>NC_048409.1:13043093-13098730 GCF_013103735.1 Etheostoma cragini
GTAAGCACTTCAAAGAAAGACAAGATGGCAGAAATCGGCCCAAAATCTTTCCCTCACGGACTCTATTACAAAGACATCTGTTTGTTTCATTTTAATATTTCACATGACTTGACATTGCCAGGCTTGCTGGTGTTTAATCTTACTTATACTTAGAGATACTTTCTCACATTGTGCTTTACTTAGTATCTAACTATAAAATCTGTGTTTCAAATATCTTGAACCGTTCATCCGCTCTACTTTACCCTTGCCGGGTAAATTTCTGGGTACCCAGTGATGCAGTAACGCAGTTTCGACACGTTCAATATTAATGAACTGTAAATCTAACTTTTTAGACGTCACACGCTCCAGCAATGTGAGTGAGGTACGTATCACTGCGATATGGCAGTTAACCGCTCGTTCATCCAGAAAGCTCTATTGTCAATGAAAGAGTATTTACCGGCAATGCCGAGTGCTTCGCGTGCTTAGCAGCTAAGCTGACACAGACGCCGCAGTCCACTAACTTGTTGATCTCTCTACCAATATAAAATTTTGTTTTACGCTGCAAAATGTACGTGCAGGCTGAAATTCAACCGTGCTGTTTTGTCGAGATAAGCTATAAGGAGAAGAAAACTCCACTCCGCTAGGCAAAAGTGCAGTAAAATATTTTAGTGGTAATGTGTCCACCTCAGCAAAGAACAGAGAAATGTCTTTGCCTTCCCTACTGTGTATTATTAAATCTCACCTGTACAAATAATTCATAATTATAGACACACACACACACACACACAAGAAATCCCCCATAAATGTAATGGACTGTCCATCCGCTTCTGCAAAGCAGAAGTGACAAACTTTTTTTCTTTTTTATCCATAATCTCTTGAAGATAGAATAAAAGACGCCAATGAGCAAAACTGAACAATTGTTTTCATTATATTTCATATCACACGACATCTATTCACCGCCGGTGTTGCGGTGATGACGGTTTTTGTCACAGCACAAGTAGTAGTAGTAGTAGTAGTATACATTTTAAGTTCCACATTAAGTCATTTGGGTCCCTCTGTAAGTAATTTTGGAGTACATTGGTTCTTTATAGTAAAACGCTTCCATCATATGAATATAGTCTACGGGAAATAAGTAAAAATAATATTAATCTAGTCTAATAACACAAATTAGCCTCAAAGGGCTTTACTATTTGTGAAGCATACAAAGTGTATGTGAGTAGAGTGTGTCAGGAAAGACCTTGATCAACATCCAGGAGCCGTCAAGCAGAACGGACCTGATGGAGACCGGGAAATAGACCAAACTGGAGCACACAGTTCACACCGAATGTTTTCACTGTCCTTTTCTAGTGTATGCCATCCGTGAAGCGGCCACCTGTAACCTAATGAAGCTGGTGGAGAAGTTTGGAGCGGAGTGGGCTCAGAACACCATCGTGCCCAAAGTGCTGGGCATGGCTAACGACCCCAACTACCTCCACAGGATGACTACTCTATTCTGCATCAACGTGAGTCAACGGCATCATCTCAGTAACTTGCTGTCATGTTTAGGGCCTTGGAGGTCTTTGAAGAAAGTAATGTCCCTCAGTGTCAGTCTAAAACTACATTGGCTCCTTTCAAAGTTGTCCATTATCTGTAGATGTTGTTGACTGTCAGTGACCATCTGTGTTGTGCATCTCAGGCTTTGTCAGAGGCATGTGGCCAGGACATCACCACTAAGCAGATGCTACCAGTGGTCCTCAAGATGTCCAACGACCAGGTGGCTAACGTACGCTTCAACGTGGCCAAGTCCCTTCAGAAGATCGGCCCCGTCCTTGACAGCAAGTACGTTGCCTTTTGTAATTTCACCATCAGGTGTTTTCTCGCCACACTCACAGCAATGTGCCATCACACTAAAAACCAGCATAGACAATTTGTGTAATAATTCTCATCCTCTTTGTCCTAAAGTGCCCTTCAAACAGAAGTGAAGCCAGTGCTGGAGAAGCTGGCAACAGACACAGACATGGATGTCAAGTACTTTGCCCAGGAGGCTATCAGTGGTAAGCATTTCTCTCTTATATCATTATTTATAGACTTTGAATGACGTCATATTTGAGATGTGTTTTTGAAACTTATAGTACGAAGAAATCTTCCTTTTTTTCCCTCCTTTTTACAGTTCTGGCTCTAGCATAACCAACCCAACATGGCTTAACCGGACAACAACCCAAGACAACAACGCAAACACTTTTACAAGATATTTATTGATGTTCATGAACAACTGGTAAATGTATAGAGAAAGCTGTTAACAATTGTTTTATCTTTTTTCTTTTGTTAACTGTCCAATAGTAGACCATGTCTAGGCACAGCACAGGCTTCTTCATTAACCTTCCTCTTTGCTGTAAATGGGTGCTTTTAACAAAGATAAAGTGTGATGAAATTGCTGCATGCTGACTAAAGTGCTACTGTACTAGCCAGGCATCGCTAGCCAGAACCCTCTCACATTCCTCCCTTTTACATCGTTGGCCACTGTTGTACTTTAGCCAAAGTGGTTGCACCTTACCACATGTCTGTGATCGCTACGTAGCACCTAGAGCTGCGCTTTGCTCCCTTCGCTAGACTCAAACTTTCTGCAGCAGATGGTGCAGCAAGCTGTTTATTTTGCTGAGCTTCCTCCCAAATCAGCCCTTGTCCCTCGGACACTGCGGTGGCTCTCCAGAGAAGTGATTGAAAAGTCTGTGCAGGTCTACTAGGCTGTCTTGTCCCCATCACACCCTACCTGTTGTCTCCAAAATGCTTTACAGGATAATCCTGTACAAAGTAGGACAAAGAATTAATGGCGTGTCCATTACTGCATGTAATCTAATACACGATTGCATGTACCAATCAATCTCAAATTCCAACTCATCCACCAGACTACCATGCCCTTGTGTCCTGTTTGTTCTCTGCAGCAACACAGAGTGAATTGGTCAAACAAACAAATTAGGTCGGCCCACTCTCATAGGGACTGCTCCTCCAAATCCTTAGTGATTTAGTTGATGTACTAGGGTGGGAGGTAGTAGTCTGTTGTGATTTTCTGCTATGCGTTTCCAGCATTACTCTTAATCTTTGTGCCAATGACTTTGGTAAGCAGTGGTGTTTTCTTTTAGTATGCCTGGGTAAACAGTCTCACCTGTCTGGCTCTATAAAGAGACCGTATTCTGTTCCTTTTCTGTAAGGGACACTTCATTCCTTTGATGTTATCGGGATGGTAAAACAACATTGACTACAGCTAAAGGGGCTATGGCATTAGCAAATCCATTGCACTCATGTCCTAGAGCCACCCACTTTCCCCTTAAAACCGTGCTAAGTCCTCCACTGTACAGGCGATTTAAAAGCATAAGGTCTGAGAACGTGATGGACCACCCAAGGATCCTTGCTTACAAATCTTTACACGATGGAGAACAAGTGCATGCTTTCAACAAAAGTGGGATGGGGGGCATGGAGCATGTGTACGTAAGGCTGCATAATGTTTTATTATGGGTTGGGAGTCGGGGCGGTTACGGGCGGGTTGAATAAATGTATCTCTGTGTTGATAAAAGAAACTTTTGTGTTTTCCTTTCTCCCCCCCCCCCCTCATTTTGTTCTTGAATAAACCTTGATTGTTGATTGTCCTGTATCACACAGACTGTGCTTTTATTTTTTATTTTGAATTCTCTTCACAATTGGGATTCTGTACTACTGTATCTTGATCTGAATAAAGTAACACAAACAAACTGGTGTAGCCGGCTTTCATAACTAGTTGCTGCTCAAGCACAAAAGCTTCTTGTCACTGTAGTTGCTAATTTGCTACGTGATTGACAAGCACCGGGAGATGATCATCAAAACAACCACTAGATTACAATATTAGGAATTTACTAGTGGCTTGCAAGTGCTGACGTGGTGGATTTTTGATAATCAACAGACATGAGAAGGACGTTAAACTATAAAAATGGCAAGGCTGACTAATATCTGACAGCCTGGACTAGAAGATGCTAAAACTGCAGAGTTCATGTCTCTAGTCAATACCTTACTAACATTATTAATACCTTTTTATTAAAATTTAAGTCCAAAAATACATTGTATATGAAAAGAAATTGGCTACACTTTCAAGTTCTCCATACTTTTACTTTGAGATGATTGTGTAAATACAGCTGGAACAGACTAAATTAATAAACTGACTAGTAAGAAAGCAGTTGAGTGTCAGTTAAGGAGTGAAAGATTGAAGCTATTGAAGAATAGCTGCTGGCAAATGATAAAGTACAAATATAACTACAAAGATATGCAACCTCTTCATGACAAAATTTGTGGACAAATGGCTACTTTATGTGGTTGTGTCTCAGCACATCTGGACACTTGTGTTTAATAATTTCTAAAAAAAAAAAAGAACTGCTCAGTCTTTGCCAAGCTACATTTAAGTCCTGCCAAACGTTGGATTCAGGGTTTAAAATTGGATGGGGATGATGGGGACGGTGTTAGATTAGATAAGATTAGATGATACTTTGTTCATCCCTCAGCGGGGAAATTCCCTTGTTACAGCAGCATTTTCTGCAATGAAAGCAAAACAAACAAGTAAACACACAAGAAAAAAAGGCAAACAATAGACAACGTGCAGAAGGTAGACTGAAGTAAAGTGGCGTCACATAAGGTATTGTAAAGTCAAGTGCAGTGTCCATAGTACAAGAAAACAACATTGCAGTGTAGTAAGTGACGTTAAAATTAAATTGAATATGTAATTAAAGTGATAATGCAAAAGCAGGTGACCATAATATAAGTCATATTCACCTGTGACCATAAATATTGAAAAATATAATAACAAAATATAATGCAATGGAAAGAAATCTCGATTATGGTCTCGCTGGACCATCGAGTTTCAAGGTTGTTCATTATTAAAAAAGGCCTGATTATATCCTGTGTGACTTTCATGAATTGTTTATACTCACTGTTTGCTTTGCAACCACGTCCTTTTAAGTCCTATGAAGTATAGCTTCTCAGCCTACGAACGACTCAAGAAAATGTGAGATTAATTAAATGTTCCTGTTCTCATATTGGGTCAGCTCTTGGTAGGCAGCAGCTGTGGAGATGAAAGTGCGGGTCCTTCGGGCTGTTTAGGCCAAAGGGAACCATGCAGAGCCGGATCTGCAGCTGACACCTGCCCTCACCCTGACTACTGCTGGGGAGAGGAACTCTGCAAAATAAGGGTTGGGCCCAGATTGAATATTTGTCTTTCTCAACCATGAGTCGCTTGAATGTATGAAAAAACCTCTTTTTTTATTTTTATCTTAAAGCAATAACTAAACAGCAAACGTGATGTGTACTTTTCGCTATATGCAGCAGCCATCGTTCTGTTTATTCCAAATAAGCAATCGAATGAGAGGATTAGGGCAATAAATCACATGGCAAAGATCTTTGTGAGAATCTCAACCTTCCTTTTTTAATCTCCTCAAATCTCCCATTGGCCCTCCGCAGAGCCGTGTGCCCTCCCAGTCCTCCACCCAGCCCTTCGGCTGTGTGTACGTCATCGCCTGAGCACACTGTGCACACATACTGTAATGCACAGGCTGGTGCAGCTGCTGTGTGTCAGCACATTCTGCTACAGCTGGACCACCTTGAGACCTATTGCTTTATGCGAAGTGGGAGGAGGATTGATGGTAGTGGAACCTGTGAGACTGACATCCAAATTGTACTTGTAACTTTTCGTCACATATGCTGTACTACAAAGGGTGGTTGTTTTGTTACGCGGATGGTCAAGACGCAGGAAAAAACCTGCCAAAGCTTTGAACTGCAATTTTTCCTACAACTGAAAATCTTCATTAAAACACGATTACTTCAGGGCGAGGGCTAACCGCCCCCTTAAATCCACTTGTGTTCACGAGGCAGCAATGAAACAGCAGCAACCTATTTCTTTCTATTTAGATCCTGTTATTTGGGGGGATTTTCAGCAGCCAGAGCCCTTGACAGCTCTGAGAGCCCTGACGTCAATGCAGCTGCCTCCCGGGACTGTCATTTATAATGAAAGGAGTCAAGCAAAGCCCCCACACGCCGTACACACGCATGCGTGCACACACACACACACACACACACACACACACACACACACACACACACACACACACACTCGTGAGGTCAGATGCTCTCGGGGTGACAAATGACGAACATCAGTCAGGGAGAAGAACTCCTTGTTGTCTCTTCATTCTCTCATCTTTCTCCGATGCAGCACAGGTTAATAAACCTCACAACTTTCTACTCTAGGAAATCTCAGGGCAAACAGGAGGATGGCTCAAGCAGAGTGTGTGACTCTTTGCTTGGCTCTAACATCCAGCCCAGAGCCTGCAGGAGCCCATTTTTCCAGGCACTACTGGATCATCAGAACTGGGATTTCAGACTGTCCATCTGCTGGCCAGCGTGTGTTCAACGCGTGTTCAGAGACACTGGACTAAAGCTGAATAATGGGGGACACATGCTTTGAGTGCAGTATGACCTTCAACGAAGACCGAAATTCATATAAGAAAACAAACACACACACACGCACACACACACACACACACACACGCACACGGATGCAGAGCCACAGCATTTACGTCACTTGCTACAAACCCTGTCTGCTGCACTGGGTTTTGCATTTTTAAATGATGCTTTTCCTTTGTGCGTTGCTCTGTGCATATTACAGAGAAGGTGCAGCCTAGTACAACAGTACATGTTTACCCCTCTGCGTTCAAAGCTCCAGCATTTGTCTCCCAGCCTTTATTCTTTCTGTGCAGCTCTAATCCTGAACAGTGCTGTGATCTCCTGCTCTAAAAAAGACGCAGTAGGATGTTGTCATCCACCCTCCCCCTGTTGTCATGGCAACCATTGATGTCATTACAGTATACTTTGGCCTGATGAGTGAATAGGCCTCTGATATTGTGATATTTTATTGAGGAAAAAAAAAAGATTTGTGCTGTCTCTCCTCCTCTTATCGGCTTTCTTTTCTCCCAAGAGTGTCTGTGACAGACAGCCTGCTGAGGGTCTCAATGGCAGACAGTGGCACTGAATACACGCTATAAATAACTTCCTTTAGCTGGAAAATCCTGCTGTCTTTTAGGGGAATTTGCTACTAGGTCACATTTTTCAAGTATAAAAAGGAAAGTGTGTTGCTCACATTCTATCTGTAGATTTTTTTTATCTTGTACCAGAGCATGAGGTGTTGATCAGGAAGGCGATTTTGTTTGAGCAGAGCTCATGGGTGGATCTCATTTAAAGCCAGGATCTTTTCACAGAGTCAGATTCACTTTGCATTAAAGGCAACAGATGTAAATTGTGAGGCTATGTCGACTGAAACCTGATCAGTGTGAGTGTGACCTATCCCATGTTTCAGACTTATCAGTTTGGATCAGCAGTTCCAAACAGCGTGCTGGGCACATGGTCTGATCCCAGGAAAAGAAGTGAGACCCTGGTTTCCATGAACAGACTGGCCCACCCTGCCCTCACCAACCTCTGGTGGTGTATTAGGGGGATTAGCTGTTCTCTGTCTGAGTATACTGACTGGATTGACGTGTTCTCTACATGATCCTTTCCACACAACAAGGACAAAGCTCTGCTCTCAAACAGCATTGAGAAATGCTTTCATTTTCTAGTAGCATATTGAGCTCTGAATGTATTTCCAGCCTGCAGTCTTCTTCTCCGATGTGAAGCTGAGGTCAACCAATCAGAACTCGGCTCAGGACAGGCCCCCTTTACTGTCCGAACAAGGTGTTTTAGTTTTGTACAGTTTAATAAATATTGACAGCTGATTGTCATGGAGATGGACTAAATTTGACGTCAGATCAGTGATCTCTGGCTTCAGTGCTTATCAGTGGTGATGAATTATTCAGTCCCTCCTGCTGCCTTTAAACACAGAGTAGAACAGAGTGAGAGGCTCACATCCTGTTGGACAAAAGGGGGGAGTTTACTGTCTGGTTGAGGTGGGATTCTTTTTTCTTTTCAACACAGAAAGGCACATTTCGACAAACAGAATTTTGTCACTTTTGCAAATTATATACACAAAAAACGTCTAGTGAGCAGATAGTTTGCGTTTTATTTATCCATATTGGATGCGTTTTGTTTTGGTTGATGGACTTGATGGGAATTTATTTCTGGGCTAGTTGCTCTGTGAAATGTTCAGCAGGGCAGCCAAGCAAACACCGGAGATGGCCACTTGGTGCACGCGTAGGTGATGAGTTGATTAATACTCATGCCATTTTGTGTGTGCACGTTTGACTTTATTTAGATTCCCCTCTTAAAAAACGACTCAGCAGTTTTTCTTCCTTTGTCTTCTCACCTGTTCATCAGGCCAGCTGGGTAGTTTACTGCCTCGTAGGTGATTCTTCCCAGGTATATTGTAATTGTAAAAATAATAAAAAAATGAAGTACTTCCTCTCGACAGCTTATTCTTTTGTTGGGAGTGGAGAACTACACACCTGTCGTCTCCTCTGTAGCTGTGAATGGAAACATGTAACACATTTGTGAATCGTGACAACATTAACCCTATCTACACAAGTTTGAGTTGGGTGTTGAATTCTGGCTTTCAAGAATACAAATGTTTGAATTATGCAAAAGAACCAGAATGACTGCCTCAGAAGCTTTAGTTCTGGTTCAACCATGACTCGACAACATGAAGCGCTTGGCGTGATTTATTTTTCCAGGTCATTAACACATTCCTCCCTGACATCTGGGACGTTATCAGATGGCTACAGTTAGTTGTCACAGGACAATTGGATAATGTAGAAAAGGTCTCAAAGTGTGTGTGACATTACTTTTTTTTGCTAAATGACAGTGGCCACAGCCGAAGCCATGTGTGCCAAACTTACCACAGTCTGCAGTACCAACAGTCACCTGAGCCAAACAGTTCACATCACCTGCAAAACTCATTCCAACAACACAAGTCTCCACACGTCTCAAAACAGGCATAGTGCAGCAAAACACTTCATATCGAGACAACACAACATTCAACATGCTACACTATGACTTCTTAATTACTTTTTTGACATACTATATTAGGAATTTTTATTACGTTTTTCGACATGCTATACTATGATTATTTTTGACATGCTATACTATGACATGTCATGACTTTTACATATGACTTTTTCAACATACTATCTCGTTTTATCACTTTTTTCCACATAGCATACCATGACTTTTTTTTCATCACTTTTATGGACTTACAATATTGTTATATATAATATTTTCAATCACTTCTTTCGATGTACTACACTATGACTTTTGAGGACTTACTATACAACGACTTTTTACGAATTCTTTCGACATACTTACCAAGAATGCCAAGATATGGACATTATATACTATTACTTTTTTCGACATCCTATACAATGACTTTGTGTCACTTTTTTCAACAAAACTATACTATCACTTTGTCGTCACTTTTTCTGACACACCGTTCTATGACTTTTAGTCATTTTTTTTTACATACTCTACTATGACTTTTTATCACTTTAATGGATATACTACTATGACTTCAATCAACATACTGTAATACGACTTTTCATCACTTTTTAGACATTCTATACGATGACTTTTTAGCACTTTTTTTTACATAGTATACTATAACTTTTTATCACTTTTATCAACATACTGTGCTATGACTTTGGATCACTTTTTTCAACAAAACTATAATATCACCTTTTTCAACATACTATACTATTACTTTTTATCACTTTTATGGACATACTATATTTTGACTTTTTTCGACATGCTACTTATGTCTTTTTTCGACATATTATTTTATGACTTTTATATGACTTTTGCTGACACACTATACGTACAAGACTTTTTTGACCTACTACAGTGACTTCTTCCAACATTGTATACCATGACTTTTTTTGACATACTATACTCTGATTTTTTTCGACATACTTTATTATGACTATTACATTCTGTCCTCAGTAATGTTTAACAAAAAATATCAATTCACTTTTTTGACATAACATGCTATGACTTTTTGACACACTATACTATAACTTTTTTCACATTTTTCAACATACTATACTAAGACTTTCAATAGCTTTCATCAACATACTATACTATGACTTTTTTTAATCATTTTTATGGACATACTATACTATGACTTTTCATCACTTTTTTCAACATAGGCTACTATACTATGATTTCTTTCAACATACTGTACTGTGATTTTTTTCCACATACCTATGCTATGAATTTGAATCCCTTTTTTCGACAAAACTATACCATCACTTTATCACTTTTTTTTACATACTATACAATGACTTTTTTCAACGTACTGTATTATGACATTTTTATGACTTTGTTTAATATACTATACCATGACTTTTTAATCACTTTTTTGATATAATATACTATGACTTTTTGACAGACTATACTATGACTTTTTTTCACTTTTTTCAACACACTTACTATGACTTTTTTATCGCTTTTATCGACATACTGTACTATGACTTATTATCACTACTTGCAACATACTATACTATGACTTTTTTTGACATACTATATTATGACTTTTTATCACTTTGTTCAATAAACTATACTATGCCTTTTTATTCACTTTTTTGACATGACATACTATGAATTTTTTGACATAATATACTATGACTTTTTGTCACTCACATGGACATACCAAACTATGGCTTTTTACAACATACTACATAATTACTTTTTATTACTTGTTTGACATACTATACTATGACATTTTATCACTTTTTCAAAATACCATATTATGACTTTTTCCGACATACTATACTATGTGTTTTTATCACTTTTTTCCACATACCATACTATGACTTTTTAATCACTTTTTTGACATACAAAAACTTTTAATCACTTTTGTCGATGTACTATACTATGACGTTGTATCACTTTTTTTGACAAAACTATCCCATCACTTTTTTATCATATTTTTCAACATACTATAGTATGTCTTTTTATCACTTTTCCACATACCATACTATCATTTTTTTATCACTTTTATGGACATACTAAACAATAAATTTAAGAATTTGTAATCACTTTAATTGACATACTATATCATGACTTTTTATGTCTTTTTTGCCATACTACACTATGACTTTTTATCATTTCTTTTGACATAATATAATATGACTTTTTAATAATCAATTTTATGGACATACTGTACCATACTATGACTTTTTGTATACTAAGACCTTTCATCGCTTTTATCAACATACTATATTGTGACTTTTTACTTCTTTTGTTGACATACTATCCTACGACTTTTTAATAATCATTTTTATGGACATACTGTACCATACTATGAATTTTTGTATACTAAGACCTTTCATTGCTTTTATCGACATACTATATTGTGACTGTTTACTTTTTTTGTTGACATACTATCCTACGACTTTTTTTAATCACTTTTATGGACATACTTTACCATACTATGACTTTTTTTATCACTGTTATGGACAATACATATTATGGCTTTTTTTGACATACTATATTATGACCTTTGTCACATTTTTTGACATGACATACTATGACTTTTTGATAACTTTTGTTGACATACTATACTATGACTTTTTTCAACATACTATATTATGACTTTTTCAACATACTATACTATCTCTTTTTTGTCACTCTTTCCGACATACTGTACTATGACTTTTTATCTATGACTTTGTTTTTAATTACTTTTATTGATATAAAATGGATATTATGACTTTTTTTATGTATTATGACTTTTTATCACTTTTTCGATGTACCATACTATGACTTTTGAGGACTTACTATACAACGACTTTTTATGAATTTTTTTGACACACTATACTATGACGTTCTTATTTTCAACAAACTATACTAAGAACCTTTGTCACTTACATAAACATACTACACTATGACTTTTTTTGATGAACTATATTATGACTTTTTATCACTTTTATTGACATAATATACCGTGACATTTTTGACATACTATACTATGACTTTTTCCCTTTTTTACTCATGCCATACCATGACTTTTTTATGACTTTTATAAACATACTATGCTATGACTTTTAAAAAAAAATTTCAACATACTATACTATGTGTTTTCACTACTTTTTCTACATTCCACACTATGACTTTTTATCACTTTCATAGATATACTTTATTATGACTTCAATCAATATGCTATATTATGACTTTTCATCAATTTTATTAACATACTATGCTTTGACTTTGTATACCTTTTTTCAACAATAACTATACTTTCACTTTTTTATCACTTTTTTCAACATACTGTACTATGACTTTTTTTGACATACTATATTATGACTTTTTATCACTTTGTTCAATAACTTCTACTATGACTTTTACAATATAATATACTATGAATTTTTGACACACTATACTATGACTTTTTAAACTTTTTTAGACACACTATACTAAGCCTTTTAATCGCCTTTGTCGACACACTATACTGTGACTTTAGATCATTTTTTCAACAAAAAACTCTTTTTTATCACTATATCCAACCTACTGTACTATGACTTATTATCACTATTTTCAACATATTATACTATGATTTCTTTCAACATACTATACTGGGACTTTTTTGGCATACTATACTTTTTCTTTTAATCACTTTTTTCAGATACTATACTAAGACTTTTTGTCACTCATATGAACATAATCGACTATGACTTTTTTCAACAAACTATATAATTACTTTTTATCACTTTTTTGACATACTATACTATGTGTTTTTATCACTTTTTCCCACATACCATACTACAACTTTTTAATCAATTCTTTGGCATAACATATAACTTTTTTCAACATACTACACTACGTCTTTTTATGACTTTTTCCACATACCGTACGGTCACTTTTATGGACATACTATACGATGAATTGACTTTTTAATCACTTTTATCGACACACTTTATCATGACTTTTCACATGTTTTTTTTGACATCCTATACTATCTCTTTTTCAATTTTGCGACATACTGTACTAAAACTTTGTATCACTTTTATTGATGTACTACATGTATACTATTACTTTGTACTACTTTTTTTTGACAAAACTATACTCTTTTTAACTTTATAACTTTATAACTCTTTTTGTCACATGTGGACATACTTTACTGTGACTTTTTTGACATTTATGACTTTGTACCCCTTTTTTTGACATACTATACTATGACTTTGTATCACTTTTTTTTGACAAAACTAGTGTACTTTCCCTTTGTTGTCACTTTTTCTGACACACTGTACTATGACTTTTTATCAGTTTTTTCGACATAATATGCTATAACTTTTTTCGACATACTATATGTTACTATGTGTTTTTAGCACTTTTTTCCACTTACTATACTATAACTTTTTTATCACTTTTATGGCCATACTATATTGTGACTTTTTTCAACATACTATATTATGACTTTTTACCACTTATTTTGACATACTATACTATTTTTTATCACCTTTTTCACTTTTTTGACGTACTACACTATGACTTTCAATTTTTTTGACATGTTGTATAAAGACTTTTTGTCACTTTGTGGACATCCTATACTATTACTTTTTTCGACAAACTATACTATGACCTTTTATCACTTTTTTTGACAAAACTATACTATCTCTTTTAATTACTATTTCCAACATAATGTACTATGACTTTTCATCACTTTTTCAATATACTACATTATGACTTTTTTTGACACACTTTACTATGTCTTTGTATCACTGTTAGGACTTTTTTGACATACTACATTATGACTTTTTATCACTTTTGTACATAGTACACTATGACCTTTTATCACTTTTTTGACGTTTTATGACTTTTTTCGACACACTATTCTATGACTTTTGATACTTTTTTCTACATACTATCTTGTGACTATTTTTGACATACTGTACTATGACTTTTTTATTACTCTTTTGATGTGCTATACTTTAAGTATTTTTGACATTCTATGACTTGTTTGACATAGTATACTAAACCTTTTTGAACAAACTTTACAATAATTTTTTGACATACATACTATACTTTGACATTTTATGACTTTTTCCATATCTAAAATATGACTTTTTATGACGTATTTGGACACACTATATTGTGACTTTTTATGGGTTTTTTTCAACAGAAGATACTTTTTTGGTGCTTTGTGCATTGTTTTTATTATATTCCTGCCCTGTAAAGCGCCTTTGAGTTTGTGAACTGTGCTACATAAATTCAGTTTATTGTAATACATGTTCTTCCTTAAAATACAGGGGGCATTAGTACACACACCTCTATGTTAAATTCCTATAGAAGCAGGCCCATTTTAAGTTTAAAGGCCAGTTATTTCATGGATCTAGTATACTATGCATCCTGACAAAGTTCCCTTGGTCTTTGGAATTAAAATAACCCCCCGTATCACATACCCTTCACCATACTTAGAGATAGACATGGGGGACTTTCCATGAGATCATCTCTCAATGCAAATCAAACCAGGTATTAAGCTAACTGAAATAACAACACGCCAATCTCTTGGTATGGTGAAGGTTATTGGCACACTATCAAAGACTTTTTTGACATACTATACTAAAACCATTTTTATATACTATTTTATGACTATTTCTTATATACTAAGACTATTTTTTATATACTATGACATTTTTCAGCATAATATTCTATTACGTTTTATCTCTTTTGCTGACATGCTATATTTGACATTTTTATCACTTTTTTCAACATACCATACTGACTTCTCATGACTTTTCATGATTTTTTTGACATACGTACTATGACTATTTTGAACATACGTAGTATACTATTTCCTTACATCACTTTTTTGACATACTATACTGTGACTTTTTCTGACTTTTTTTGACATGTGATAGTATGACTATTTTTTGACATGCTGTAATATGCATTATCATGCATTATTATGCAGTTTTTGTGTTATCGCTGTTTATGTTTAGTGCTTCCTTATGCTTTTTCTGTTATTTTAAGGACTGCTCATTGTGGGTCACAGGTACAGTGCAGTGGACAGATAAACATTTTTTCTTTTAACTTTCTCTTTTGAACTTGCTCTCACAGTCACAATTTTTACTTCTCATACACCATTTATGCATCAAAACATAGACATACAACTCTCAGTTGTCATGTAAGCAATAGGACTTGTGACAGTGAGCCTCCAAACAAAAGCACAAAGTACCAGTTTTTTTGTTGTGATGCGTTCAGGTGCTCAGGTTGAAATCATTATATTGATATCACTTACTGCTAAGGCTTTTTTGAGGCTTCTTTGAATTGGACGTTTTCCAGGGCTCTTTCAGTTAATCTCAGTAGCAAGGAGCTGGCAAACAGGTGTGAACATCAAAGCCAGGGCAAGGCTTGATTCGCAGCTGAAATGAAAAGCTGCTGCTCAGACAGAACAACACATTTTGATTCATACTAATTATTTATACAGTATGTGTATTTATAACAATAATACATGTATTATTGAAATGTATGTTAAAAATTTATTCGGCTTCAGTTTTCCATGCTTAATCAAGTCTTATTTAGGGATTCATACTTAATTCAATCCTAAAAATGTTCCACATTTTCATTCATTAGTTTTTTACAACAAACAATTTTCGTACTTTTTGTAAACATTGAACACAGCTGATTGAGATTTCCTAATTTGACCCACCAACTAACCATTTTACCAACTCATTCATTACTCTTTCAGTTACTTCTTAAGCAGCAGCTCTTAGAAAACCCGTTCATTCCATATTGGTACTATTTTGCTTTTTAAAACATTTCTACTTTTCTCTACAACTTCACCTTCTTACACATTTTAACCAGCAAATCAGTGTAATGACAGCTTTTAAGAAAAACATTTGTTTTATACATCATTGGTATTATTCAAGCTTTTCAATGAAGTTACTTATACTTATTAAAACCATTCCTATTTTTTCACACGCATTTTCTTCAAGAAATGCATTTCCTAGTTGATTCTTACTTGGTTTCTTTATTTCCAAAAAATCTTGAGTGTTCCCCATAGTACATGTTCACTAAAACAAGACACCTGCTAGGCCTTTAGCTGAAATTGCAATCAGCCGTGTTTCAAATGCACAGGGCTGAAATCCATTTTGTTTTGAATGTGTGGTTAACAGTTTTGACAGCAGTGTGTTAGTCTTTGGAAAGAGTGCTTTAAATGCACAGTGTTGTGTAGGTTGTGGTTAAAGCCATGGGATAAGTGTGTAGACTTTTGAAAACTGTGTTCAAGCAGTGAAAAACAAACTAGAGTTTGGTCCACGTGAACCTGGGAGGCAGTAGCTCCGTCCACAGGGAGTTGGGTTGGAAACCGGAGGGTTGTTGGTTCAAGTCCCAGTAGAGAGTGTGGATTGGTAGTTTGGTAGCTCAGGGCGCTGGGCTAGCACTTGTAGTCCACCCACTCTGACATCTCACCATTTGTGCATACATAGGTCCTGTGTGTGGTCTATATGAAGTGATTTCTAACAAAAACAGAGTGTAATTTATTAATTCCCCACTGGGGATCAATAAACAGTATAAATTATTATTAGCTGCTGCTTTGCACACTGTGGTTAGAGGTCTGCACATGTGGCTCCAGTTGTTTAGCAATCGATATTAAACTGTCAACTCTGTAACCATGTTTAAATAACCAGGACGAACACAAACAGCATCATTTTAAAGTATTTTACAGCACACTGAAAAATGACTCAACACACAAAAGAAAGCACCCACAATACTTATGTTCAATAAACCTTTTTTAATCTCAACAGCAAGTTAGCTTATGTGTGGTCAACATCAATGAAGGTAAATATAAAACTGGATTTCTATTGATAAGATTGATGTTTTTGTTTTATCAGCAGGTGAAATTATGATACTTAGAAACACGTCCACTAGAATCTTCATGACTTTAGTCTTTAACTAGAGAAATATTGCTATAATACTTTTAAATGGCATACACTGATTGACCAACAAGAAAAAGCACGGTAGAGAAGCAGACAGAGAAGCTCCAAAACTCCACACGGTGGGTCGTACAGGGAAACTTCTGAGGGACTTTGGTTTTGTACCTTTGTAAAACCTTGCTCTATTTATTTTCAGAAAAAAAAAAAAAATTAAATAAAATGGATAAAAGGGTCCAACCAGAAATAATGTTACTATTCAAAATCTTAATTTAGATTGAAAATGCGAAAAAGTAAAAGGCACACTGAACACTTCACGTTGAACACAAGATTCACCTCGGTGCACTGAAGATTCACTACCTCACTAAATTGTACAAAGAACACTCGTTGGAAACTGACAAGTGTTTCTCTTACTTGCATTAAAATCAACAATCAGATGAAATGTTACTGTCTGGTCTTTCTTTGAAAGAAGTTTGTTTTGTGTCCATTATTGGTGGGGAAGAGAGCGGAGAAAGGTGTTTCCTACAGATTATGTTTCGTTTCAACTGCCAGGAAACAGCAAAACGATACAAACCTTCTCCCACCTCCCGTCTCGCTACATCTCTTCTTCCCCTTGTTATCAAAGTGCTCCAGTATTCAACTTCCACAGATCATCCTGTAGCTGTTCTAGCCTGACCATTGACAGAATGAAAGCAAACAATCATCAAAATATTAACTTAAAAGGTGAAATCCACCCTTTAAAACTCTCACACTACCATGTTTCCTCAATTTTAATGTTGAGAATTATTATTTTACGTTTAACCTGCCTCACAGTCTTGTACTGCAGTTTCCTTCTCTTTCTAAAAGACTTTTTTAAACATAACCCACGAAATTGGGCGTGAGCTTATTTCTGTTAATAAAATGTGGGTGTATGACCATATAAAACACAGCATCTGTAAATGTTAGGGTGGAACTATTAACAACCACAAGACCGGTTTTGCAACATGTCTTGTGGTTGGGTACAAGATTTTTGTTGAGTCAGTATCTCTGGTGGTTTGTTAAATGTCAGAGCTGGAGTGGGTATCCAATTATTTAGCATCAATTTTGATACTCAACTGTTTTTTCTTCTTTTTTCTTCCACAAAAGTGCAAATAACTTTTATCAGACTTGAGAGAAAATATGTTAAACTTAACATGATTTTGGACTGTTGGTCAGACAAGGCTGAATAGGTCAACTTGGGCCCAGACCCACTCACACAGATCACACTGTGATGGCCTTTTAAAAAAAACTATTTTCTGTCATTTTATAGACCAAACAATCAAAAGATAGAATCATTAGATAATCTGATCATTACTTGCAGCCTTAATGTGTTGTTAAACAGTGATAAAGCATTTTAGGGTGGATTTTTCCTTTCAGTCATGCACAAGACTGCAACCACAGTTGGTCCACATTTTGCAGCCATCTTTTTTAAGTTAACTGCAACTGAAAAGATTCCTCGTCATACCACTTTGGTAATTTAGAATCGGATTGTGAACTCTAAATTATCTGCTCAGTCTGGTCTACATGCTAAGAGTGACTGTCTTGTTTTGAAGGCTGACAAACAAACACTCGAACAGTTGAACCCACGACCACTGAAGGTCACGCAGTCTGGCAGATGGTCACAGTCCACTAATCTCATCTCAACCCTCTCAATGTAGTTTTTAAATCAAAATTATATGCCAGAGAAGATACACCTGTGCACTTCAAGTAGATTGAATCTAAGTGCTGTAAAAATAAAAATAAAGACGTCTCATCTTGTTGCTGGTTCGCTGTCAATCAAAGAGTGGTGGTGAGCCCGTAGTCAAAATCCAGTGTTAGATGACTGATCTGCTGGTCTTCGTCTCCCAGGGTCCCCAATGTCAGAGAGTAAAACATTCTTTAATGAAATCTAATGAGGGGAATCTTTATGGGAACATTCTGTTATTATTAACATGATTCATCATTAAAACATCACAGAGGCATGACTGGAGCATGAGTATGTAAACCCGAATAGATCTAAACGCTACGACTGTGCACTGAGGGGGAAAGCACAGTTTGTCTTTTTCAGACAAAGGATGTGATGGATGCAGATCATTTGAAGTATGAATCAATCACACACACACACACACACACACGCGCACACACACGCACAAACACACAACTTGTCTTGCACTTCCAGGGCAAGTGAGGGGGAGATTATCTCCTGGTTACATCATCAGCTCATGTGATGTCACTGCTGATGACTCAGAGGTCCCCGGGAACCAATCAGAGTTGGCTGTACAGGTGAGGCTTCCATTCATAATCCTTCAACATTAAGGATTAATATTGCTTCAGTATTGCCACAAAAATAGAATAATATTGACTGTCTAAAACACCGCTACTTCTCAACCAAACACATTTATTACATCAGCCCTCATTTATCAGGAAAGCGCATGATCACAACATAACTTTCAAACAGACGTGAGCATTAAGCCTGCAAAAACTGGTACCCTCATTTTTGGAGTATAATGAGACCTGTCAAGTGTGTGCCAATAGGAAGAAAAAGTGAAAAAAGCAATTCAGTAGTGTATGAAATAAATCAGGGTCAGTAGTTACAAGTTATAAAAACAAAATACTATTACTTATGTAATTTGGTCTACACAAAAGCCTGCTGCTTGTTTGTGTTGTATAGATTATTTTTGCTCATCAATTAACTAAAATAAAAACAGTTCAACAAATGGAGCAATACTCCCAAACCGGCTGCTTCAACCACCATGTTTAGGTTATTTGTTTAGACAAATGACCATCAAGGGTTGGGTGTTTTTTTTTGGGAGGAGTAGTGTAAATGTTAGTGTTGAGACCTGTGCACTCATCACGCTAGCGTTTGCGCTAACAGTAGTGTGTAAAATCATTTTTTATAAAATGGACAAAAAAACACTAACACTTGAATTTGCGGTGATTTCCATGGCATCGTGATAAATGAGGGCTATTTTGTTCAGTTTTTTTTTTTCATCTACTGAAATAAAAAACAGAAGTCTTTTGAGAATCAGTCTATTGTTGTTGATGCTGTCCTATTTTAAATACACAAAACACTGCCAGCTTGTAGTCTTTATGGTTGTCTGACAGTCAGTCCTAAATGAGATCACTTTCAAACCATTTCTAGGTGAAATGCTTCACTCTGGCAGGCCCAGGCTGCACGCTGCAGTCCTTACAGGTGTCACAACGTCCGTGACAACGGTAGCCTCGCCAAGTCAGCACGGCGAAGCTTGCATTGTGCCATATCGGACCTGTTCCTGCCTTACAGAGCTGATAAGAACAGATGAGGAGAAGGAGAAAGGGAGGTAGTCTAAGGGAGGACTGTGGTAGAAAGGGTGTCTGAGGTTCATCACAACTAAGAATTTTTGTACGACTAATACAAACTTCATTTAACACTTTTCCTTCCCTGTTGCTACGCTTGGTCTCCACTTATCTCCATTCTTACTGCTCTTAGTGCTGTGTAGGTTCACATTGCTTAATACTGCTTTCTCTTAACCTCTTGGCTTTAGTTGACCAGTACGAAGCCATGCTGCGAGTCCACGGTCTCCATCATCTCAGTGTCTAGGAGGGAGCCCTGCAACTCAGGCAGGCCCAGGCCAACAGATTGCCCCGGAGTAGCCAAAACCCCTGCTTCAGCCTCTCCTGGAGCAGGCGGGGGCAACCAGGCAGGGTCTAGTGGGAACTCGTACTGCTCGGGATACAGGCCCTCACTGGAAGGCCCCAGGGCTTGCTGCTCACAGCCTGCAGGGTAGCTGAAGCCCAGGCTACTGGAAGAGGCTTCATGAGGCAGGGAATGGTGGAGCTGGTGATGGAGGTGAGATCCAGGGGGCAGGTGTTGGGTGTAGTGGTGGTGGCTCATATAGGGATCATAAACCAGGCCCTCACCTGGTTCCATCAAGGGGCTCAGACTATGGGGGTGGCTGAAGGGAGGCGAGGCCTGAGGACTGCCCTGCTGCTGTGCGGCTGACATAGGGGGGCCCTGAGGGGAACTTTGAGTTGCCGTCTGGTCCAGAGCAGGGCTGCCTGTCGGGAAGGATCCTTCAGCTATCTGCATCTGGTTGAAGTAGACCTGCAGCCCCATGCCCTGTGACTGCTGCAGGTACATCCTCTTCTGGTTCAGTCTGTGAGGAGAGCAGTAGAGCCCACTTAGATCAGGACAACACTTTGAATCAACACATGATCATGCACAAAGCTTGCAATTAATTGAATTCAAACAAGGTATTCAATATGTTTGATGTTGGGGCCTACACTGCTAATAGAAGTTTACAGGTGACGCAAAAATACAAAAATTACATAAACATGTGTACATGTTTCCTGTGCAGCCCTCAATTATATGCTGGCTTTCTAAAAAGGACCTCAGTCAAAACTTAGCGAACGTCAGATTATTATTTAAAAAAAATTATTAACTAGATTAAAAAATGCCTAAAAAATGCCAAACAAAATAATCTTTAAAAATACTGGTTGACGTTTGCAGGTGATGGCATGTGAATCATCAGGATAGGGAAATCCACTTGCCAGTATCCAGCCGACTCTGCTAACTCTGGTAGCCCAATCTGCTGACCAGCTGGCCAGTCAGGTTTTAAAATTTAAGCATCAGAGTAAACACAGAGAAAAAGGTGGAAAAAATGAGCTCAAGACCATCTCTACGGCTATCTCATGACAACGAGGTGCTCATCACGATAGGGAAACAGACTCACCAGTTTCCTGCTAACTCTGCTAGCCTGGCTGGTCAAGGTTTATAAATGTAAACATAAGACTAAACACAGGAGATGACAGAGAAGACCATCAGCTATGACCTGGTAGTGGCTATGATCCCGACTAAGTGGACAAGTAAGAACATCTCCTCATCCATCAACATCTTTATATCAGAGGGGCCACCAATGCAAGCGTGGAGGAATAAGCAGTTTGTTCAGTGATGTGAATAGGCGTGCTCTGCTCATTGACAGTTGGAAAAACAGAGCTTAGTACATCCAGGAAAGATAGCAACAGAAAAATGGGGAGAAGCGTGGATGAGAGACAGCTGTACAGAAATAACTACTCTTAGTTCTGTTACTGGTAAAGCAAAAATAAAATGTATTCACACACCCTAAGCCAAAGACAATTGCCGCTTCGTGACAACAGACAGTACAATGCACACGCCCACAGCAGTGAGCAGTAACTGTGTTCAACAAGAATTTTTAGCATATGTAATGTGTTTAAAAAGAAATCACTGATTTTGCGGACTTCAAGTCAACAAATTTCTTTAATCAATGTGAAAAACGTTGACTGCCACTACCAACTGTGACTACAGTTAGAGCAAACCCAGAAACAAAATAACCCCTTTCTAAAAAGAAATCAGCAAACATGAACATAATGTCAGGCTGAATGACATGAAACTAAATGGCACTTCAGTCTGATTATCAGGCAAGCTAACTGTAACACCTAGTTTAATTCCTGGGTGTTTGTTCAGTTCTTGTTGGAGGAGTACAACTTTTAACCAACTTTCCTTATTGGGATTTATTTGTATCTAAGCAAATGCTTTTTTTTGCTCTAAATACAATCTTCCAGCAGTGACCTTTCACAACAGCTAAATTAACACAAGGCTTTGAAAATATTTCACAAAATGGAGGGACAAAAAGAATAAAGAATAAAATGTGCGGAGAAAACGTTTAAAGTGTGATTTACCTGTGTTCCTGCAGCTGTTGCTCTAAACTTCGAGTATCCTGACAGAAAAGTTGGCAGCTAGCGGGACTGTTAGCCAAGACGTTGGCCTTTGGGATGGATAGAAGAGAGATGATTATGGTGTTCAGGATAATTACAATGGTAACAATGGCTACAAACGGTTTTATTATTGTTGCATCATGGCAGAGCTGATAATCCTTACATTTCTAAATGGTATCACTGAATGTTATGCAAAAAAGCCAGATAATGAGTGATAGACTGTACCTGTAGTCTATGAGTGAGGTATTGTGTCTCTAAACTCTGTCTGCGGGACAGCAGAGGTGGCTGCAGCGCGCCTTGGTATAAAGCTAGGCCCTCTTGTTGCTTGGATGCTTCACCCTTAAATCAAAAACATTAGAACAAGGGATGTTTATGCTCATGCACACATGCTTGTGGACACACGTATCCCAGATCCCTTTTTCTGTCAGTTAATAAAGCTGTGTCAGGGTCTGGGTGCTTCATCGTGTGGTCTAACTGGATTATCCATGCTGTCTCCTGCCCAAATGCCTGTGTGGTGACTGATCAGCCAGATGCCTTTCTCTAAATGGCATGTACCACAGGGATAACACAGTAGTTAAATGAAATGAATGCAAATTAAAAGGATGATGGGGCCCGAGCATCATAATCAACAAAGAGCTGCGTTATTGCATTATGAGAGATGGATAAAAGGAAAACAACTAGATCTTGTCTGCTTCCACAATTGATTTTGTGTGTAGTTTTTTTTTTTACTGGAAGCTTATGGATCTTTCCTTAAAGGGTTCTCCTTGCAGCGTGTGTGTTATTTAGTGTATATGTGTACCCGTCTTTGTGTGTGATTGCAGCTTGGGCCTACTGAGTGCCAGTCGCTACTATGGGTAAGTCTGATTGACTTCAACAATGGCTACATTCACTTTGGCCTAGGCTCCAGGACCCAGGGGACGGGAGACAGTAAACAAGCCATAGTTGGCTGCCTCGCCTGGGGTTACACAACAGCCTGGGTGCCTGTTTTTTTCTTTTTCTGGGCAACATGGAGATAGTAGGACTAAGGTTCAGAATGGGTTTGGGACGAGAAAGATTTTGAATAGGTTAGAGAGTAAAGGAGGGGTGTGTGTGTGTGTGTGTGTGTGTGTGTGTGTGTTTATGCAACAGGACAGACCTCCAGGAGGTTGTGTAAGTGGTGCTGAGGTCCCAGGGGGCCGATGGCAGCCCCTTCCCCAGTGCCCATCTGTTCCACCAGCATCTGGACTTTGTTCAGCTCCAGGATGCCTTTGGTCCTCGCCAAATTCTGGAGGTGCTGACGAAATGCAACCAGACCTGAAAGCATAAACAAATCCCCACAATATGAAAGCCAGTATTTATTCTTGCAGCTAATCAAAAGAAGAAAACACAATGTCAAAGGCTCTGTCCAGTAAGAGAGTCAGCATTTATCCTCACTGAAATTATCAAACTGGTTGATAGGTTAACGCTTTTCATCAACCCTACTGATAATGGGACTGGATGTACGTCATGAGGAGCTGCCGGTGTGTGTGTGAGAGTATCTGTATCTGTGTGTGTGTGTGTGTGTGTGTGTGTGTGTGTGTGCGTGCGCAACAGCAAGTAGCTCTGATAAGACCCATCCAGTGGTGACAAGCTGTGACTGTGAACAATAGGACCCGACTCACCATGATGGTGGGAGTTATTTAAAAACCAGAGTCAGCAGGCTGACGCAAACGGAATCCACTGCATCAACACTCTCCAAAGAGGATTATGAAGGAAAAATAAATAAATAAATAAATAAATAACCAAAAATACCAACTTGGAGCGCACAGTTCAGGCTGTCAATGTAGTGCTATAGAAGTAACAAGCCATAATCATAATCATTTCTCTACTTGGCTAAAGCACAGGTGATTTACAACCAGCAGGCACAGAATAATGTAGGTGTAAAAGGAGAAAAATGGTAGATTGAGGTTGTTTAACTTTTCCTCTTATGTTTGGGCTCCTTTTCCTCTCTGATGTGGAGGAAAGACAGATTCTGCCACAAACTTTGAAAAGAGACAGAAAGCAAAACAGAATGAGCTTGAACAGATAGAAAAAGAGTTAGTGAAAAAGAGAAGGATAGAGAAGGGGGGGTGGGGGGGGGGTGCGATATGTGGGTTGAGAACCTTCAAAAATATCTGTGTGTCTGTGATTCATAATGTGAATCATCACCGTCATAGTTGTCAGAAGGACAGTATAGAGTGAGAGAGGGGGAAGAGACGGGGAAAAAGTGTGTGAAAGATAATGTTAATTTCATCAGACAAGACTAAATATGTTTGTCAACGACCTTTTTTTCCATGACGGAGACAAGATTGCACAGATGTCCAAAAACGCTGACTAAGACTCAATTAACAAGCATTATTGTTGACGAAAAAAGACGAGCCTAAAAGGCTTCTGCATTAAAAACATAAACTGAAGTGAGGATCCAAAAAGAACAATGAATGGATATAGGAAAAAAAGACAAATTAACACTCCTAGTCCTGACCTTGGGTGAGTGAGGTGTCAGAGGCACGGCGTCCTTCTCTGAAGCTGATGGGGGAGCGGTTGTGAGTCTCCCTGTGCTGCGACGTCAAGACAGCCATTGCTGGATTGGCAGGCCGAGCGTTCAAGAAAGGTGTAGTAGTTACGCCAGGAGAAGAGCTGTTGGCTGGTACTACTTCACTGAGAGAGGGGGGGTCCTCCAGCAGGCCAAGGTCGCTGTGCATTGAGCCCATGTCGTGGCCCATGTCCGAATCCACGCTGCCCATGGAGGGGTTATGGCCCAGAGCAAATAATTTACCTGGGGGACAAAATTCTTTATTTTAAACAGCTTTGCTTCAGCATTTGATGCATGTGATAGACTCCAAAGGTGTGCGTTCGATCAGGTGACATCATACCTTGGTTCCAAGGCTTCGGCTGATTGGTCACCTCAGAGAGGGTATGTCGCCTTTGGCCGAACCGAGCTGTTTGATAGGCCGAGGGCAGGTAGGGCGGATCATCCTCTGTGTCGGGCTCCTCCGTCTCGATGCCTTCATCAATCGATGTTTCCATCATGTTGCTAGGTGACGAAGTGGAGGACTTGCGCAGGACAGTGGGGGGAGGCAAGGGATCCAGCAGGCAGCCATTCACCTAGACGAAGGGGGGATAAAAAGGGACAGAAAGAGAGAATGATAACCATACATTCAAAACTGACTGTGCTAGGAAGGAAACAGCTGAACACTGAAGGAACCAGGACCCACTGTTGGTAAATCATGCATCTTAAACACACAGGGAGAGCGCAAACACGCACAAAGGAGACCCCATACTGAGAATGAGGGCTCCATTAGGTACTCTCCTCCCTCGGTTTTTCTTCAACTCAACACAGTTGGTGTCATAATGGGAGTGTGTGCGTTGTTTGTTGCAGCATGCACGCATGTTTGTGTTAGCATAGAGGTGGAAGGTGGGGATAAAGGAATGCAGGGCCAGGAAGTGAGCTTTGACTAAACGTGCTGTGTGACACACACAGATACACACAAAGTGGCTGCATAAGTGGGCGCAGCGAGCAGAAAGCCTGGTGTTGGTCTAGAAAGAGCAACTTTGCCCAATTCCCTATCTGCTTTCTGTAGTGTGCTGGGATAGGAATGCAGTTACTCAACACACGTGCACACACATTCACACACACCCAAAGAAAAATTGTGTGGGTCATAAGGGGAGAGGGAAGTAGAAGTATAAAGAAGAGGAGCGAAAGAAGCTGAATGGAGAAGAAAGAAGGAAAAACTAAAAAAGAAAAGATGAGGTGTTGGCTGATGGGTAGGAGGTCGCTGTGGCAGGATCACTGGAGCAGCACAGCAGCTTCCTGTCCATTTGTGTTCACTCAGCTTCGCAATAGGTCACATCATCATCACAGGACAGCTTACATAACCAGGCTCCATTCACCCAGATAACATGCACTCTGTCTCTGTTCCACTTCTCTCTCTCTCTCTCTCTCTCTCTCTCTCTCTCTCTCTCTCTCTCTCTCTCTCTCTCTCTCTCTCTCTCTCTCTCTCTCTCTCTCTCTCTCTCTCTCTCTCTCTCTCTCTCTCTCTCTCTCTCTCTCTCTCTCATCCAAACACACGCACACAACTCTTTATTGGAGCCAGGCATCTTGACGTTGCATCTGTGTGTGTGTGTGTGTGTGTGTGTGTGTGTGTGTGTGTGTGTGTGTGTGTGTGTGTGTGTAGCCCTTGCAGGTGTGTGTGGCCATCATCTCAGACCACTGGTGTCTGTGTTCTGTAATAGTCAGTCAGCTCAACAACAGGCCTAAAAGGCAAAGATTGCTGGTTGTTCCAGATCAAAAGGAAATAGTGAGAGCACTCACTATTGTGTGTGTTTGTCAAGAAGCTTTGTAGGACAGGCAGCTGTCCTGTCTGATGTGTGCTGAGTTCTTACATAAGAGACCAAGTCAACTGCACTCAACAGGTTGAAGGAGCAAGCCATTGCTCAAAACCTCTAAGGAGTCAAGGGCGCCTTAGGTGCAGCACACACACACACACACCTGATTCACAGTGAGTGGGTATGCTTGTCAAAGCGAATCAATGTCAAACTTACTGGAATAATGTTTCAGGACATAGTTGTGCAAGCTGATAATGACTGTAATAACTATAACTTCAAAAACTGAAAGAGGACGAACATACAAACAGAATGACAGGCTGTTTTTACCGGTATTGGACCTACTTTGGGTATGTTGACATCCTCCACCATGAAATGCTGCTCCAGGGGACTTGTAGTCTGGGGGAAGGAAAAAGCATCAGGGGAGGCTTGGGGCACAGCAGGGGAGCGCAACAGACGAACTCCCTGCGGGAGCAAACCCACTTGTGCTGAACCACTGGTCGACTGCGGAGAGATAGAAACAGAGATTTTGACAAATCAAAGATCCTTCTCCAATTAACGTCCAATATTTAACAACATCCTTGATAATAATGCCATTACGACTTTGACTTTGTAATCTAAAAGAGACAAAAATATCCTAGATGGTAAAGGAAATGAAAAAGAAATTGCAAAGTGTCTCTAAGAACAGACTGTGGGAAAAAAAAAAAAGAGAATGATGAATAATGTAACTGAGACAGACGCCTTAAGATCAAGGCTGGCCAGAAAAAAAGCTGGCTGGATAAATAAACGGATGGGTGGTGTCTGTCCGTTTGATTGTTCATGGGTGCAGGTGTGAATAAGGGAGCTTTGATCAGGGATTTGTGTCTATTAATCTCTGTACACATAATTTAGAAGCCCCTCGTTGGCATGACACGGTGTGGCTACCTTGGCGACAGTCTGTTCGGCGATGGTGCTGGGCCGTCGCTGGCGGGGGTCGAGCCGCTGTTCGACGGGGAAGCTACAGCGATGGGCCTTGAGGCGCTCCACCAGCAGGTAGTAGATAGCAGCAAAGTGGTTGTAGCTCTTGTTCTGCAGAGACTGGGGGATGACAGACAACATAAATGGTGGCGTCTGTAATTGAAGTTATTACTAAAGCACAAATTCCATTGTGGATGACTGCAACAGCTCTTAAGATAGGCTGAGATCATGCTTTGTCACTGTTCAGTGTGAAATTGGGTTATTGCAGCAGCTAAAGAGCAGAGTGTAGGTAAGAAATACAATACACAGAATGTTGTAAAAGAAAAGACAGCATATATTGCATATAAATTATAACCTCAAATTACCTCAAAATTGTACGTGAAGACCATACTCTCTGACCAGCTCTGACCTTTACACCTGAAGCCTTTCATACCCTGATAGAGCCAGCTAAGTCCTCACCTCTATTGTCTTGTGCTGGTCAATGCCAAGGCTGTGCATTAGGCGAAGGACCTGTTCGCTGTACTCTCCCACAACTGCCTCGCCCTCAGCAGTTGAAGGCTGTTGGTACAGAACAGGCCTCTGTACGGGAGCGTACAGAGCCATCCACTTGTGCTCCTTGATCTGCGCCACAGACAGACGCTTTGATGGGTCCAGTACCAACATCCTTCGGATCAGGTGCTCACAGTCTGCAAAGGGGTGGGAGAGAACAATCAATCATAGATGATGTGACGAGGTTTTTTGTAGCCCTTCATTTGTTAGAATCACCACTTTAAAAAAAAGGGAGAGTTTGTTTATGTTGTTGTTTATAATGCCGAACACTGAATACTATTTAAACTATGTTAAAGCAAATAAAGCCACAATGTGCCATGTCCTTGACATAGTCGCCCAGTTAAAGGGGAGGAGAAATAAAAACATAAGACCTTTAAACCTGCTAAATTCTGCTGTCAGTTCTGAGCAGTGTGTCTACACTCTTTTCTACTTTCCTCCCTTCCTTACGAGAGCTCCTCACCTCTAGTTAGTGGCTAGATGAGTTTGACGTCAGACACAGCTGGGTTCTTAACAGGATTACAGTCCCCCTGGCTCTGCCGCTTTGGCCTGTCTGCTCCCCTACTGCCTGCACCGCATTCCTGTCCGCCACACAGCATCATTACCAATATACCCTGCTGCTACAGTCTTAAAGCAAAACAGGTGTGTTCTTAACAAATGGGGCCTACAGTTGTTGTATTATCTACTTGATCTTTAATACTATCTTCATTAAAACATGTTTTTGTAATGAATCATCTCCACTTTGACTTTTTTTATATTGATTGAAAATGTATTGACATATGGCTGGAAAATAAATCAGCAAAATATGTCTTAAGTGACTAAAGTTGTTCTTTTTTTGAAGTTAATTTAAAAATCTAATTATCATATTGTCTTTATTCCATTATGCTTACTATAAAATAAAAAGTCATACTTCAAAAGTCATACTCTTTTAAACGCTATTATCCTTTAGCCATTTTAGAGTTTAAAAAGAGTTGTAAATGTCTACACAAGCAACCTTCTGCAGGTCACCTTCTTCCTTATTGCTCTACCAATATCCACAGATATCCTGTCGTCTGTCAGAGAGTTAGCACTTCATAAGCCCAAGGACATAGCTGCAGTTACTCCCTGCTTCACATTCTTCCCAGTTGCCCTGCTGATCTACCAACGTGTTTACATCAAATTTTCTACCTTGTACCTGGCGGTTCAGCAAACTCAATTTTTCCCCATTATGTATAAAACCAGTGTGCCTTTCACTACACTTTTGCTCCATGCTGTGGCATCTAAGCAGCTGCTAAGTTACAACATGCTTCAAATACAATACACTACAATATGTTTGACCCAGTAGTTACTCAGGCTCTGCTTGTTGCTACAGCCGTGTTTATGGCAACAGTTGAAGCTGAGCACATTTGTCAAAGCTACTAACCACCAGGGAAGGTTGAACTACGTAAAGGGTATGGCACTGCATAACCGTCTAGCCGGCTGATTGATTGACACACTTTTCTTAGCCAGTACATTACACCACCATGACTTAACCACAGAACCATCCCAGTTAACACTTGTTACACATGTCCCAGTGGTGTAAAGTTGCACTAAGTCCCCCAACAAAGGAGAACAGAACTCTGTTGCAAGAAGATGGAGGGCAGAGACTAGGTACTGTGGCTGACTTTATCAGATCTATGTCATTAACTCTATCAGATACATGAGCTAACAAATAACAGACCGTAATTAATACATATAAAAGGCAACTATCACGCATGACTGTGAACATGAGTGTAACCCTACGTACAGACATAAAATGCAACACAAACGGCAATTCAAAGCTTCACCAGTTTTCACTTGAATTGAAGCAGCAATACAAGCATTAGAGCTTCACATGTATGTATTTCTTTTTTTAAATGGGTTCTCAAGTAGCTTACTTAGAGCTAAATTAATAAGCAGATAAATCAATTTGTCAATAACAGAAAGCTAGTTTGCAAATTCATTAATGATTAGTATTTTATTAAAGACAACATTTGAATCATGTGCTGCTTTTCTCTGTTTTCTATTATGTAAATTCGTCACATCATCTTTGGGATGTTGTGACAAAACAAGCAAATTCAGGAAATCACCTTGGACTCAGAACTTGTGATGGGGATTATTTTACTTTTTTATTCTGACCTTTTTTTGTAGAGCTAATTATTCTGGTAACATGACTGTTGGCTCTTGTGTACAAGTATCTACCAGGTCTGTGCAATATGCAACGGCAGGGGAGACATAAGACAACCCTTACTGCAGTTATTTAGTCAGTATGTTGGGAGTAGTCCACAAGATAGTTTACTGTGCAGTGCTAGGCTGTGATGTGTACGACACTGTTGACCAGCAAGAGAAACAAGTGGAGATGAGATGGACTGTTTCTGGATGAAGAAATCAGCACACTCTGTTCTCCTTGTTCAGGGAACAGGGGCTGGACTGGGGGTGGGGAGGCGGGATTTAGTGTCAATCTGGCCACGGAGCTGACATTACACTCCTACATTCCCCTTATGTCTTAATTGTTTCAAGATCCTGAACAAATCTGGATGAGTCTCTCACCACAACCCCTGTTGAGAAAGGGCTACAAACTTGCAGATGGGACACACAGAAACAAGACAAGAGAAACAGACAGGGCCACAGATTAACAGGAATATGTCTCACAGATATAGTGTGAGTTAGACACACATACAAACAGAGTCTCCTCAGAGAGACAGACAGGAGAACTGCTGGAAGGCTTCACTGGCTCTTTCCCAGGTTACATAAACAGCTCCAGCTCTGGTATTAATCTGCTGCCAGCTAGCTAGCACAGCCGCTAACAGCAGGGCTGCTTTAAAACGGTTAGCCAACCTGACTCACTCAGCAGCCTGAATGCATGCACAGAAACACTGACGCACATATTCACTTTACAGAGGACAATGACAGAGTGTCTTCTACTGTATCCCCTTCAAATGTGTGTAATGTTCCTCATTAATGAAATGACCCCCTGAGTGGTTGCAACAGTATGGTGACTCAAATAGGAATGCATGATCTTTTCATCTGAGTGGCAGTATCCCTCACAGGAATTACATGCCATTTTTCCTCAGTTCGAATACATACCATGACAAGAGAGACCATAGGTGTCTCACAAATACACTGCATGTGTGTAAATTCACAGGAACGCGAGATACTGAGAAGTGGGAATTGGCATAGTCCCATCTTATTTTGTGTTCAATATCCCAGTGAGTCTCTTCTTACCTTCAGTCATGAAGTAGGGGATGCGAAACCTTCCTTCTAGGACTCTCTGTCGAAGTACAGGCAGAGTGGGCCCATCGAAGGGCAACGCACCACATACCAGCACATATAGCACCACCCCCATACTCTGAAGATGAAAAGACGTGCGTACACACACACACACACACACACACACACAAACACACACACACACACACACACACACAGACAGACAGAGAAAGAAGAAGGACAAGGTAGTAGATGAATCAATCAGGAGACTGTAAATAAGGTAATAGGAGTATTGTACACAGACACATAGTCACACACAGGTACAGTTGTCTACTTCACACAATCACTGGTCTTACCCAGATGTCTAGCTGTGGACCCTCGTACTGCTGTCCCTCAAAGACCTCTGGAGCAGCATATGGTGGGCTGCCGCACCATGTGGCCAGAGGCTCCCCAGGCTGGAAGAAGTTCCCAAATCCAAAATCTACCCAGGGAAAAACAGAAATGGTGGGGGGTTGGTTTGGGAAGAAAGGTACAGGTAATTCTAAACATAAACGTTTTGTACCTAAAGTTGGACTGTAACTTTCCTTGTACAGGCCCTGTGCTGTACATATGGCAACCTGTAACTCAGTATTTGCGCCTGTAAAAAGTGAATGGTGAATATGTGTAGCTGCAGTGAAAGACTGTGCAGAAGTGGTCAAACTGTACACAGAAAATGTCCAGAACAAAAGGGTCTGCAGGTTTTGCATAATGTAATATGTGATCAACATATTTGTACACTGAGGAAACAGATCTTTGTATGAGGTAACCTCCCCAGGAGACTGACATGAGGTCATCAATGCTGTGGTCTGATTGGTTGTCTGTAAAGTGAATAAACTCTAACGTACACTTGCACAAATACACACAAAAAGGCTGAGAAGTTCCTGTATGACTTTCATTAAACTCCAACTAAGAGCTGCAGTAAAATCTTCCAAATCAAAATGAGCCAACTTGCATTCCTGCAATTACTCAGCCAATCCCCTTTTTGTATTAGTTTGTATCTTTCTCCCTCTCTCCCATCCCACCTTCCTCTTTCTTTAACTTTGCTCCAGTAAATGTTTTGTCTCTTCGTGCTCCTAGTTAGGTTTTTACAAAACTTGCCACTAGTTATATTTTGTGGTGCTGAGATGATTAACCATATAGTGCATCAACAGTGAAGTTAGTGAAATTTAATTAGTGAAATTACTATTTTCATAATTGATTTGTTATTCCTAATGCTTTATCAAGTAAAGAATACTTAATATTTGCTGGTTGTAGCTTCTCAGATTTGATGTTTTCTTTCTGCCGCTTAAGAATTGTAAATGGTATCTTTTCAACTTGTGACATTTTATCAGTGTCAGGAAAACACATTACAAAGTAGACAGTTCGCTAAAGAAAACAAGAGCATGAATGAGATGGGAGAAAGATGACAGCATTAAGTACCTGCTCTTGCTACTTTCTGACTGGTCTAACCAAAGTGGCACTAAACCTTGTCTATGCTTCGACTCACAGCTGTGAGTAAGCTTTCTCCGCTATGAACATTATTAAAACCAATTACCGTTCCAACTCACTAATGGGCACCTACACACATGCATAAGAATGGCACTAACTCCATTTAAGCCGTTATTCAAACTACTATCAGGAGAGTCCCAGGCCCATTCCTCTTTCTAGGAAAACAAATGTAAATGTGTTTATTCAGATTCTGTCTTGTTTTCTTTTACTTGAAGTGTAGGCCTTTGTGCTAGGACTAAGTTTATTCATGGTCAAGATAGCTATTTGTTTTCCATACAAGTGGCATACAAGTGTAATGTATCTGTGTTTACATAATTATACTTTGAAAATTGACAATAGATATTGTTCAAATGATATGGAAATGTACAGTGTTAATGATTATACATAGCGGTTTATTACCAGACAAATATAAAATGCCAGAAAAGTACACAAGAGCACAAGCACAATCTTCAAATTTCTTGTATTGTCCAATGAAGAAAGCCAATACAGACCAAAACCCAAAGATATTCAGCTAATTATTTGTGATAATGCAGTCTGATACAACACGGTCATGTAACAAATCCTCCCTTTCTGAAGGTTATAGTTTCTGGATTTTGTTCAAATTGTTTTAGAGTGGTGTTTCATAGAGTCAGCTTGGACTTTTTATACAGTGCAGTTTAATTGCACTGCGTTATACAGAGAAGTGTTATATTATTTAGTCTATCCTTATTGACATAAATGGGGTGAACAAAACAATTAAAAAACACCTGCAATACATAAAATGGTGCATGAAATTGTGGCTCACTGGAAAAGACATGTAGGAACCAGGTTTGAGAGATTGTTGCAAACTGCAATGGCAAAGGACGTGGCAGGTTTGTTGACACTGTGTGTAAGTGCATGTATTCCATCCATTTAATTGCTGCAGTGCAGTTAGCAGGTGTGTCTGGCAAAGTGGAGGGTAAAGCGGAGTGCCACAGTGGGGTTTATTACAAGTATGTTTACTGTCTGATGCTGCTGTGGAGGTGAGATGTGAGACGCAGGCAGAGCAGAGCAGAGCGAAGCAGTGCAGTTGGTTTATCGTCAGAAGCTGTGACCCATTTCATGGAGCTGAATACTGAGCAGACTGGTTGACGTCAAATGCTCCAGCACGCTGCAGGTGACTAACAGTACTCGTAGCTCAACAGGAAGGGCGGGGTGGGGGAGTGTGTGTGTGTGTGTTTGTCGCACACTAAAGTATTAGCATATTATTAGCTTAAACAGTTCACACTGGAATCCACTCCAGCTAACTGCTTATAAAACTTTGTGTGTGAACATGACGCGTGTATAAAGTGATCACATCCCACCGCAGTAAGAGGACAGCACCCAGCAGTCCCAAATGTTACCATGTTATTTCTAATAAGGTATAAGCATTGAAATAGTAATGGCTGCAACTCAGGATGCACCGCCCTGGATTTAGTCTTCTTGTGCCTTCTTGTCTTGTCTCATCAACAAACCTTTTCTCTGTCCAATCAGGATTATCAACATTTTAATCAGAATCTGACCACAGTTGGATTGTCTGTCACTGTCAATCCAATCGGATCAATCACCAAAGCACATCTGCACAGTCCTGCCAAACCAAATTAGCTGTGTAAATTTAAGTTAGATTACTAAATAGATTAATTCCCCTTGAATTTTCACATCACTGGTACTTATTTAATCACAAATATTGAATGCCAGAAAAATATTTAAGATGGTTATGTCTCTAAACAGCTTCAAAATCATTTTGATGCTACTCTGATTGGTAATAGGAAGAATAGTGCCTGTTTCATCACAACTGTACGCCCCTAACACCTGTTCTCGCAATGTGTACCTTTGGTGTGTCGTTAATCTTATTTTATGAAGAAAACGTTGTCATGGTGTTTCATCTGATGTCCTACGGCTGCTGTGCCGGATGGATAGAGAGCTTAGAAAGCTGCTAACTGTATGGCTGCCGTCAGCTATTTAGCTCACATAACCGGGCTGCCAGGACTGGGAGCTTGAAGCTAATAATTTACTAATAATTATTTAATTTAACTAATAAGCAAGAAATATTAGTTTGCTTGCTATGTCTTGTGATGTACTCATGACAAGACACAGATGGTCCATGAGATGAGATTGTTCTATCAGCTGCTGTTTCCAAAGTCTAGAATGGACTATGAAGCTCAATGGGAATCATTGTTTGACAGTAATTTGAAAAACAACATAGACCACGATGACCAAATATAATCAGAGATAATAAAAGGTATAGCTATTAGAAAGAAGACATACCAGCAACAACTGTGTACCTCTATATATTGTTTCACAGTATATTGTAAGGGCCATATGTTTACCATCCTATTGTCCATTACTGTGTTTTTTTTCTGAAAGTGGTTCTCCTGAACCCTTTTTTGTTTGTTATGTGATCATAGCAAACTCAACCCAAAATATACATATTTTCCAGCTAAGCCGCAAAGGCTGGCTCCTCTCCGCTGATCCAGTAACTCTCTTATATTTTAGTTATTTCTCCTGCTCTCTTTCAATCCCCTTCAACTCAACTCAAATGTACTAGGGCCGTTTAAAATTAAAACATAAAGGGCACCCCCTGCTGCCAATTTCCCTCTCCTCTGCAGACACCTTTAAGCATGACCTTTCTTTGACTGGCCGCTGCCTGGTTAAGCTTCATACAGACTGACCAGGGGTGGCCTTAAGAAAGCAGGGAGAAATAACTGGACTGAATGAAAAACCCAGAAACATGGTTACTCTGTCTGGACATGCATGCAGACTCGCGCTGAAATAATTAGCTGATAGGTCAAGAAAAAGAACACTTTTTTCACATTCATCATGTATCATCATTGGTGTGGGGTTCACAAATGTGAGGATTTGCTGCTTTCACTCATTTATATTGTTGTTTATTGTGATTTTTTTGGACCGTTAGTCGGCAAGGCTGAATGACCAACTGGACTAAGTGAGCAACTGTCCCAAAGGTCCAGTCCCACAGTGGGCCAAAATGCTACAGGAACACAAAGTGACACTTAGTAGTTTGTTGTTTTATTATATGTTTTATGATGCAGCACCTACACTATTACCTAATCTAGCCTTTCTATAAGAAAAGCCTGAAGTTAATAATAATAACAATAATAATAAATGTATTAGTATTTTATCATACACTATTTTTTTTTAAACTTTCAAAAACAAAATGTTATTTTCAATATAAATCATTTAATTGATAACGTCAATAATTTCTTGTTGTTTTGTGCAGTCCTACACAATTTGAATTTAGCTATTTAGTAGCTAATCTGTAATTTGTTTTTACGATTTGTACGATTAGTGCATGAGTGGGCCCCGTTTTGTTTTTTGCAGAAATGCACCAGCAAAGGCAAGAAAAAAGACTTCTTGCTAGTAAACAAGAATATAAACATTGCAGGTTTCAAACTTTAAAGAAAATTGCCAATTGTTTTACGAAGAAGGAAATGTATTTGTCACATTTAATAGAGCTGAAGGATAAATACAATGTTTTAGTGAGTTACACAGAAAAAAACACAACTTTGGTTTATAGCCAAGAAAACTCCGAAGGGCACCTTTAAGGTTCAAATCAACAGATTAATTGATTTAAAAAACAACCAAACATTAGAATCAACTCTAGATGCACATTAGCCCAGCAAGAACAGAAAAATAAAAGAAAATGTGCAGGTGTCTCTCTTGAACAAAGGTTGAATAGATGGCTGATCTTTACTGACACCAATATTACTGATGCAGTACAGAATTTGAAGTGAGGACTGTCTTTCACATGTACTGCACTAAACTTTATCTACCATTTGGCAAACTTGACAGAGCGTGTTGTGGGTAGGAGAAGCACAGAATGTACCTTGCTGCTGATGTCCTCCCCGGAGACCTTTTCTCTAATCGCAAGCCAGGTAATGTTCTGTTCATTGTTTTCCTGCTTTAAATCTAATCTGCTGTGCCAACAATTGGCTGTGAGTCAGACATGTTTATGAAAATTACTGCTGCTGGGGTAATAACATCTCCAAGTTATCATCTTGGACCCTTTTGAGAAACAGTGTACAGGATGATGTGAGTAACGATGCAGGTGAAACACTCCGTTCTCTATCAGTTATTGTATAGTTTTGTATATTATTTCCTTATTTGATTTGACCTTTTAGTAGAAAAAAGAAGAATAAAAAAGACACTGAACACTGGCCATGACTTGTATGCAGGTTAACTGGGAGGCTGATTGGTAATATTTCCCCCATGAAGCAGCATTTATCAGACCAATATACAAATGATTTTAGTCCACTTTTTGAGTGCACAACATGAAGTCCTTTAGGACAGAGGGACATTTTCCCTGAAACACACAGTCATACTCTGTCTGGTGTCTTTTCACACCTGTATTTTTAGCTGTCCTCATGTGATAAGTTCACCTTAGATGGATTTTAGCATGAGCTCTGACTAGCCTAAGGTAAACCTTGGCCTGTTTCAGAGCACTGTCAAAGCTGCAACCCTGCAACCCTGCTCTGCACAACTCCTCATCATTCTCCCTTCACCCTCTCACCTGCTATTTTATCTGCAAAATTACCAATCCCATTCACCACCTCCACCTTTATTTCCCCACACTACCTTCCAGCCTCCCCCTCCTGGAATCTGTGAAACAGCAGTAGGGTGGCATTCTCACTAGCTAGCTCTAAATGCCAGTTGCTTAATGATCACACTTTAAAGCTTATACTTATAGACCTCAAGCCTAGTCTCAAAACTACCTTTGATCTCTGCCTCTTTGTGTCCCTTTATCTTTAATGTTTCCTCCTCAAAATTAAAGCTAGGCGTCACTGGGGAAGGATGTTTGATCTCCTCTGATCATGTGTTTGGAAAAGGTGGCACAAAGCTTTGGATTCTTGCTGAGATTTTAAGAGGTCTGTCCTGGCATCTTTCAGCTAACAGCTATCTCGCAAGCAACCTCTGACCACTTCTCAACACTGTGCAAATGGCTTGGGCAGGTAGTTAAGACATTTCTGAACTACGCCGGCATTGAGATCATGGCAGGCAATGGATCAAAACTAAATGGGTCCATGCCGACATCCTGTATTCCTCATCCATCAATAAGTTTATATCCTCCTGCACTACATTGTTACGGTACCTGCAATCTTGATGTTCATGTGGCCATCCAGTAGCAGATTCTCCGCCTTCAGGTCTCTGTGGACAATGTTGCGATTGTGACAGTACTCTACAGCCGACAAGATCTGCCAGAACTTCCTCCTGGCCTCTAGCTCACTGAGACGGCCGTGTTTTGCCAGATAGTCTGCAGCCAAAGAGAGAGAGAAACAAAGACAGTGGAGAGAGGTAATGTGTCATGTTAGAAGCATGTGCAGATATTATACATTGACTTATAAAATATGACTCTCCGGGCCTTCCAAACAAAGTATCAGATTTCTTAGATGGACTCCAGACAATATCCGACAGATCGGATCCAGACATTGTCTGCAGTTGTCATTGTCCGCAGTTGTCTCTTCACACATGACAAGATTATCTGTGTCAATTTCTGGAAACAGGCCACTTGGTTTAGTAGCAGGGTGGCGTCTTGGTAGAGGGTGCAGGAGGCAGGACATGATGCTGATACACTGTGGTCACATAGCTGCCTCGTAATTTGGTCATAAACAACAGAGTTTATTGCCGTTCCGAGAATTTCGGCTTCTGAATCTTGTCGTCTTTCCAGTTCAAAGTTTTTGTTAATGTCTCCGTGTAAATCTTCCTGATTCTTCACCATATGATGTGTTTTTTTTCTACCGGTTACGCGCAAGTAGAATGATAGAAAGGTCATCAACACACCCACTTGTCTGCTGTGAACTCTAGACAGTGACCTGCTCTGCTCACACATGGATTCATCTGAACATTACACAGGGTTTGTACTAAGGGAGCTGGAAGGTAAAGTCTATTTAATTTCCACTAGACATTTGCATTTGCTCACATCAAGCTTCTCCAGGTCCACATCATTTTAGGGTTAAAGTGCATGTGTGAAAGGGGCTTTTCCAGAAGGAAAAATGCATTCTTTACAACGTTTTGGTGGTTGTGTTGAAATGCTGATTTACTTTGGATGAGGGGCAGGCCTGGTGCCACCAATAGCTAACTCTATTATATCATGCTTTGTAAAGTGATTCAGTGCAGGATGTACAACTGTTTGTGTAGTAAGCCCTGGTTGACAGTGGAGAAACTTTGTCGTTACAGCATCATGAGGAGAAGGGAGGTCAAGATTACTGAGAACTGGTCTTCTGCTATATTATGTCCACATTAGTATAGAAAGTTGGAACGGTGTGGGAGGTAGTCAGTGTATGATTTGAGTGCACACACAGAAACACACTTGATAATTAGTGGGAGAAATCAAGATACCAGTGTAAATGTGATCCTTGGTTCTTATCCAATGAGCCAAACAAAAACTGATCTGATTTATCTGTTTATTTGAGCACAAGCTGTTTACAGAGCATTGAGACAGATTGAGTTTGTAGTTGTTTAGAAAGATGCATGAAACTAGTCTATGCAGTCTGCGGTGGGGTAATATCAAACGTTTTACTGTCTTCTTTCTCCAAGCATCCAGATCACTGACCTTTCTCTCATTTTCTGCTCTCACAAGACTTTCACAGATGTTCTATTTTTTCGACTGACAGACTATTCTACAGGATGTACGACGTTTTGGAGTCCTGAGAGCTTTGGAAAGTGTGGCGTTTGTTGCTGTCGGCAGGGTTCCTTTTTCACACCTCTCTGTCCAGATAGCTTGCTAACTCTTCAATTCACACTCTGTGGCAAACAAGATAGGACACTGTGTTGGCTTTCCTTCCAGCTGGCATGAAGACAGACCACCGACCAAACCTGAAAACAATGCAAAACAACCACAACAAACAGCGGCCAACAAAACTTCATATACGAGTAAACAGAGTGTAAATCTCATATAGGAGCATTTTTGTAATCACAAAGAAGGCAGGGGCTTACAGTAAAAAATGTGTACCAAAGAACTTTTTACACCATATTTACCATTGTTACATAACCTTATAACTTTTCCCTTTATAACACAAGTAACATTGCCTTTATTTCCCTGGTGTGCACACAAATGTAAGTAAAGATGAGATCACCGATTCACAACTAGGCCTCTGTCAAGATGCAAAGAGAAGTCACACTAAGCCAATTTCACATCCCATTAACATCAAAAACGTTGTTCCATCAACTAACCAATAAATTTAGAGTAGAGCAGTGCATGTCCTGAGGCCAGCGGCATGCATCACAAATTTAAACACCTCATCTTAACAGCTCTGTATTGTCTCAACTAACGGTAGACCAAAGGGTCAGCTGTGTGCTGTGACAAAGACTGTACAATAAAACTGACCAAAGGCCATAAACTGCACTATTAAACTTCAGGGAAATTATGCTGTTGTGTCGTCAACGGCGTGGTTGATAAATAGCTAACATCTGATAGAGTGAGAAAACCTGATTAGATAGTGGCTGGCACATTCCACAGAGGAGACCATTCAGTGAACAGGGCTGCTTTCAAGCAATGCTGCTAATCAAAAAACACACTGTGAAAGGGAATGTGTCGAGGTGGTCTAAGTTAGCACCTGTGAGGAGAACAGGACTCTAAAGTAATAAGCCTTTTGGGATCAAACCTCTCTCTTTTTTGGTCTCAGTCTCTGAAGATGTCAGTGTGCTTCAACGGAAGAGCTTGTCAGACAATCAATCCTCAACAATTTGCACACACTAGTTCAATTCCATCATGTCCACACCACGTTGTCTGACCACATTTTACCAAATTATCACATTATCACATCACACTATCACACTTGCCCTTCAATGGCCAAAGCCATAGCCATAGCCTTAGGGCAACATCATGGAGTTTTGGGCAATACATTAAGAAATCTAGGGCTGCTATTAATTTAACTGCAAAATTATTTTCTTTAAGGTTGAAAAGGTGCCTTTACTGTCATTTCTAAGAATAAACTGAGAAACAAAACTTATCCTCTGCATTTAACCCATCCTGTACATACATGTAGTTGCAGGGACCAACTCTTTGCCAGTGCCCTTTGACTGCTCCCTGAATTTTTACAGTCAAGCAGGATTCCTTTTAGAGCTAAAACGACCTGACTTTTTGGGTAGGGGGCTTTGACAGGAGCACTAAAAAACACTTGATGTTGTGAATGAAATGCTCAACAAACCCAATGCTAAAAGAGACAACTAATCGTATTTCTGTATGAACAGGTGCACTATGTACACGGCTTGTTTTACAGTAGCACTTGAAAAACAAGCAATTGCTGACACACAGACACACACACACACACACACACACATATACACGTTGCCCCAGTGGAGGGATGAGTAATCCACTGATACATTGTTGGCGAGGGCAAGGGCCTTAGCACAGTGAGGCATGCAGAGTGGCATTCTGGGAAAGTGAGCAGAACAAGTATGAATCATATGGGTATTAGGGGACATCTCAACAACCACTGTGTTCCTCTTCTGCTGAGAGCTGGGTGAGGACCGAAGTCTCTTAACAGCTGCAAGTTTGGAGGGGACAAACATCATGGATACAAACTGGCTTGTTGGCTAGAACTCTGGCTGGACTTCAGATAACACTGTGGGGAAAGCATGGTGTGTGTGTGTGTGTGTGTGTGTGCGTGCAAACGCACATTACTTTTCCACATCAGCACCTGATACACAAGCTATTAAATACAGCAACCACATTAAAGTCCCGTCTGTCGGTGCTGATTTAATACTGACACTCTCAAGGGTTAAAATGGGCTGGAGCCAGTTGGAGGTGAACACTGTCCTTTTATCAAGTTATATCTTGTCAAAGATCAGTAACTACTGCAACTACTGGTTGTTCCAGTCAAATTCTTTACCATGGGATAATTACTCATTCAAGTGAGGATTTAAATTTAAAATTAATAATCCCATTTGTTTTGTCTAAAAAATACTCCTGCATGTTTCACCCACCTAAAATACTCTTTCCACCTCATGGTTTATTTCATCCCAAACACAGAAATCTCGATTTATATTCTGGGAAGATCACTTGACGTCCTTCGCTGTCCTGACTTCAGAAACTTCAACAGTTCACAGATGCAGACAGGTAGTCTCTGAATGTGGATTATCTGCTGTTTGGAAATACATTTGTTTTGTAGCCGGTTCATACTGCTTTAACTGACAAGCAGGTAAAGCATGCTTGCAGACACAAGTTCTGCAAGCACTGCAGCTCAAAACCTTTGCTCAAATTGACCTTCAATGCCAACAGAAACTGAATTATTTTACTCTAATGACATCCAGTTTCCTCCATGTTTTCACTGGACACTCTCTTTGAAGAAGGATCTAGAGTTGAAGACGAGTCGCTGTTTAGTGGGTCGCTCTTTAATGGTATGTGGAGCCGGCATATTTTTAACATTTTACAGTGAATTAAGGATTTATTTAGACAAAAATGACTCATTGCTTATTGTTGGAACAGTGGAAAGACTAACTAAGATGGATTTAGTGAGTTTTATTTGTCCCGTCTGAATAAGTGTGCTTTGTGACGAGTGAAACTAATCTAGTCTTGGTTCGTGAAAGAGACTTGAATTCAGAAAGTGTACAGTTTTACTTTTGTTTAGGTGTAAGAATATTTCCTTTTCAGGGGAATTTTGTGAGAGACATCTGTGCTGCTGCAAGCTGGGCATTACCTCACAGGTCTTGGGTGTTACCGACTAAGTGTAATTGTTTCTCGTTGGTGCCCTGAGTTGTATTTTAGCCCATGGGTAAGCATGTGGTGTTGACCTTTCTGGGTCAAAACGGAGCATGCAATTCCAGAGTGGGCTCAGCATTTCCTTTATAATTTATTGCAATTTTTTCTTCAGCAAGTGTAACCTTGAAGATGCTGCCTTTCACTCAACTGAACATTTTTGTAAATATTAAAAAAGGAACAAATCTGCTCCTGTTGAGCATCACCAAAAAAGTTAGATGGACAGGCACCCCGAGCAGTTGGGGATCCAGTACCTTGCCCAAGAGCACCTTAGCAGTGCCCAGGGGGTAAATTGGCACTCTACAGCTACCGGTCTACCAATGTACTTATATGGTGATTCAAAACCAGTGACTCTCTGGTTCCCAACCCAACTCCCTACAGACTGAGCTACTGCCACAACAATCTATTGGAATTTAGCTAGTCAAGAATCTATTTATACTGGTCATCAAAGTTAATGCAGCCACACCCTGGTGACTGACACATTAGAAGAAACTCACCCAGTAAATATGAAGGATGGTTTCTGGTGAAATAGAAATTGACAGGCTAAGTGAATAAGAAAAAAAAAAAACAGTATTTCTTTGAAGTCAACAGTCTGCCTGTCTCAGTCCCTTTCAGTCAGACAAGAGATCCGCATGAGTGATTCGACTCCCTGCCAGCTATAATACTCCCCTCTCTCCAGCAGTGCTTTCTTAAATATGCATGCCCTACATTTCCCCACCACCTTCCAAATTCAAATGGATGTCCCCTGCTCTCTGCTCCATTCTCTTATGCCTCCTCTCTGCAACTGCGCTTTATTTGTGGTTGACCCGATTTCCAGGATTTGATCCATACTGCGGTGTTGAGGCAGACTGTGGAGCGGCAGACTGACAGACAGACAGACATAAAAGGAACATCAACAAGCTGACATGGATGCCTCTGCTGTGCCCATTACTGTGCCCACCCACCCCTTTGCAAGAATTAACCCATCACTCTGTGCTTTCTTGTTCCAAACCCAGCGCTGCTTCTTTGTCCACACACACACACACACACACACACACACACACACACACACACACACACACACACACACACACACACACACACACACACACACACACACACACACACACACACACACACACACACACACACACACACACACACACACACACACACACACACTAGTGTTTCGTCTGAAGATCGTCTCATTTGCTATAAATGGGTGGGCTGCTAAGCATCCACAACAACTTTGCATCTTCCGCTCTTTGTAACCTATGGCCAGGAGCAGACCTGAGAAATTCATCGTGCCAGAACAGAAAAGCGGAGGCAACTCTCTGGAGGGCACCAGTTGAGTAAGAGACTGGAGCTCTTGCTTGGCCTCTTTTCCATTTGTCTGAGAGTACACCATGACTGAAGGACTTGATCCATCTCCGAAACCGTTTCAGAAATGATTGTTCAATTTTATGAGATTGAATATTGTAATACTAGTTTAGTGTTGCAGCTACCAGTCGCTGTCTGCCTGGCTTAGTCATAGCTGCTACTGCTGCAGATGATGACATATAAATGTCTTACATAACTACATTACATTGTGCAATCAGGACAGAGGGGTCTGAGGAATCAGGACACAATGGTTTTATAATCCTGTGAGATGATCCATGAAAAATCTATGGATTATGGAAAATGAGGTTGAACAATCATTATTGGTTATTTAAAAGAATAGTCCGACATTTTGGGGAATATGTTCAGTCACTTTCTTGTCAGGAGTTAAATGAGAAGATCAATAAAACATTCATAAATGTCTGTTAATTACATTATGAAGCTACAGCCATGACACAGTTGCATTACATTACATGCCATTTAGCTGACGCTTTTATCCAAAGCGAGTTACAATTGCCTCTGAAGCAACTAGGGCTTAAATGTCCTGATATGTCGCAGTAGGAATTAAACCCTGGTCTCCCACACCAAACGCATGTGTCATAGCCACTGCGCCATCACCACCCACAGTTAGCTTAGCATAGAGACCGGATAAAGCTAGCATTAGTTTATATATTAAACGTTTAAAAAACAAACTGCCTACCAGTACCTCTAATGCTCACCAAGTAAAATGTTTGTAGTTTGTGTTTTGTTGTTTGCATACCTTGGTCATCAAATCTGTACTAACACCAAAATATAGAAACAGTTAATGTTTTTCTTTCTGTAGATAGAGTCAGGCTAGTATTCCCCCCCGCTCCCAGTTGTTATGCTAAATTAAGCTACTTCTTCCTGGATGTAGGGTCATATTCAACAGACTAATTGGAATTTTTTTAATCCAATTCCCTGTATGTAAGCAAATAATTTTTTCCACAATGTCTATTACTTTAAGAGTATACTGTACAATGATTATCTAATAGCTCGAACCAGAATAAGCTGCAGTGGCTATAACATATTTCACAGATACAGAGTAGTCTTTCCGTTTTAGCTCTGTGCACTTCTGTACTTCCTTCTTATTTTTAACCACACTCTTTTCTCATTCATTTTTTGTGTCTACTTCAAAGCTCTCTCTAGGTCACAGGAGCAGTCGTTGCTGCTGCTGAGTCAACATCACAAGTGGAACACTGGCCTCAGAATCACAAAGACATACACATACAGACACAGACAGACACACACACACACACACACACACACACACGCGCACGCATTCCTGGATTTATTTGCTTTTGAAAAAAGTTATCCTGAGATATTTAATAAATAATAAAAATTATTTAAAAAGTGCAACAAACTTGCTCTTTCCTTGGGCTCATATTCAGCGTACTGGATTGAGATTCGAGTGTGTACACATTGTACAAATTGAGTGTGTGCTGTGCGTGTGTGGTAGCGATAGAGTGCATCCATGCTGTGCTATGGCAGACTAAGATAACTCTTATCTTCATGTAGTATTCTTGATATGTTCTGCATTGTCTGTCCTTTCCAGCACATTATTTTATTTGTGGTATACTCAACATTTGCGTAAACCATGTCTGTGTAAAAAGTCATTTTTGTACTCTGTAAGTTCATAATGTCCACTTGCAAACTTGTATTATGTTATACCATATATACCAAAGGAATCCTCCCCCCCTCTATCTGTCCCAAAGGTCAAAATGAATAATCAATAATAATAAATCATCATCAATGATGTTTAGTTAATCTTTTTTGTTCCTTTTTTATCTGATTATTATCAGTTGATTGGTGCAGCATTGCTCTGATCATACTGTTTCTCATGTCTTCCTTGTTTGTCTTTGTGTGTAGTTTATTTTGTTAATTCATGTTTTCTTTTTCCATATATTTTTAAACTCTTGATTTGGTGAAAGTTCTTCTGTTTAAGTAGCCTGGGAAAACCTTGACAAACTCCCGGCAAATTTGAGATTTGCTCAGTCTGGTCAAGAGTCCATTCTCAATTTTTTCCAAATCACCAATCACAACTGTTGAGGCGGGCTCTACACAATGACAACAGTTGTCAATCCACTTTTTGTTTACATCACGACCACCAAAGCGCAGCAACCCGTTGATGCTGCTGACGCTGCTACGTCACCTGGATCATTGGCCTGATTGGCTGAAGGACTATCCAATTGCGCCCAGAGGCATTTCAGCGGTGTCTGTTGGTGACGTCCCTTTGGAAAGGGGCTGTGAATGGACCTTTCCCAGACCAACTCTCAGTTAACTGAGAAGGGTCTGATGTCCACCAGGCTACTGTTTAAGGATACAGTTTCTTAACGTCTCCTGTGATGATTATAATGTTGTTGTGGTAGCTTAAAAAGACGGGTTTTTAATATTGCTACTTGTTACAAATCTGCTCCTTAACATCTCAGCAATTTAGTAGTTCTATGTGACAGTTCGTGAAAATGTAGGAATGATATTGCCGGCATTTAGAAAGTATTCTTGCATAATCTGAGTAGTAAACCAGTGAGCAGTTCAAGGGTTTCGGTACCACATATGGTAATAAATCAATCTTTTTCTCTTTGAGGCTGCCCCTTCACAGGCCCTCGGTGATGCCATTTTATGACAAGTAAGCAGTGTCAGCACATTTATCACGGCAATCACTAGCAGCACATGACAAGGGCCACATCAGTTCCATCAATCATGTGAACTTTGAGATTGAGGTGGGGATGGAAGTGCAAACTCAATAAGACTTTGATACTTCCTTGTTTGTCAAAAACATTCCTGACGCAACAGTGCAGATTTTTCTGTGCAACTGATACAGAGAGGACGTGGAGGACCTAGGTAGGACAATGTTTTAAAGACCCTGAGGTCAGATTGATCTTGTACTTGTAAAAGATCACTCACCGAAGATCTCCCCATTCTTGGCATACTCTGTGACTAAGTAAAGCATGTTCTTCGTCTCCATCACCTGAGAGAGGGAGAGGACGAAGAAAGGGGCCAAGGGAGGAGACAAAAGATTGGGAGAGTGATTACACACTGAAGATCACTTTTCAACAGCATTATCATCAGATTAACAGTCTCCTGCAACAAAAGAGTATGATAAAGGAAAAAGAAAACTGTAAAAACAGATACAAATGACCCAAATACTACATTGTGAATTGTGAGTGAATTGAGAATTGTTGACATGGTTTTCTCTGAGGTTCAATCGCAGAGTCCGTCATCCAGAGTCATGAGAAAAACAAAATGCATGAATGGCAAAGGGTCTAAAAATGACATCTATGTAAGAGAATGGAGGTGGACGGTTGGTGTTGCTGAGTATATCTGAATGGTGCTTAAAACCTTTCAGCCCTCACACGGAGCTGGTGCTGTGTTGTGTAGGAGGAGAACCGATTTAGAAGCAGAAACACTCAGAAGATGAACGGAATTAAATGCAGAGGGGAGAATCAGATGGGGAGGGGAGGATGAATCAGACACACTGAGCCAGACGACACTAGAAATCCCTCGCTAATTGTTCACGATCAATTTTCCATCTGTTACACTGACCGATTCATAGATTTAGGAAAGAAAAGCCAGTTATTTTTGTTTGGCCTTGGTTGTGTAGTAAACATGTTTTGTCCCATCTGTATTGTGGAGCTGCAACACAACTGATTGCATGATAAAGGGTTCCTATACACAGGCTTAATTCATCAATCAAAACAAGTGGCATTAACAGCTAGTAAAGCATCTAATTTGGGAAATAAACCCACAGCGGACATTTCTGAGTTGTCACAGCAGGAAAAGCACGGTTATAACTAATAATAGTAACAATCTTTGTTTTATTCAAGTAAACCAGCATGTGCAATAGCAGAGCCCTGGCACTAGCACACCTGAGTGGAAGGCAGCCATTATTATGTTACACCTGTGTTTGACAAGACAAAATATCCACCACAGAAGAGATCCATGACCTATTGATGCTGGATATCTTTCTATCGTTTGCTGTTTTTGTGACAGTAAGCTACATACTCACTAGCTTTATTTGTTGTCTATCATGGATCTATTAGCTGTACTAGGCTGTTTGCACATTTTATATGCCATTTTGGGAAGCATTGGGCAAAAAGCGGGTAGACAGCAGAAGTTTTAGGTGGAATTCTTTTACTTTACCAATAGTTTTAAAGTAGTTATGGGTGGTCTTTAACATTTTAAACCATTGACAATTTATTTACTACTTTTACTTTAATAAGTTTATCAGGGGCATTACACATTGGTTAACATTAATATGATATAACAGTGTCAGTTTTTTGCAGGTTGATGTTCTACATTACAGATACCAAAAACATACCATTATTTTTCATAACATTTTTGATACCTTACTTTGAGAAATAAAAAAAGGGTTTTCCAGTTAACAAAAGAAGCCACATTTCACGTGGTTCTGCACAAGACCTTTGTCAAAATAAGACTAAAATTAAAATAATTATCATTTTTAAATCAGGAACTCACCTATCAACAAATGGGACAAGACTTATTTTTACACATTCAATGCCAGATTTTGATTTATGTCAGTTGTTGATACTCTTCTACGGAATAATTTTGGTTGGTACCAAAAAAAGGTATTGAGGTTTCATACTCAGCCCTACTTGCAAAGCCAGATATCAAGCCAATATGAGGCCTTGTGCGTTTGTATGAAGGTTAACAGTTCTGTTTAGTGCTTCACAGGTTCTAAGACTGTCGATAAATAGATTAGACCATCTAAAGATGCATTTTCAGCTGATCCCGTCCGATTATGAGTAAGGGCAGCTGTAGTCCCCGTGGTGATTTGCATCTTGTAAACAGGCTAGACTGTTTAATGTTGCAAAACAAGACTGTAAATGAACCATTTACAAATTTGAATTTAATTGTTTTAACGGTTTTGACAAAATTGTAGTGTAGAGGATATTGAATTAGTGTCATGATCCATCCAATACCCTCAATTTATTCAAGCATTTCTTGTAACATGATTGATATTTAAATGAAGCACTAATGTTGCATTGGCATCACTATGAAAGTACTGATAGAGAGTGGTTTGGTAATTTTAAAATCATTATCCAGCGATAATTTTGAATTCCTTAAATATTTGTACTTGTAGAATAGGAGGGTAAGTGAATAGCTGAACACTAAGAGAATCAGAGGATGGGAAGATGCAAAAGCAGAAAGATGTGAAGAAAATTACAGCACGCTGGGGTCAGTAGCGAAGCGGCCACGGACACGTACACAGTTGGGTTGTCTGTGCGTCTGTATTAGCTAAGGCTTCCACTTTAGGCCAACCACATCTGATGAAACTAGAAAAGGAAATCCCTAATTGACCTGGGCTGATTGGATGGATGTGCGGTTAGAAATAATGATACACACCAAAATAACACAGCAGAAAGCTGGAAAAGTGCCACATGGTTGTGTAATGATGATGAACACTCATTTACTTTTCCTAAACAAACTAACAGGACCCCAAATGCTTATGTAATACAACTGAATCACCAAAATGGTTGAGTTATTTGTTGTTAGAATATTTTGTGCCAGACAGCGGACATCACTGTAAGTTAGTGACACAAGTTTCCCTTTGAGGCTCGTAAAAATGTATGCAAATTTCCATGCACACCTGGGACTGCATTTGACTTCTATAAAACTGTTTCATGAGGGAAGTAACATGTATGTTATTCATTTCTATGATAAACAGTTTTTAGCACACAACTTACTACTGATGACAATGGGCTCAGTTTCCAATAACACACATTCTAAAGACCACTACACAGCCAGATTATTTTCTTCTTGGCCCTAAAAACATAAAGCACATTTCTGCTGCATGAAATCATATCACAATAACAAACACATCTTAACATTTAGAGTTTTTAACAATGAGACAAACATATTTGCAGTTTACAGTTTGTAAAGAAAGCCATGGTGTACAATGCATTTTGGAAGTGCTACTAATAACAATAAAAATGACTCTGTAATATTCAAGTGTCCCAGTAAGTAAGGACAGTGTACAAGCATACACTACACAAGACCCTGAATCTGAAGCCGCTAAATGAAAGTCAGCCATCGTTACTTTTATTATTTAAACCTATTTTTTCCTACTGCGACTTGACAACGTGTCGTCCATGAGAAAGGACCAATGGTAACAAGAGCAAGACAAAGAAGTGTTGTGATTCTGTAACTATGAACTGAATAGAAGTGTTACCGTACTTTATTCAGCAACACTCTCTAGATGCTGTGGTCAACAATTAAGTTTGTTCTTATGGTATCAACAAATTATCAAATTAGTTACACTCTGCTGAAAACTGACAGAGTTCACAGACAACTAATCTCAACATTTGGCAAAGAGTTTCCATCAAAATATTAAAAAGAAACTTGTTTTGCAAAGATTCATCTGCATAGAATCCCCCATTAACTTGTAATGCACTTTTGGCAAAGAAACACCAAAGGACACTGCTCGTGCTGCAGCATTGCTTGTGGTAGTTGTTGCACAGCCACATAAAATAGAGCCCTTAAATTCAACACACATTAGATACTGTGCCATCTTTAAAAATATAAAGTAGAAATCTAGGCGACTGCAGAACACTTGATTGGGTCTTGTTTTTAGCTAAATTGTTGTGAAAATAAACACTGACACTATGTCACCATATCCAAATAAATACTTTTTCAAGGTCCCATAAGGTCAGGTACACTTACAAGAATTAATAATTGTTTTTAACAAGAAATGAATCCATTCTTGCCTTAATGATACATTTTAAGTGAAATGACTGTCAAACTATGTATATGTGAAATAGATCCATATATGATTTTAAAATGCAGCCTAAACAGAGCCTGGTGGTGCAAGTCAGATCTGATGTTGGAGTATAATTACAAAACATTTAATTGATATAATTTTCAAAAACTAACATGGTTTGGTTAGAAATCATACCAGTAGCACCTTCACACATTGCAGATCACACACAAATGCACACAGTGCCAAATGTCAGTCAGTCATTAACTATGCTCTCATATCTGAAACTATCAGGGGTGGCAGTTTATGCTCGGCAGCAGTTGTTTGTTAATGCATTTGAAAATGACCTGGACTGGCCCAGTGTTTCAACACGCCGATTGCTAAAGAACCTAAAGAGAAGCTCAACAAGCAGCAGTGGTGAATTCTGCTACATTTCTTCCAACATCACTGTTACAATGACTGGGACAGACTGCAAGGAGTTGTGATGGGATTGGTTGAAGAAAAAGTTTGAAGCACCCAAGACAGAAATAAATCTTTTAAAAATCTCTTGATTGACAAAGCTTCTTGATCAAGAGACTAAAAAAAAACAAGAATAAATCAAAAAACCTGAATAAACCATTTATCTTCACCCAGCATTACATGCAGAATAACAACTTACAAATATATAAGCATTACAGATGCAGAGAAATTACACAACAGCCCGGATAGAAATCATTATATCATAATGGCAACAATATATTGTACTGTAGTCAAACATCAGTGAAAGCAGAGAGGAACGCAGCAGCACTAAAAAGATCAAATGTTGCCACATCTTGCATTCTAGGCAGTCAAAGGACATTCAACTATATTGTATAGTTGGTAATGAAGCTTGAGACTCACCTGGTACAACTTGATGATGTGGGGATGGTCCAGCATCTTCATGATCTGAACCTCTCTGTAGATCTTCTCCAGATTGACAGCATCAAGTTGGGTCTTATCTATGATCTTAATGGCCACCTGCAAAACAATACCACTGTAATCAGTCAGAATCGTTGTTAGGGCTCATCAGACTTGAGCAATAACAAAGCCAGTCCCCACACTCACATACACACCAACAGAGACAGCTATTTAATAAAAAGGAGACAGTGTGTTCTTTTCAGAGACACAAGATAAATACTTAAATACAGCTCGTGCAAAAACCTTCATAAACATACTTTTAAAATTATAACCAAGATGAAATATCACATGAAGGTACAGCGGAGGCAAACACAGGCCTGGTTGGATATACACACACAAACCCACAATGACACGTACGTGTGTAAATCGCACGCTCACAACTTCAACACTCTTGGCTTTGATTAATGGTGTCCGGTGGGTAACAAGACAATATTAACATCCCTCCTTCAGACTGTCTCATAAACAACATTTCATCAGTGCGATCTTAAGTGTTTCCAAGCATCTGTGAGCCATGATGGTGGAGTAAACAACAGGAGACCCCAGTTCCCTTCTCAGCAATTGCACCACTGTAAGCTTAAGTTGGAAAACTCTTACTGAGCAATTGTTCAGAGACCAACAAGATCATTAAAAGAACTTTTATGGGCTGCGTTGTTTCAGGTGCCAGTGGGACTTGAGCTGAAACCATTAGTTATTAATTAGATTAGTTGATCAACCAAAAGGGAATCTGGAAACTATTTTCAAAAAGTGTCAATCGTCTGTCTTGCTTTTCAAGACAAAGTTATCTTGCTCCAGCTTATTAAATGTAAAGAATATTTGCTGCTTTATTTTGTCTTCTATGGCTTTTAGACTGTTGGTCAGACAAAAACATCCTATTTCAATATGTCAACTTTTTTTTGGGAGATTGTGATTACATTTTTTACCAAAATGATTTATAAATTGGGGCTAGGAGCATGATGAGCCAATGGTTAGCATTATAGCCTTCCAGGAAGAGGGTACCAGGTTCTAACCCTAGGTCATCCGGGCCTTTCTGTGTGGAGTTTGCATGCTATCCCAGTGTCTGAGTGGGTTGTGAGCGTCTGGCGTCGTATGGCTGCCGTGCAACAGTATCAGAGTAGGATCCCCCCCCAAGCACTATGATAAAGCTCTATATAAATGTTATTATTTATAGTTATTAATTGTAGAAACTACAGTGATAAATAATGAGAATAATCATTAGTTGCCATCCTAGGTGAGATAATAAAACAGGATCCTGAAAGACAGGTTTGAGTAATGGACCTATGAGTTTATGGGATACCAAAACACTCCCCAGCCCTTTATATTAATGTGACAAAGGATTTTCCTCTGGGAACTTATCCCAGTGCCAATCATTCTAGGAGGAATTCGATTGGCAACCTCAGTGTGTTGCCAGCTGATGGCACACTGTGTTGCGGCAAATGTTGAGCCTGGTCCAACGTTTTTATGCTAGATGACTCTATATTTTTTTACATTGGTTTTGGTGCTGTGTCAATGCAATAGTATCATTGAAATAGTCTGAACACAGCCTTATGTTTGGTTTTATTCTTAAAGTAAACTGACACCCCCATTCCACTGACACCCTGTTTAATCATATTTAGTATATTTGTAATAAGCACTTACAGATGTGCAGAAGATGGTGTTTGAATATGTTCAACACTCTCCATTATCACTTTTGCAAGTTACCGTCAATCTAAATCTTTAAAATGGCACTCCAGCTACAAAGCAAGACCTCTAGGGCATCCAATTTAAAATTGCTGGCCTATTACAGGGATTACAGGGTACTTAGCAGGAAAAGCCAACTGTTTACATTGTCAACCCTAACACACACTAACACACACACACACACACACACACACACACACAGAACATATGACTTTTTGCAAACTCTGCTGGCCCAAGGTCATTTGAGGACAATGAGGGGAATTTAGCTCATACATTAAGTTATTTAAGGCCAAAAAGATGCTGTGTTCAGAGATGGATACATGCATGACCCGCCGAGCTGACAGACAAGAACCACACGGGAATGGGCCAGCTCTATGTGAACCCAAACGCTGCAGTATGTACATAATGGGATGAATGGGTCAGTATATCACGCAGAAGTCATGAGTAGAAAAAGTAGGTTACACACGCACACACACCTATCTAGGAATATGCACAAATCTGCTGTTTCATGTGTCCCTAAACTCTGGTTTTCTTTAGAGAGACGCTGCAGGCTAACCTCTCTTTTGCCCTGGCGAATTCTAAAGGCATATGGCATCCCATGAAGTTGATAGCCTGCCACTCCAGTTGACCTTGGCCATTTCAACAAACAGTCTGGCACTGACCACGGGCCTGGCCGAGCTAAACAGTTGCAGTGGATCCTTTTGTCAATCAGTGCTGATTGACATTTACCAAACCAGTGGCCTGAAAACCGGCAACGACATGCATGTTTTCATCTAGCCCGCATGCCACACCGCCTAAGGTAGAGGTGAAGCCACTGTTAGTAGCTGTTAGTGGTACACGGTTGCAGATCACCTGGCTAGACTAACACTGCGGCACTTCACTGGATTTAATGACCGGATTAACACAATAAGAAACCATTCAATGCCTTGTTAAACCTGCCAAGGTCCTCATCTGGATGTAAATCCTGTAGTTTTTCTGTACAGCACGATTGCACACATTCAATGACAAACTGTTGGAGGCTCTGTGAGATCAAAGATCAAAGTGTGCAACAGTGTTTCCAGCCTATTTTTCTATCACTCCCTCACTCTTTTTCACACACAGACTGCTGGACACTTTCCTGTGTCTATGTCATTACAATAGAAAGTCACGGCACTCAGTGGTACTGTCCAAGAAAGGCTTCGCTGTAAAGAGCTGACATAAAACTATTACCCAGACAAATCCATGCCCTGTTCCTTTTGCACTCATGCTGAATTGAGAGTTTGTAAAAGTAAACCTTCTCCAAACTCAATGAAAACCCCCAGAGGAGTGTCAGTGGATTGTGGCTACATATTCGTACAGAACACTTTGCTTTTCAATTACAGAGTTTTGGTTGGCATATCCTCCTCATCACAAAGCTCTCAGCGCTGCTGGCACAAGAAAACCACTAAATCCCATCATTATTTGGATTATATAACGGGACCACCGACCCATGCTCCATGGCCCAGACACATAGATGTTTACAACAGCCAGACTCTTGGGTTGGTACACTGTGGCACTGTCTGGGGCATTACCAAAAAGAGCGCAGGTGTATGACGCCGGTCTGGCGCAGGAATGAAAGCATGCATGTTTACGGTTTGTGTTTCCCAGCACCACTGGTGGTCAGACCTCTTACTGGCAGTGATGTTGGCTGGGGGGTGGGGGTGAACGTGCAGCGAGTCGTCGCTCCCTGAACCTGCAGGTATTCAAACACACTAGCTGTTGCTCGCACTGGAGCAGCCAAGTGTCTGGCAGTTGGCTGATCCAAGTGTCTTAGAGCATGATGTGGACAGCATTTCGGTATCTACTTTGACTATCTGGGGTGTCAACTAGTGCATAAAAGTTATGTAACTCAGCCGAACAGTAGCCCAAGTTAGCTTCTAGGCTAACTAGTTCACAGATACACTCACCTCGGTCTTGGTAATGCGGTGTCGAGCCAGTTTCACGACAGCGAAATTGCCTTTTCCTAAAGTGCGCTCGATGTCGTAGAAGCCCACTCGGACCGGACCCCGGATCAGCGATTTCTGGACACTGTCAGCCATGACCATGCTGTTCTGTATGGGACTTCTTGTGGAAGAGTAGGAGGTAGCCAGACGAGCAGGGGACACACGGGGGG
>NC_048409.1:13098740-13199198 GCF_013103735.1 Etheostoma cragini
CTTGAGCAGCTACAGATAAAGACCAAAGGAAAACAAACCGCCCGCCGCCGCCGCTGCTGCTGCTGCTGCTGCTCGAAGCGTGTCCATTAAAAATAGACAAAGTTGATTTCGGTGTCGCCCTGCCAGCTTGAACGCCAATTTGGCAACACTCTCCCGTCAGTGCAGCGATACGAAGCAGGCCATTTGCTGAACCCGGGGGCTGTCACACTACGTTCTCCAATACAATAGAGCTATACTATTTCAGTTCGAGGTGCCTCTATCAGCTACAGAGCACACGAGTTGACTTGCAAAGAGGCATCATGTTCTCTGGTTGACGTGTATTGACGTCAAAGCCATAGGGGTATTTGTACAGGAGGCGTGGCCACGAGGCCGCTCCACACTTCAGTGCCAATTGGTTGCCAAGACAACCAGACCCACCTCTTACGTCAACCGGTAAAATTGCTATTCTGAAATCTGTTTGCTTGTCTGCCCTGCTTGATTGCACGCAAAGGTAACTTTAAAGTTTCGCCCTGCAGGTGTTTAATGAGGCCGCGAGTGAAAAGGGAAAAGGGTTAAATTCATTGTAAATTAACCTGAAACTGCATGTTTTACTTTCTGGTAGTAGGCCTAATGTGCTCTGCAAAAATGAATGGATTTTTTTAAACAAAATAATATGCAAGGATTTAACGTTTAAAAGAAAAGACAATTCACAGTATTTCTACCTCTAGTCATATAATCCAAACAAATTTGTAATTGCCATTAAACATTCTATATAATATTTAACATTACATAATGTAACATGGCAGGACCTCATGTGAAACTAAGCATTTTATCAGCCACAAAGACACTTTTGATCAGCTACATAACAGCACCATCTGTTGGAGAAAATAGAACATTTCCAATACAATATATATATATATATATATAAAGTTTTTTATAAAGTATTGGTACTTACTTTAGTAACAGGCATTTTTTTATTCACACCCATCTAATGTCACACAGACACTCCCCTTCTCATATTCTCAAATATTAATAAATAAGGAATACAACTACAACATCTTGTAAGCAAACTTTATTTGACATCTAACGATCACGTCATGTTTAAGATTCAGCACACGTTCACACCCAGTTCTCTTCAGCTCATGCAGTGACGGCTCCAACACAGAGCAGTGGATTACGGGCGGACAGAGCAGCACTCCGAAGGCCTCCGCTGTCACGCATAGACTTCCTGAATGTAAGAGTTCCAGATGTGCTTTTGGCATTTCCTGTCTAACATTCTCCAAGAACACACTCAGCCTCTCCTTACTGGGCTTGCTACATATTTCTGAGACACAGACCCAGCAGCCCACTCAGAAATAACAAAGGCATTTGTGTTTAGTAATGTTTATCCATGATAATTTTACAAATTTACAAGGCAGGCACTTACAAGCAAACATTGATGAAAGAATTCATGACATTGACATACTCAAAAATGGTCACGCCTAAAAACTCTCTGTACTGTCAGATTAGTGGAAGGGTTGAATTTCCCACACAGTCAGGTGGGGTCTGGGAAAGCCAACAGCTTTGAGGTTTACTGGGGTTAGCGGAGTTCTGTCATCAGTGTTTCCGCATGTACTCTCCTGTACCCTGACATCAGAGTCCAAACAGGAAGCCTTGCACTGGGCTGACACCACTCTTTAGGTTTAGAGAAAGGGTCGGAATAGTCCCTAAATAGGACAACTCGACTGTTATATAAAGACAACAGGATCTATTTGTCCTTGTGTCTCATAATTTCTAGTGATGTGTTTTGAAAGCGGCTGAATAGTCTATTTTTGGATTGTTTACAAGTTGAGTAACCTTGCGTGAGTTGTCAAAACGTGCACTTATACCCATGGTTAAATGTGCAATCCATCATGCCAAAATATAGCAGCACTGCTGTACCGCTAACCTGCCCTGACTCAGAAATGCGTATTTGAGTTCATTCTTTGAAACCAAAGCCTTCGCGCTGCTGTGAAGTTACATAATTTGTCAGAGAATTTGTCCAGATGATGCATCACAATGTTATAGCATCCCCATAAGGTTGACAGAGTTGTGGCTCAGAGTAAAGTGTCTAAACTATTGGATTGGATTCCCTATTGTCTTTGGTGCTAATTAGCAAATGTTCGCATACTAACGCACACAACTATGATTGGTAAAGAATGCTGACATTATATATATATATATATATATATATATATATATATATATATATATATATATATATATATATATAGAGAAAAAAAACACATTTATCACATAGATTCCCAATTTGACAACTCTTTATTGTTGGGGCTCTGGGAAGTTTGGGGCCTAAATATGGACTCACAGTTGACATTATTTTGGGAAAATCTGCTTTAAGCTTTTATGTGACTTATGTGGGTGCTCAGAATGCAGCACTGGAGGTACAAACAGGAGATTATTTGAATATAGGTCCAAGTCCAGGTTGACATGGACACATGTTTAGTTGGCATGCACCACACAAGCAACCAGTAGGGTGTACAGGAAGAAAAGGATTGAGAACATTGTGTTCCTCCGTAACTGGGTCGTATTCTATAGCTGGTATGAAGTTGACACTCAAAGAGACCAGATATGGCTAAATCAACAGCGTTATCCATATATCTCATTTTCCACCCAACCAGTCTGCCGGCTCTGGGCTCTGCAGGTCTCATAGATGTCATTGGTCACAAAGCCGCTCTCCCTTTCTGCACATGACACATTCTCATAGTCGTCACAATGGAAGTCCTGGAAAGGAGCACCGGAGTGCTGTTTCAGGATGTCTGCTGGTCCGCTGCTGTCCAGAGCAGTGTGAGGCGGCAGTTTGCTAATGTCACTAAAGGCGTAAGGTCCTTGTATGGCGTAAGGTGATGCTGTTGTTGACATCCACGGTTTTGATCTGCTGGGGTAGCTTGCTGTAGCTGCTGTTTCTGTCTTCCTCCTGAATATGTAAGAAATTACATTAAAAAGCGCATCGTGATCATCACAACATGTTGCTGATTAGTGAACCTCGTTACAGGCCACATGAAGTTAGAAAACACATTTCCACTTGTTTCGAACCACAAACTTTTCTAAGACCAAATATACATGAAGGTATTTGTATACAGTATACCCTTAGAAAATGTGTGCTTACATTGGCCAAAACTGAGTAATTAGTAGAGCTTGCAGTAGAGCTGCATTGATGTTCTTGAATATTAAATAAACGCATTATGCACAGATATATTAACATTAGTGATGGTCAAATGAAGCTTCGCAAACCACTGTTTTTATGTTCTGAGCTCACTAGATGGCACTCTGTTCAACAAAGGGTTGAAAACAGACTGCATTGTGCTTCCTTTAACCTTCTTGCAATTCATTGTGTTTTCAACCCTTTGTTGAACAGAGAGCACCATCTAGTGAGCTCAGAAAATGTCTTCTTCTTCATAAAAGGAAATTCTATCTATTAAAAAGGCTTCTATATGTGTCACTGTATTACTCTCTATCCAGAAACACAATGTTTCATGTTTGTGTTACATGTATGACAGCGTGCACTTTTTACGGTTGCTTTTACCTCTTAGCACGCTGTTTATAGCAGAAGAATCCAGCGGCTGCAAACAGCAGCAGTAGCAGAGCAGGCATAGTTGCATAAAGGATGTAGGAAACATAAAGGGTGTTGTCTGAGAGAGACACTGCAAAGGAAAGAACATTACTTGGCAAAACTTCTTGTTAGATGACTATTCCTTTCGATTTTATTTATATAGGGCTTAATCGCAACAACAGTTATCTCATTGTGCTTTCCATAAAGAGCAGGTCTAGACCGTACTCTGTGATGTTATTTACAGAAACCCAACAGTTCCCACCAAGAGCAAGCACTAGGTCACAGAGCCAAGGAAAAACTTCCTTTAAGAGGCAGACACCTCTAGCAGAACCATGGCTCAGGGTGGGGGGTCATCTGCCTCGACCGGTTGGGGGTGACTAGAGCTTTATCATTGAATAGTTAGAGCCCGCCAAGTATCAATAGTAAATATACTTATAAAAGTGTTATTTTATTTTTCTTACCTGATGACTCAGGTACTCCTATTTTTATCCTTTCATCTCTCTCTGTAGTTAAGAATATGTTTGGCCTCAGAGATGGAACTAGAGCAACCAGAGAACAAGTTCACCAGTTGAATATGACATGAAAAAATTATGACACACAGCATTGTTTATCTAATTAGAAAAAAACAATAAACTAAACAAGTCAAGAATTTGATTTGAAATATTAAAAGCATCATGTAAAACAAATTCCATGTTTGGTGCCTAAAGGTTTGAATTTCACGTTTGAAATTTCCTTATTGTTAGATGATGTTATCACAAGCATCTCTATGAACCGTCAGCTTAAGTAGACTATTTGAAATTTTTCACAATATATGTGTATACATGTGTATTATTACTTTTGAATATGTGTTGATTGACCTTTTGTAAAACATGTTATTTTGACTATTTTAAAAGTAAAATCTAAGATAAAATCTAAAATTTAAGAGTAAAATCTATCTTTAAGGGAAAGTTATTTGCGACAAGCATGAATGCATCATACATGTACTGTAACGTACAACCCAAACAATACATAATACATTAACATTATTATATTTTGACCACTATAGGTCTTTAGTTACACAAAAGGGAAGTTAAAATTTAAAGTAAGTAGTAAAGTAATAATAAAGTAGTAATGTGGTGGTTTAGTCAGACTTTTAGTATAAAACTGCAGTCACTTGTTATCTATATATAGAATCATCATGCATTCAAGGACAGCATGTGTGGGGTAGTCAGGTACAGTTATACCTGCATGTGCTGTGTTCCCTTCCTCAGTAACTACTGGTACTTTTTCTGTAAAAGACAGAGAAAAGTCAGTTAACATCAAACAGTCATTCCATCCTTGCAAATTACGTAATCATCGCTACTTCAATCACTTCATAAAAAGCTTAAATACACGAAGGCACACATTCAAGCACCGTCTCACATCCGCAATAGAAAAAAAGAAAAGATAAACAACCAAAGAATCAGAAAAAAAGGAAAGATTGATCAAAAAAATAAAAAAGAGAGCCCCAAATTGTCTTCAGAGAAGTAAACTGTTTAAATAAAATAAAAAATGTGCTTTAGGTTGTTGCACAAAGTCTTCAACACAGGCTCAGTGAAGGGTTGTTTCACAGTTTTGAGTCCCTTAAAAGGACTCTAAACCAAAAAGGTTAATTTAAAAATAAATATTTAAGATATATACGGTAGCTTAAAGAGTGTTTGGTGATTCAAGCACCCAACGTCACCTTCCAGGCTGCCAAAAAGGGACTACGATTAGACAAAGGTTAGTCGGGGGGGGTTAGGTGCCTTGAAGTCAACGGTTGCAGCGCTGCCTGGAAGTCGATATATACATTTTGGGCTTACCAGAGAGTAGAACTTTACAGTAATCCAGACAACCAACATTTAAAATTGCACATGACTTGTTTAGTGCTAGTGGTCAACTGCGGTGGCAACATTTTAATAATGGTTTTGGATAAACAGATGGATAAAATTCAGATTTTGTGGATTTAAGAACCAAATAAAACCAAGAGGGCCGAATGTCAAAAATTCCCAGTCCTGCGCAGCCAGGTACAACAGCCCAGTGTATGTGATCTACTACTGGCTCACCTTCCGGGTATTTGCACACAAAGTTGTTTTTGGAGTTGCAGTTGTCATCGTTCCACTGGAACGGGAAATGACCTTGTTCGTCGGGTGGTGCAGAGGGCTGGTAGTAGAGAACCACACACATTTCAACACCACACGATGGCTCGTCCCAATGCCAGTTCCTACAACAAATGGATGCAGACTTTTCAAAGTGTATAGCATGTTGGACAATTCACATAATTGAATGCAATTTTACTTTATATCTGAATTTGTCATTCCCAAATTCTTGCAAAGGACTGTAGACATTCCATCATTCCCACACAAGCACCATTTAATACAATTATATGACTACACCCTTTGTAGACCTGAACTTTGCCTTGCTTCCATCCAGCCAATAGTACTGCGAGGGACACCCTGGGCTTGTGGTGCCTGCCCTGTAACGCTGTGGGCTGCGTCGGAGCCCGATCCAGAAGTCTCCATCTCCAGCCTGCAGCTGCTGTATAAACCTCCCCATCAGCCGCTGCTCGCTTTCTGTTTCAATGCTGAGCAAGTCGCCTCCATCCGACATGCAGGCCTGCCTGGCATCCTCGAAGGTCAGCCTCTGCCTGCTGTCCTGGATGTAGGACACCTTGTAGCATGGGCGCTCTGTCCCGCGCCGACAGATCCTTTGGCCTGGACACCACAGTCGGCATCAGGGTAAAAAAAACAAGATAAGTGAAGGCTTATTTTTCTGAAGACTTCCTGTGACACCCACATGGCAAGAAGATTATAAACAACCTATCTGGCATCACAGACAAATTGGGAACCAGAACTTGTTGGCCTGTCTTTCCACATTTTCCTGCAACGTGGGAAGGGTAAACTATATGTTAGTGAAATTACAGTGTAAAAGCTATATTTTTAAGGCCTTAAAAAAGACGTTTTAGCTAGATTGGTAATGTGCCATTAAAATAGTTTTGATGCAGTGGTGCATTGTGAGAACTGAATGCGTCTGAAATGCAGTGGGTTGCTGAGGTGGCACAACGCGTTGCTTTATTATTGACTGCAGTATGTTTATTATGGCTTTCAAAAATTAATGATGGTCTAAGGCACAGATGGAACATCACTTACGGGTCTTTTTGATGTTGTTAATATTCCAACTAATAAACAGACAGTAAATTAAACCAGTGGTTCCTAACCTTTTTATTGCTTCTGACCCATTGATACAAAGTCTTGTCTACCTGTGACCCCTCAGTACAGGTTGTATAGGAGTTGAGAACAAGTGAGGTTATCATGTGAGAGAATTTTTAAGTTCCAGAAAAAAAGCCAAGAATAAACAATTTATCTCTATTATAAACATTGCTTCTATCATTTCTATTTTTACCTTACAGATAAAAGAACATGAGTCTATGGATGTGGGTATCTGTTGCATATTGGTGTAGTCAGTACATGCTGCTGTTACAGTATCATAGTAAGCACTGTAGCATTGTTATGGGTAGGCTACTATAAGATTAAAGGGAGAAAAACGATGTGACCTCCTACTTCAAATCACTGATGTAAACACGCCCTGTTGAGGTTCATTTTCCAGCACATCGCGTGCTGCTGTAGTCTATGGCTGCAGTCTGGTTGTCATTAAAACGCACATAGGCTTGCTGTGCTGTATGCTGGTTGTCATTAAAACGCACATAGGCCTGCTGTATGCGTTAGCTTCTTACGGTGGTTCTGGTATCAACCTCGTTACCTCAATCCACTTAATAAAACACAAAAATATATAACAAACTTAGGCCACAACAAATGCACAGCCTCGTTCAGCGCTGCATGCAAACTGCAAAAACTTACTCGGTAAAAAACAAACAAGTCTAAGTCTTACCTTGGAGCAAAACACACAACATTACACCGTATCAGTGACATTTAAAAAGCGAGCTTTAGTTCCTCCGAAATAAATTCTTACCATTTATTTTAGACGCGGATCCAGGGTGGAACAAAACGGCGATAACAGTGCCAAACAGCTTCATAAAATCCATGTCTACATGTTCCCCCCAGTGTGTTGCAAGATTAGTCTTGGAATCAAGCGTAAACGAGCTTTTTACAAGTTAAACTTCAGGTTTTCAAACCCTTTGATAACCAGACTACTGATAGAGGCAGCCGAATGGTCTGTCCAGTCATAAGTGGGTCGTCTGGTGGAGGCGTGCATATGGCGTCTGGCCGAGGGGGGGGGGGGGGGGGGGGGGGGGGGGGGACATCAGGAGTGACATATCGTCCAACATTTTTGCTTTGAAAAAGAGAAAGTAGCCTATTGTTGCTTTTCAGTGGTTCTTTTCCCTCAAGATGTAAACCCACTGAGGTATGAATTTGTGCAGCGTGTGTCTTTTACTAAATTAACAAAATACCATTCCACATGTAGTAATGTCATTATAAAGGGATGAATAGAGGTCTTTGTGCAAAGTATTCATCATGCTCCCCGAATTAATATAAAGAATGAGTATCTCTTCTTCCTTTTTACCACACACGCACACAAACACGCACGTGCACGCACGCACACACACACACACACACACACACACATATACACACACAAAGTGCTGTCCGGGGGGGGGGGGGGGGGGGGGGGGGGGGGGGGGGGGGGGGGGGGGGGGGGGGGGGGGAATAGCTCAGAGGAGAAAATGAAGCAAGAAAGCAGGTTGACTTCAAAAACTTTAATGGTACGTGTTATAAGTACATCTCAGTTTTTCCATGTCCTTGTCTGGTAAACATGTTTACCTCATATGATGTGATTCCATTTCCTTAGTTTATCTGTGTCTGATATGGCTGGTGATTTGAAAAACATCTCCCTTGAAGCAAGTGTAAGTGTGTGAAAGGAAACTGACTCACTGTGACAACACAATGAGATGCACAGCCAGGACAAAAGTGAGATAGGGACAGTATAAAAGATCAAGAGGAAGAGAGAGAGCGAGAGAGAGAGAGAGAGAGAGAGAGAGAGAGAGAGAGAGAGAGAGAGAGAGATTGAAACAGGAAAGCATGCAGATGAGGAAGAGGAAAGATTTTTTTTTAGAACCACACTTCCTGTTCATTGCTTTGGTTTCAGGCATTGCAGATTTATTTCCTAGAATATGAGTGATTGTAAAATTCTGCAGCAGTCGTGTGGATTATACAACAAAAAATAAATCGTTTCACACTGTTTAATCCAGCAAAACCATCAGACTGAAACTTTCCCCCAAAAGACTAAAATGCTGTTTCATGTTAAATGTAGTTGTTTGTAGGATTTTATTTGTCTCATTCATGCAGTAAATGTATTGGATTTAATTTCATTGATATGCCTAGTTCAAATAGCGGAAAATGGGGTAGAGCAAAGGTGTTTGCATGCTTCTCTTCATTATGGGGGCCAAATTAGACGTTAGGCCCGTTTTATTTGTATTTATGTTTTTATGTAAACAATGAAAGGAAAAACTTATTAGGGGCCCGAATATTTTTGTCAGAGGGCCAGATGTGGCCCACAACCCACTATTTGCCCAACACTACGCTAAAGAGACGGTCAGAGCGATCAAATCTATCCAACAATACTTCGTAACATTCCCTTCCACAGGCTGCACAAGTCAGTCATTGAATGGCTTGATGAGTATGAAAATGATTTTTTACTATTTACTAAACCGAAGCTCTACGCATTGCATTCTTCAAATTTCTCTTAACTATATAATTGCTTCACTAACTCCCACATTTCAACCACCAGTGCAGTGATACAGTGCTTTAAAAAGTGCTTTAAAGAAACTTTAGACCTTATCTTTGAAAAACATATACAGTATACCACAACCTAACAACACTACAGTATAGGTATACTGCTATCAAAATACACACACGTAAACCTCTCATTTGAAACATATCTACTAACAATTGCTCTGCAAGACATGTACAGCAAAAATAGTACAAAACAGAGAGAAAATAACACAATGCTCTGCCATGCTCTGCTTTTTATAGGCTTGCTTATTAGAGGCCTTTGTCTGCAGCCCATGTCATTGTATCTTGAACTACAACAGTTTACAGTACACAATTAAGCACCACAGCCTGAAGTTTGTCCTCCTCTTATGTTGTTTAAATTTTAACAACATCCATCAACAGATGACATTGGAAGCAGAGTAATAAACAGCAGCACCTCTCCGCTCTGGGCTGAGAGAGGACAGACAATCACAGGCTGTTTGTCTGTGTGTAGGTTTGTTGTTTACCACTCTCTCTATCTGACTCTCTCTGCTGTTAACACAAGGGTGTCTGTCTTGCGAGAGTCTTGTTGTCAGACTGAGCCTTTGGATGCTTGTCATGTGTGACTGAATGAGTTTTCCTTAGTTTGCTCTTTCAAAGCCTTTCAAAGCTCATTCGATTAATGGCTGATGCAGACAAATGTTTTTCTCGTGATTAAGAGCTGTGACTGTTGAGCTTGTCTCAAAGATTATTTGTGCTAAACAGGAATCCACGACAGATAATTTCACATCAGGACTTTAATGTTGGACTCTATGTGCAGGTGTTATAATTAAATGCAATTAAACATTTTGAATGGGGCATGAGCATTTGAAAAATGCCATGTAGATTAATTGGTATATTTGAGTGTCCATTTGGGTTTACATAAAACTAGACAGCAACAGCCAGGATGGCCACATGACAAATCAAAAAGAAACATTTAAAATAACAATTGTAAAATAGATGATCAGAGTCAGACATCCCACCTTCAGGATCAGGGCAGCCACATTGTTAGATTAAGCTGATAGGGGTGCTGAAGCAAAAATGAGCTAAGGGGCCCCTATTAACCCATGTCTATCCAACTTTATGTGCAATATGTGCAGTTTTTCTACGCCAGAATAAGAACCACATAAACAATGGCTGTCACTGTGCTGTCTGTTCATTGAGGAGGAAGTTGCGTCTCTTGGCTCGCACTCCTAAAGGCTGGTGGATCACGAGTCGAGCAGACGGAGACAAAGAGGCATTTGAGCTCTGTCTAATTTTGGCCAGCAGATGACACCAAACTACTGATGAAACGAGGCCGAGCAGCAACTCCTATTCACTTTGACACAAATGTGTTATTGTCCAAAGACAAGTATTTTAATCATGTACAATTTTAAGGTAATGCTACTTTACTGGAATGTGCTACATTGTCTCACAGCTGGAGATACAGGTCACTAACAATATTAAAGATTAAACCAGCAGTTCCCAATCTTTTACTATTATTAATTGTTTTTTTACTTTTGACAGTTTCAAAAAATCTTTTTGTTGTGGCTCCATTTCTTGTTCCAAGTTGTTCCACCAAAGACACATTTCCACTTTGAACTTCTCAGAAGGTTTTATTTGTATAACTGTTAAAATCACCCAGTATTTCACAAAAAATATACAATTAAAAATGTGAGTAGCAGAACTTATATTTTTGTAATGAATAACCTCACACTCCCTATAATGTCTCTTGGATCCATAGGTTGTGAACCACTGGACCGAACTAAAATAACTTTATATTAAGTATCTACATCAGCTACAATAGTGAAATACCAATGTTATCCATTAATATTAAACTAATGTTGTCATATACTGTATAATGATGTCTTCGTCGCAGGGGACATTGTTTTGAATTAGAATGAGCAACTTTTTATCACTTTAGGTACATTTTGCTGATAATACTTCTTTTAATCTATGCACTTTTGAATGCTGGACATTTACTTGTAGTTGGGTATTTTTAATGGATATATGGTATGATTACGTGAATATGGATAATTCGTTTACAATTAAATGACATTGATCGATTTTGTTTATTTCATATGCTTGAAGAATGAGGACATTTAATTAGATAACTTTTGCTACGCAAGTAAATAATGCACGCTTCTACAAAACCTCCTCTGCAATGTTGGAAAACAAACTTGTCAATGCAACATGCTCTTTTCACACCCTGAGGGGTCTTTAGTTACTCTAATGATTTATTGTATCACAGTATCCCAACTGCCTTCCCAGTGTATCCTCTTTCTTCTAAAACTAAATCTGTGTTCAGCACGCTTTGGGCCTCATTTTCATTGTTCTCTAATGTCATATGTCAGTAACCATTCTCGCTCTTGGTGTCTAATGTATCTAGCTTTAGCCTCCCTACTGAAGAAATGGTTGCTTTATTGTTAATTTCTACTATATAATTTTTGTTAAAAAATAAATATTTAGCTTATTCGAAGCAGGGACATTTTCATATTTCTACCCCATGAAGGAAATCTTAACTAATCTTTCCGTTTATCTGTCAAAATCCCGGAAAATTGGAGCTGCATGGTGGTTTCATTGGGGAGTGATGATATGCTACAAAAGATGTGCTATATGGCAGTTTACATCAGATCAGATCTATTGACAGGTGAATATTATTTTCCAGATATCTCCATCCCGACATTATCTTTGACCCTGCAGTCAGAGGAGAAAATGAAATGGAGAATGTGATTAGAGTGCAGAAGAATGGTTAACGAGTTGAGAGGTAACATCACCGGACGCAGACAAGGACAGGAGACATTGTACTAGAGAGAACATCTGTGGATAGTGTAACAAATGTCTTCTCTCACCATGAGCACTTTAGCAAAAACACCAATGCTCCTTTTCATTCTATATTTCTGAAGAACAATAGGGTTTCTCAGTGGAATTGTGGCCTATAGCTATATGACCTGCAATGCAAGTCTATGGAGACAATAGCGGAAAGGGTTGTTATTCAAGGTAAATTAACAAAGGTTAATCCTGGATAGTAGAGGACTTCATTGCTTGTGGCAAGAATGATCACCTTTCAACCATTCAAGGGGTTTTGTTCTCAAGAAAATGAATCCTTCGTTCAAGATGAATCTCTGCACGTTTTTGAAAGCTATACTTTTGTAGAGTTGTTGATGTAATTTATTTGTATGAAAGAGGATTAGGGCCACTGTTGAACATTTTTTGTGAGTTCTGACTTTATCTCAGAATTCTGAGAATAAAGTCAGAACTCTGACTTCATTTTCAGAATTCAGATTTTATTCTCAGAATTCTGACTTTTTTTAATTCTCAGAATTCTAAGATTAAAGTCAAAAGTCTGACTTTGATCTCAGAATTCTGACTTTATTCTCAGAATTCTGACAAAGTCAGAACTCCTATACATCTTTGACCAGTGTCCCTAATCCTCTTCCGTATATTTGCAATGCAGTGCAGGATCTCAGTTATTAATTAAAGAAGATAGCAATAGAATTAGCATATAAAACAAATTTATGTTTAAGTTTTCTGAATTTAGTGTATTTATATGAAATATGGAAGAAATTTGACCATGGACAATTGTGTTGACATAGTTTCAAAATGCAGTTCTATTCCTGAAGCAAGTTTATTCACTATGAATATGTTCATTGCATCCACGTTTAAACCCTTATTTCACCTTCAATAGTCAATTTTTGACGGAGGGAAACCTAAAACAGCAGTTGTAGTTAACCTGAGGGATGTGTGTCAAGTCCCACTGAAATATTAATCTTTTCGGTTTAGATTTGACAGTGAACCCTGCTATGCTGGCATCTAAACAAGAAGTTAGGGTAGAAAAGTGCAAGTGTGTGTTAGTGTGTGTGTGTGTGTGTGTGTGTGTGTGTAATTGTGCATGTGTGTGCGCAGCGATCTATAAATTGAAGGGAGGAGAGTCACACCTCTATGGTTTTAGATGTCTTGTGGCTGTCAAACACTAGAAAAGCCCCACTGCACAACTACTTCTGAGACACCTGCTCAGTTAGGAGCTAAGGTAAGACTGTCTCATAGGTCTATTTGAAATGTATTGATTTTAAATTGCAACATTTTTGGTAAAATGTCAACAGTTTCAGTTAGACAAAACAACATTTGCAACTAAATTTGATACAGAAAATTGGGCAGATGTTAATTTCTAAATAATCATATTTGTGTATCTGTTGTCAGGGTATTTTTTTTTAAATTATTTGTATATTTCTTTCCCTCTAAATACAGAATTTATGAATTTGAGTCTCCTCCAGACAGCATGACTATCCATATTTGTCTCCTTCTGCTGGTTGTGCTTGTGCAGCCAGCTCTGAGTCTCTTCAACTGTTCATCTCAGTATGAAAGGACCCCAGGTAGGTTAACTATCACTTTCACTGAGCCAAATGGTTTCATTTTTTATATGAGCATTCTGCACAAATAAAACACACAGTGTTTGTTGACGATAGAAATTGAGAAAATGACTTTTCCCCTCTGCTTAATGTAATGGACTTCATTTCTCATCTCGGTCTCGGCAGTAGCAGCAACAACTGGATCATTTTAATTTAACCTCTGGTTCCAATGGGAAATATGCTCTCAATCACTAATTAATTCAATACTATCATCCTTATTGGTTTCTCTTTTTCCATTTTTTGATAGTTAATTCAGACATGTCAATTGAATGTGGCGCCAGTATGATCACCGTGACAATCAACCTGTGTACGGTTCAGTGGTCGGGCTTCCACACCACAGACCTGGCTCTGAACGGGAAGCACAACACTACGGAGTGCAAGGGCTCTAGCGACACTAGTGCCAACCCTCCAGTCATCCATTACCAGCTTCCTGTTAACCAAAGCCAGGATAACCCCTGCCGACAGTCTCTGCAGGTGCTGAAAGACTTTGGTAGAAGATGGTGAACAATAATTAACTACTGGAAGGTTTTAAGGAGATATTGACATAGAGTCAAACAAAGTATTTCCAGTGATTTTACTGCAACAGGAGTTCAGATAAAACATTTTTAGTTAGGGTTCTGTGACAATTTCAAAGAAGCTGATGTATTGATTATGTTGTTTGTCGTCTCCAGATTGTAAATGAGGCCCCGGACCCCACAGGTCCCTTCAGCAGCTTCTCAAGTATTCAGTCAGTTATCATCACCGGGTTCATTGACACACTTCGCTCCCACCAAGGGGTGATCAGCTACTCCACTGACCTCTACTATCGTTTCTCCTGCCGCTACCCACTGGAATACCTGCTCAACAACACAGAGATTGTAGCGTGAGTAATCATAACATCTTAAAAAAAGAGCCTACATTGTGCAAATGGGACATTTCTGTTACCATGTTACCATTTTGTCTCAGGCAACACATACCATTTGTTCATAGTCATTTTCTTTTTCTATGATTTTGTGTTTAGCTCCTCAGTATCCGTGGCGACCACTGACAATAACGGAACCTTCATCGATTCACTCAAAATGAGTGTTTTTAATGTAAGTACATGAAATAATTTACATAGTATACCAAGTTTACTAGAGAGCAATTCCTCATGGTTTATTTTATTGTGTCTTATTTTTCCAGGACTCTAATTATGGCTTTCCATTAGTGGTACCTTCGACAGGCCTTGAGCTGCGAACCAAGATCTACGTGGAGGTCAAGGCTGTTAACCTCACAGGAAAGTAGGTAAACGTACATTTGGTTGAGTTGATGCTCATAGTGAATTTGCTTATATGAAAACAAATATATGGAAATAAATGTGAGTACACTGTTTTTGTAGCAAACTAACTCATTGGCCAACTGGCCTCTTTTTAGTTTCCATGTACTGCTGGATCAGTGCTTTGCCACTCCATCTCCTTACAACATGTCAAAAAATGAGCAGCACAACTTCTTCGCAGGGTATGGACGCACACGTCATTAACAGCTTTTCACATGGTGGACATAATTAAACCACAATATCCCTTTTTTAAAATATGAACTCTATTTCAATTATTCTGCTCTCTGTTAGCTGTTCAGTGGAAAACAAGACGTCTGTGACAAGCAATGGCGTTTCCATGGTTGCCCGATTTAACTTTGAGGCCTTCCGCTTTGTTCAGCACCGCAACTTGGAAAAGTCCAGCATCTATCTGCACTGCATACTGAGACTCTGTGAGCCCGGCAAATGTAAAGAGCTGCTGTCTGTAAGTAGTCAGGAGCAAATGAGTCTGCTTTGAAGACATTTTCAAAGACAACTTTCGAAGGTACCCCATGTCAATATGTCTAGGGCAGAGATTTGAATATATACATAACCATGTACGTAACTTCCCTGTTTAAAAATATAGATATATACAATTTTCTATCCAGTATCTAGACAGTGGGTCACATTCAAAGCTTTAACAAACCCAAAACCAGTGTTGTTTGTAACGCGTTACAAAGTAATGTAAAAAGTTACTTTCCACAGGGGGTAACAGGTAAAGTAACGGCTTACTTTTTAAGAAGTAACAAGTAACGACCAAACACTGCATTTTAAAAGTAACTTTCCCAACACTGCCTGACTCTTATGAACAACATGTTTCTGACAGGATTGCAAGACATTTCTGGAGAATGAATATTTTTTTCTGGGCATTTTATGGCCTTAGTAAATATCTGATGTTACACACTTGGATGTATGGAAGGATTTTCCAGGCCTGCATGGTTTTTAGGAAAGCAAATTATTTTCAGTAATCACAGAAGACACACGTCACCCTCATTCACGGCAGTGTTTACTCCTACTAGTGTAACTTTTATTCATATGAATGTGCATAAAATACGAACGACCATATTACAACACGGCCCGCACTCACAGCACTCACAACACACAAATTCACACAGGCAAGACACACACAACGCCGCCGGTTATCTATTTAGCTAAATTGAGCCGAGTGCCTTTTTCAGAGATTTACTAAATAACATTTCCGTCACATTTACTCACATTGCATTATAACATCAACTATGACATGTATGTTTGTTTAAAATCTGTATTAGTACACTATAAAACCTATAAAAACAACTACTATGCCCTCTTGTAATCACAGAACACACACATTTCAGCCTAATTCCTGGCCGCACTCTGGATATTGGATTTAAACCACAGTGTTTACTGAATTGTACAGGACCCCTCATGGCTGCCCACAGTGCCTGTACTTTTGTACTCACCCATGCCAAATGCATACTGTCCCAGTGTTATATAGGAAAAATTTACTATAAGTCCCACACTGACAGTATAGGGAGATGACAGGAAATGTAGGAAGAATGATAGGACACGACTATTACAGAGGTCCTTGGTCATTCCAGGGGTGTGTACCCTAGCTAACTGGTCTTTAACATTTTCCTTTTTAATTTTATCATAAAATACAACATGTTTGTTGTTTTTCAGTCCTGTAACAACAGAAGAAAAAGATCTGTGACTCCTTTTGGAAAAGAAACCAGTGAGTCTGCCACTGTTTCAGTTGGACCTCTTTACACTGCCGGAGAAAGTAAGAACCAGCAACAGACATTACTATGTTGAACCATGATAAAAAACGTTGACTTTTTCTCTGACTCTCTTTCTTATCTTCCTGTTTTACAGACACACCACATGCTGCTGCCTACAGTGAGTACATTGTGATCAAATTCCTCATTAGAAACATGTGTACCTTGAAAGATTTTAGGACAACCCAAAGAGCAATCTTCATTTATCTCTCCCTGTTTGAATCAGGTAACAACATGCCATCAGAGCGGGCTAACGTGAACGTGGCGGGCCTGGTGGTGGGGGTGGTGTTTGGCTTGGCTGCTGCTGTCTTGCTGGTTCTTGGTGGCTGGTTCGCCCTGAAGAAGTTTATTTGGGCGGGAGGATTACCTTGAATATGACAAATTGTCTTTGCCTTGTCGCCTCACAGCATATTGTAATCTGATAATGTTGCGATTTGTCAGTAATAATCAAATGTGTTTTCTGGTGACCATGGAAACCTAGCAATACATTGGTATTTTATATAACCTCCTCTGTATACTTCACGTCATTTATCGGTTATGATGGAATAGTCAAACCTGTCAAAAAAGAAACATTAACAATGTGAGGCAGTTGTTCATTTTAATATGTTATGTCTTTTGATAAAACTTTCCTACCGGTCAGACAGTCTCACTAGTTCTTGGGTAACATGTACAGAACATCATTTCTTAAAACATTTATATACATATATACAAAGATATACATTTTAAAGACTGTAATCTGCAGTATACAAGTCAGATCTGTTTTGTACATATTAAAAACTATGTTTGATATCAGGTTGATGTTGCACTTTCTGATTTACAGTATATAACATAAAGATATACTGACATTTACACACTTATTCACATGTAGAATGAAACAAATACATCAATCAAAACCAAACACTCATAAATATTTACAGACTTACTTTGCTGGTACAATGGCAAAAAACAAACCACATTTATGGATGAAAATACAAGTCAAATGATACACTTAATAGGACCATAATGGATATTTGTTGTAATTGTTTTTTGTAAAAATTTACAGTAGTTTCAGTTACTACACTGAGTGCAGAATGTCTTGGATCAGAGCAGAGAGTTTAACGGAGAAGTCCTCCTGCAAATAGCTTCCTGGCTGTAAGGATGTGGAGGAGGAAGAAGGAGACAGGCTGGAGGCTCCCTGGACCTCCAGTTCCTCTTCCAGGCCTTCAAACAGCCTATCCATCCGGGCCTGAAACAGTTGGCTCTGCAGGACTGCATTTTGGCAGAACCGCTCCAAACTGGCTGTCACTTCAGCCTTACTAGGCCGTGGCGTTTCTAGAAGAGCAGTAAGCTCTGCCTTGACAGCCCCCACTCTGTTCTGTGCCTCCACTCTCAGAGAACTAACTTCCTGTCCCAACCTGGAGCTAATTTCTTGCCAGTGCTCTGAGATGGCAACATCTTGCTCCTTAGCATTTATCGCTTTCAGATGTTCGACCACCCCTATGGTTTTAGTATGGAAATCGCTGATGAGGTTAGCCACCTCAGAGCTGCTTTGCTCCAGGGTTTGACTCATCCAGTGGAAGGCTTCCTGATACAGAGCCGGAGTGGCCTCTGACTGGGCCTCTGCTGTCTCCAGGCCCTGCAGATAGAGGCTCAGCTGACCACACAGATCTCGGGTGTTGCTGCTGAGAGAGCTCTGGAGCTGCTGGGTGAAGGGACCCAAGCGCTCCCTCATGCTGGCAAGAGCGGAGCTGAGGGGGGCTGGAGATGGGGACAACCTCTCGCGCAGCTCGGCCAGCTCTTGTTGCAGACGATTACGCAGACGCTCCGACTCCATGATAAGTTTGCGTTGCATCTCCTCTGCAACAGGGTTTTTGCTCTGGTTATCTGGGTTGTAAAGGCCGCTGCTGTCTATGTGGGTCTTGTAGATCTGACTGAGTAAAGGAGACAAAAGCGTCAATTTAGGAGGGGATTTTGAAATGGTTTCTCTTTAAATTTTCAACTTGAGTGTATGGATGCACATTTATTTCAGGTCTTAAACAGTGTATGAGTTTAGAGTAGTTTGGTCAACTTACTCCACATCTTTGCTGAGTTCTGAGTTCTTTGAATCATTCCAGATTGCCTCCCTGGTGTTACGATGAAGTGGATGTGCTACAGACAAAGAAAAAATACATGAAAAAAAAGAAATCCATTGCAAAGTAAAGTGTATTAAACAGCATTTTTGGAGCAATGCATACCTGAAGTTGTCAAGAATGACAGGGCGAAGATCACACTGACTAGACACATGTTTATCTTTCTGTGGAGAGACAGATGAAAAAGAAAATGTAAGATTTCCTGTATCTATAAATTACTTTACACATATTCCCTTCTTGGTGTAAGACAGAAGACAAGAAGAAAATCAATAAGTTGAAAAGAGGCTTGCCTTTACCTGAGGATCAGAGGACTGCATAGTGACTTCTCCTCTCATCTGACTTATAAAGGTCCTTGTTATCAGAGCGGCAGCCCAAACTCTGCTTGTGTCAACAATCAACACGTGGAGGGTCACACTCATGACGGAACACAAACACACACGCGCACACACCCGCACACACACACCTACACACAGTGTGTGGCCATGTCAGTAGCGTCCACTGTAGAACTTTCATGAAACTTAACAGCATTCTTGTATGATGTCATGTCAATTAGGACACATATTTAAGATAGTGTGTCAAAGGGAGAAAGATTTTTGATAAGAAGCATGACAGAATAACAATAAAAAATACTGCAATAAGATAACAATGCTTTCATGATAATGCTCTCACAGTAATGAAAAGAAAATGTTGAAAATGTGGTATGTTCAAGAAATTTATTAGAGCGCCTAAAAATAGGTTCAACCAGTTCAAGTTTGTGTGTCCACAGCCAGATAACAAATGTGGCTGGATTTCTGGCTTTTGACGTCAATGACCCACTTTGCCAGGAATCCGAATTGTATGAATATTTACAACGGGGTCACTTGTTTGACCCACTGTGACTGTTGTGGCTTTTTAATGTTTAGTGTGTTTTCAATTGTGTAAGAATTCATCCCATGGAGCCTTGATTAGGAAAGTTTGTTTTGGATGCTTGACAGTACACTAAAGGGTTTATATATCAATGTTTGTGGCGCTAGACAGGACAGAGTGGCTATAAGACAAGCACAAGAAAACACTGCTGATTGTGCCAAACTCTTCTGTTTTTCTGTACCCCATCTTTTTACCAACTAATCAAGAAATTCACAAGCAAACAGGCAATTTACAAGTCAAATTTAAGTGCATTAATGATTCTTCATGCTCATTTACACTGCACCGTGTGACGTTTCTGCATTTGTCTGCATTGTCAATGCAGACAAAATGCATTGAAAAGCTTCATGTTTTAAATGATTTCCTCTCTCTGATCTCATTAAATTATTTGTGAAGGCGATGTTGAGGGTCTTTGCACCAGTGACATGGATATGTGGGTGAAAGTTGATACTGTTTAGTTACTTAGGTAACTTAAGAGACGTCATTTGACGATCATAGTCCATGGCTACCATGATGCAATATGTGAGTTATGCCACTTATCCAAAGTCCAATATTTATTTTAATACAACAACAGAGCGAAAAGAACAACTTCAACTTTTACCAAATAAAGTTAAATGTGTGTAGCAGATGCAGGTCACACACATTAAATACTGCATGAAGCATTTTTTTGCACTATAATGCATTTACACTCATTGGACAGATAAAACAGAAACGCGTTGCTATTAATGACCCACCACTTGTCATACTCTTATCAAAAAGTAAACACAAATGAACAGCAGTAATGATATTCAATGTGTGAAGTGAAGTTTAAAGTAGCAGCTGGCTTGCATAAGTTCTGGTAATTTATCTGAGCAGATATCTGAGTTTCCAGTAATCTGTGAATTTCAATAAGAATTTAGCAGCTGCTGTGACGCACATAGTGCTTAGTAGAATCCGCTAAAGCAAAGCTGCGTTGATGTACATTGGAAGCCAAATCTTTAATCAGTTTCATGGTAGGATTCAGAAGAACAAATGCAGTAATGTGAGCTGGCAGCACCCGGCAGCAGTGCTCTCTGTTTTCCCTGCTATACTTTCCACCCACAGCAGCCAGCCCCTCCACTGTCACTGTCACCTTACCTTGCAGGCCTCATAAATCATTCAGCAGGCCATTGAAAGTTCTGCAGACTAACTAGCCCACTACTTACCTTGCAGCTCTGTCTACCAGCAGACATATCGGGCAATGTCTACAGCAGACAGGAGATCAAGGGAGTGAGGTTACTGCTGCACCTTCATAACTACTTTCTTGGCTATGACCAAAACAAGGCAGGCAACCAAGAGACTGTTTACAGATCCTGGATGAAGAATCAAAAATGTCTGTCTGAGTCTGGAAAAGAGCTGGGTTACATGTGCACCAGTCCTTTACCAGCAGGTGCACATATTAACCATGCTAAAGACATGCAGACACACAAGTTTCAGGTTTGTGTGGTGGCTGAGCGCTGTGCTCCTTACTCTGGTTCATGGAAGCAACTTGAGTCAACAGTTCCAGGAGAGGCTACCCTGCCAGCCAGGTAGGCTGTCCTGACTGCACATAATAATCTTTTGATAACATGACAAAAAAAAAAGTGGTATTTGATGCATACCATCAGATGAACATTACGTTTTACATTTTCTCTGCCTAGCCACTTACATAATGTTGTTCTTTGGTCTTTTTTTTTGAGTCTTACAAAAAGTTTCACAAACTTTATTCTGATGCTTTCTCTTGACAGTGACAACACTGACTTTGCCGTTAACCTGTGTACTTCTTTGTATTTATTTATTTATTTATCTATAATAGGTTTTTACTGCCCTTTGGAAAGCTTCACCCCATTCCCCTGTCCCAAGGGAACCTATGGGCCAACTGCTGGTGCCATTTCCATAGACAGCTGTCTGATGTGTCCTCCTCACCACTACTGTCCAAGACCAGGTCTGGTTGCCTCCTTGCCCTGTGGCCCTGTGGCTCAGCAGCCTCTGTCTGGTCAGGACACATGCATCTGCCTGGGAGAGGGACAGACTTTCCAGGTGACAAATTTCTTTTCATACCATTGGAGGATCAAGCCAGTCATTCCTGCAGCATGTGTGTTCTGTCTGGTGTGCTTTTGTGACCGTTTTCATCATCAACACCAACACCTCCTACTGCAGGCTACCAATCACCCACTTGCGTTTTTGTCTTGTGAGCTCCTTCTTTATTCTGTAAAAACTAGAAGAAGAACTCTAATTTCTCAAGTCTATGTTTTTTTTTGTGTCACTCTTGGATCCTGTGATACATTGTGCACACTAATGTGAGAGTAGGTTCCTCACTGAGAGAGAACTCAGAAACTTTAGACTGAACAATCTCTTCAAGCTGAAAGAGCTCTAGATCATGTTCCCTCGCAGTAGGGTCTTGTTACCTTGTGTTAACAGGTGCTGAGCCCTCCGCTCGTCAGCTCACAACAAGGAGAATGAGATTTCTTTTCGCTATCTGATGCATGGGTATTAGTAAGAACAAATGTCAAATGTATGCATAAATAAATAAATAAATAAATGATGGAAGGAAGGAAGGAAAAGCAATGAGGGAATCACTGAAGGATGAAATCAATGAAGAAAGGAATTAATGAAGGAAGAAAGCAATGAAGGAAGATATGAATGAATTAATGAAGTAATGAATGATTAAATGAATGAATGGTCATTACACTGTTTGAAGCCTGCTGACTTCTCTGCAGACCAGTGATGGGTTGTGCCTCTGCACCATTGACTACCAACCCACCAACAACGGAGATGCGTGTGTTCACAAAGTGTATGCTGTTTGTAGAGATGGAAAAACACGTACCCAGTATGGAGACTGTCTGGACAGATATCAGTGGTCACTTCACTGCAGGCAGCAGGTTAGACCTTATGCAATCATATCACACACAGATGCACACATTAAAGTAGAACAAAGGTTGTTGGCATCTCTTTTACAGAATGACACAGGAAACATCCTGAATATCTGTTTAAACGATGCATGGGGATTCTGATAGGCTGTAGACTCTGATCTGTTTACAGAACAAACTGACAAAATACACTATACAATCACAGACAATGCCAATGAGTCCAACCTAGATGTCTTTACCCTTTCCTATTGAACCTGACAATAATTTATCTAGTAGAGGCTTGTATTCATTCCACTTAATAATTAACCATAGTCTGCTTCCTGTGTTGGTCGGTTAGCAAGGTGTTCTCCCCATGCAGTGTTTATTTTTGTCACTGCCCTCCATAGCATTCTTTGGTACAGATGACCTTACACCTATAATCACTCACTCAAACCAAGCATACGTTGAACAAAAGCTGCCACTTTTTGGTATGGTTTTTAGATTAAAAAAACACTTACACGCTGCTCCAAGCAACAACAACAAAATAAGTAATATTTGACCGGTTTCGAGAAGGAGTTGACTAATGAAGCCTAATACTAGCTTTGCATTGGTTAACTTTCCTGTAGGTGTGTCAATCTGCGGAGGATTTCCAGGGTTACGATGGAGAGTTGGGTCTGTGTGTTTGCAGAGAGCCTCCTGGAAGAGCTGCGTGTGGAGGCCTTTGCAGGAAAAGGACAGCTGCTGAGCTAAAGCTCCACTGCTTGTCCAACAAAGAAATGGAGCTGGTGTGGCGTGATGGCAGTCAGGTATGCAAAGGCATGTGCAGAATTACATAAACACAAACAGCCACATATTCATGCACAAAAAACAAAATACAGAAAGAATGTATGCTTTTTAGCAATCCGGGTCAATAAAATTAAAACCCTTTGTACACTACCTTTTCAGACAATGCATGTCAAACCTTTATCATCCCAGCAGGAAAATTGTAGGACAAGTCTCTCGTGTTTTGTAGTGACCTATTATTGGCCAATTATGCTATTGTGTGTGTGCAGGTTATGGGCGTCTCAGGCAGCATGCTGGAGACAGTTTTTAAACACTTGGACTCCCAGGGGACTCATCTGTGCAGCAGCCCTATCAATTCCTCACATGATGTCTACATTGTTCAGACAACAGGTAGAGACACACAAAGTGACTCTGTCTGGCTCTCTGTCTCTATCTCTCTCTTGAGTTGTCTCCCACATCTTTCTCTCCCTTGTCTGATTGCAGAGACAGGCTTCCTCGGCCTTGTCAGCGGCCTGGCAAAGGAACTTCAGCAACTGTTCCCTGTCAAAACACAGCATGACTTTCAGAGCTTAGCTGGTTTGTCACAACAAAACAATATTGTTTGGTCATTAAAAAAATAGTAATGAATGATTCATGATCAAAGTCCTGTGCTGTTGCTCTTTTAGAAAGAGATTCTGACGTTCTCTGGGAGGTCACTGAAGTTGAAAACATCAGTAGTGAAGGAAGAGAAGTGAATTTCAGCCGCAGGAAGGGAAACAAGAGTGATGTCAAGGATGAAACAATTGTAAATGGAATTCTGAATCCCACAGCGTGTCTCCATTTGGGCGACGTTATTCTGTTCACTGTTGACACGCGTCACTATCCACAGTATGATCTGTAAGTCAGACACCATACACATTTATTCTGTCAACCTTTACTGCTATGTAACTGTGTTCTGACTTAGTTTATCTTAATCCTTACTTCATGTCTTTCAGTGACAACTTGTACAACACAAATAGCGATTTCGACTGGGGGGCATTCAGACTGCTAAAAGAAGAAATGACTCTGTCTTGGACTCATCCCATCTTCTTTGCGGTGGTCTTTAGCCAGCCTGGAGTATATGTTTTTAGTCTGAGCAGCGATCAGCACAAACAACTGGTGACTATATTTAAAATAATATAAGCGTAAAAGGTACCCTGTGAAATATAAAGTATGGACCAACAAGTAGTTTTTAACATTTCAATATTCCTTACCAAATTGCATTGTGTATTCATAATTGCTCCTCTGACTGCTTGTTCTGCTGATGCAAAACAACATAAGAACCTTTTTTTCGTGGTAAAGGTGCAAATCCAAGAGTAACAGGTCAATACTTAACCCATGGTGTAAACGGGCGTTTGCATGCATTTGCTGGTAGAGAACTTGATACAAATAGAAGAGAGATCTGCAAATCAAAATATTACTCTTCAACACCACCAATTGTTTAGCATTTCACAGGGCATGTTTAAAGCTATAGTGCGTAGTTTCTGTCTTCCCTATGAGGAATTCTAAGTAACGACAACAACACTGTTGTAGCATCCACATGATGCAATCTTTCTGCGACCGAGCACCCCAACCCCACTCCCACAGATACTTGTAACCAAGGAGGACACGGAGGGTTAAAAAACATGATGGACTCTTCAGAAGAGCTCATTATCTTCACTCAAGACTACACCAGTTTCTAAGGATAACCATAATGAGAAATCCGGATTGAGTTTTGTGGAGCTTTGCATTAACTCATTTGGCAATGGTCTTAGTACAAAAAAATGTACGCACTAAAGCGTCTGACACTAAGTCCCCCCAGCAATCCAAATATACATATTGGAAACATCAGCTGACAAATTTATGTCTACGCAAAGCCAATTGTTATATTAATGTTAATTTACTGTAAAATATTCCCTCATTTTCTGCTCTCTTCTTATTACTTCTTATTCAGTATGTGCGGGTGATGCCTGCAGGCGGCCAGTGTTATGAGCCCGGCCCCTTCTTCCCCACCATCCCTCGTCATGTGACCAGGGTAGGAATCAGGAGGAGACGCAACCTGTTACTGAGGCCAGATTGGCTGGTGACAGGAGGACTGCTATTTGGAGCCGTGGTCATCCTCTGTTTATGTGTTACACTGCTGGTTAGTGTAAAAACACAAAACTCACTTTTACATGTTCAAAGTATTACTTATTCACTTTCATTCGTCTGTCCCATATTTAGATCCTTTTCCGTGAATATGGATGGCCTGAGAAGGAGCCAATCAGAGCGCGGTATAGGTTGTTACAGTTGGCCTACCACATGGACGACTACTCATCAAAAGGTTCAAGGGTGGTCTCAGTTAAGAAGATACACCGAAACCAACAAGCTAGAATGACACAAGACTCCATTCAGCCAGGTGCAATATTGTAGCTGTTACAACACACACACACACACACACACACACACACACACCCCCACACACACACACACACACACACACACCCACACACACACACACACACACACACACAAACACCCCTGTGAGCGTTTCTCCCACACAACCAATTATTGTTGAAAGGCTCTTGTCACATTCCTGATAAATAGTAAAAATGTCAACAGTCCAAATGTCGTTTGTTGTTATTTAGGGGGAGAGAAAGAAGTGGAAGCTGTTTGCTTGTATCATAAAGAGTAAAATGATTCAGTTACTTTCTTATGGTCATACATAAAGTAAAGTGAGCACTAAAAATGAACATTTGAGTGGATTTAACAGAACATGCAGATAGACTTCAAGCTCATTGATCTTCCTGAGGCAGCACATTATGCTCGCTCCTAAAAGTTCTCTTCAAAACATGTGTTCTTTACATTCTGCTGATCTCTGTCTCTGTCCCTCTTTGTGTTACACTCTTTTGACAACAGCCTGTGGAGATACCTTGGAGGAATTCTGGGATTATGAGCACCAAGTGGATCTGGAGGCTTTCAGCAGCAACACCTTCTACGGCCTCCTTCTCAAACAGAGTCTGTCTGTCACCACACGGCTGGGGCAGCTTACCACTGAGGCCAGTAGCTCTTAGTTTAAATGCTAAAACATACAGTATGTGAAATGATTGACATTTACATCCTCTTTTCTGTCACACATACTCTGATGAATGCCACTGTTATCTTAGCTTTATTCCATTTTCTTGGACACCAGTAAGTATTTCCCTTTGAACTGTTTCAGAGATATTTCAAGAGATAATTTAAGATGTGTCAAAGATCTAACTTTTAGGAAAAAAGGTATAATTGTACATTTTTGGCACCACACTCATGTCAGTATGCTAAATATGAATCTCCCACCAGCAGCTGTTTAACTTAGCTTAGCAAAACACTTGAAACAGTACTTGGTAACAAAGATTAAAGCTTAAAAACGACTTGTGGTTTAAAGAAGGGTTAAGTACCAGAATGAAGGTCAGGCAAAGCGAGACTAGTGTCGGACTAAGGCTTGATCGAGTGCAGTAAACCTTCTTACACAAGTAGTGTTCTTTAGAAGTGATGCTAGGCCAATTTTGTTACCTTTGGATAGTTTCAGGCTAGCAGTTTCCCCCTGCTTCCAGTCTTTATGCTAAGTTCAGTTAGTTGCTAAGCTGCAGCTTCATATTTACAGTACAGATGGTGTCGATCTTCTCATGTAAATCTAATATTGTAGCCTCACAGTTAGTCAAATTCACAAACCCTAATTTTGCACAAGCATTGGTTCAATACAATCATCCACTTCTTATCTTTACCTCCTTTTCTTTTTAACCTGATACTGTCCCTTCTTCACTCATAAAGTTCAGATGCATTGAAACAGATTGGCTGTTGCAATGGGATGCCTCTGTCTTTTGCTACATCTGTCTCTTTCCTGCACCCTTCCTGTGTGTACCACCCAATTGCTGGCAGCAGTGTAGGATGCAGGGGTTGTTGTTACAGCCCTCAGGACACCTGAGGCGATAAAGATGTAAGGGGAGATGGCACAACTTGCACCCTTTTGTCTCACCAGTGTTAGTTGCATGCTAGCTACATCAGGGTGGGGTCAGATCTGGCATCTGATTATTATCTTATGAAGATACTGTTTGTTTACTCATTTGTTTTTCATATTTGTGTCTGTGTGAATCCAGGTAAAGGAGCTATATCAGGGAGTGCTTGGGAAACTGCAGCTACTCCACCCACGCTTGATCACTGAGGAGAGGATGGGGGAAAGTTATGAGAGGATAAGGAAGGAGGTAGAGAGGGAGACGGTACGACGAAAGACTCTGGCCTCACAGCTGAGGACTCTGCTCCACAGTCAGCTGCAGGTTTACATTACATTCCCATTTTCCATTATCCCATTATAAAAATGACAAAATGCAATATTAATGTATTCTAATTACAAGGACAGTGAAAGAGAATGTGTTCTAGACAGATTTTAAAATGACAACAATCTTTGTTGGGCTGCAAATAATGCAAATAATTATTTCCATTCATTGTAAATTAATCTGCAGACTATTTTGGGCATTAAGTGATTAATTGGAGTTAATTAGAATGTCTGAAATGGTAAAAATGCCCAGGGTAATGCCTTCAAATTGCTTGTTTTGTTCAAGAGATAGACCAAAATCCAAACAAATTTAGTTTATTTTCTCATAAGACAGAAAAGCAGCAAAACCTCATAATTTAGAAACTGGAATTAGAATGTTTAGCATTTTGCTCGAAAAGTAACAAAAATTAAAGTTGGATTATCAAAATAGTTGCTAATATATCAATGAATTGGCACATTTTTTGAGCTCTAGATCTTTCAGTTAACTGTGTTTAACTGGGTTTCATCAGGTGTAACTGTTTTGTTGGTTTTTCCAGGTTTTGAGGCGAGAGCAGCAGGCCCAGCAGAGGGTCTACAGTGTGCTTACAGCTCAGCTCAGGGAGTGCACCAGAATAATGTCCAAGGTTCATAACAACAACCAGCAGAAAAAGTAAAGCTTCCATTTATCCTTTGCAAAGTGTCACAAACAACAAGCAGAACAGAGAATAACCTTGCATCCATCTTACATCTTCAATCACTTGTTTCCTATCTTCAGTTTGATCATGAGGCTGACCTCCCTAGTGGAGGAGATGGGAGAGCTGGTGTCAGCAGAGTGCCAGCGTCAGGGGGCCTGGGGGTTTCTGTGTGAGGGTACAGGGGCCCAGCTGCTCTGCCCTGATACTGGAACTGTGCTGACCAAGGACCACATCTTTGGTGAGTCCAACGCCCCTGAGTTAGATCACATAAATATTTCAATAACACTGTCCCTGAATCTTGGAGAAACAGCTCCATCTGTTGCTAAACATCTGCACTGCAACAACAAGATGGTGTAAGTGAAAAAGAAAAATCCAATGTTTCTATTCTGAACATATACAGATAAACCTTTTCAGCATAAATTCACACCCATACAGGTCCATACATTAAGTTTTGTATTTTCAAGTTTTTCTCTCAGTTCTCACCTGTAAAAATTAGCTAATAAAAGGGACCATGAGCATTTTTAACAAAGCTATCCCACCAGTGGGAAGGTTGGAGTTGTACCTAGATTATCAAGACACAATTATCTTTAATTTTAAACTACAGCGATCCATTTAAGACAAAAATTAGCATGAAATGCTATCCACCCAGCATGTAACTGATTCAAATTACCTCACATCATTGTCCTAATTTCTTCAGTTTGATGATCTCTCTTAGCCATTTCTCCTTCTGCCTCACTCCAGGTCCTGATGGGTCCCTGCGGGTCTGTCGGGCCCTTCATTGTGATTCAGTCACAGGCCTCATAAGGCCAAATGCTCACAGTCATATGCTGCTGAGCAGCGGCCACACCATGGCAGTCCCACCTGATTACTTCCTCCACCCAGAGACTGGCAGAGTTATGCCCATAGTTGGGAATGTGGGCTATGATCCTGCAAGCTCTACTTTAGTCTTTACAACTGACTCATGTACAGGTAACATCATCTGATCATTGATTCTGATATTATAACCTACAAGCAAGATGAATATAATACTATCATGTCCATTCTCTGTGGTATCCTGAAAGGTATGAGTAAAAGTGGTAGAAATCAATCACTTTTTTTAACAGACTAACCTGTGCTATTCTTACTCTCAGGAGACAATAGGAAATGGGACAGTCCGCTTCTTCCTTTCATTACTTACCCAACCTCCTGCCACTCAGATCTGCCTCTGCCCAACACTCGGCTCAGAGGCCTCAGACCGGGCCAGAGACTTCAGCTGGGAGTCCCCATGGCAGACCCAGACACGGGTGTCCCAGTGCCTATTCTGGCAGTAACTATCCACCCCCAGACAGGGTTAGTTTGCCCCCTGGGAGGGATGCATGTCTGTCCCCTTACCCGCCTGCCTCAGCCCATACAGGCTGGCTATCCCATGCTGGACTCCAGGACAGGGAATGTTGTGCTCACTGTAGGGGTCAGTCTAGATGCAGTGACAGGTCAGTGCAGCTAGTAAATCTTTAGCACAGCCTGGGTCCAGGTTACCATATGTTCAGTAAATTACCTTTGTTCTGCGTGTTTATGTAGGAGCTGTGGTGCCAGTAGGTGGAGTTCTGCTGTCAGAGTCCGTTATTGAACCTCTGAGTGGCCGGATGGTGAGAGTAGGAGGGTACCAGGCCCTTCTGGACAGCAAGGTGATTGATTAGATGAGCTGCGTTTAATTGCATTGAGAAAGAAGAAATTGTACATTTTCAAATTTCTTCTTTCTTTCAGTTTATTTAAGTAGATATTTGATCAAAAATGACTTGAGTAAACATTTTCTTGATTAGGTTTTGGCAGTGATGTTCAAAGTACTGGAGCTCCTGAAGCCACTAACTGAGGAGTGGGGATCAGACCAAACTTTGCAGCGCCATCAGGACAGCGAGAGAGGGAGCGGTCGGCAAGATCATCTTCTCGCTGCATCCAAGGAGATCCAGCAGGCCTGGGGGAGGAGCCTGCACTGCCAGCTGCAGCTGCAGACCAGGTTGGATATCCTGCTGAACTGGGCTGAATCTATCCAGCAGGATGGAGGGATTTTAGGTGAGGAAAAGCCAGTGAGAGGGTGGATGGATCTGAGTGATCTCCTGTTGGCAATACATCAGAAAGTCACATTTTAAATTTCTCCTTCTGCAATTTGTGCTGGTATGGTCCTCTCCCTCACCTCCCTTTGTTGCTGAAAATGAGCTCTGTTTGAGAACATGATATTATAAAATTTCAACTCCCTTACTAGTTTTCTATCTTACTTTTACCTTTTAATTCGAATCACAGCTTGTCATAAATCTGCTCAACGCTGAGTAGAAATACATGCTACTTTGTATTAGCTGATCAGTTATCTGTTTCTTCTTTACACCTTTTATTGTGATATGTGAATATAAATTATGTACTGAAGGCCATTGCGGCTTTTGAAAGGAAGAGTAGGCTATGTCATATTTTGGAAATAATTATTTTAGAAATATAAAGTTCTGCTCCTTGTCACAATGTTGTCCTTAAGTGCCCTCAACTAATGAGAACAAAAAGAGTTGAAGGCATGAAATACCTTATGTATGGTTTAGCTTTGGAACAGTTTCATGAGCCTAGGGAGGATGACATTTTTCCTTTATGAGTCCCAAGCAACCACCCTCCACAAACATGAAGCATGTGAATTGCTTTACCAACATTACCCCATTATAATGACACTACAGATATATGAACCCCATATCCATTTTTTTTAAATCAAACGCGTCCCAGGGCCAAAAGAGTAAAGTAAAATTTTAAAAATGATAGGAAGGGCACAGCGGCCAGATATCACTAAGAACTGAAAGCCTAGATGAGCAATTAGAATACAAAACTTTAATCATACCAATGAAATTGTTACTAAAGCCTTTCACCTCTAAGACTCACGATAAAAATTACCACTCAAGTCTGTCAAAGAGTTTCACTGCGTCAAGAGAAAGAAGTGACATTGGGGTCTTACTGTCCTCTGCTGCATCAACAATGTGGAGAAGGTGTCTAACATTGCCTGCTGCTAGTCTCGCTTTTAAGAATCCTGTTTGGTTGGAGTTTACTAATTTTGCCATATCAGACTCCAAACAATGGTCTAGGACCTTTGAAGATTTTTATGTTAGTGTTGAGCAGACTCAGAGGTCAATATCACTCTGTAGGATCCTTATCCTTTTTCAAGAGTAAGAAAAATTAGGGCTGAGTTAACATCCCTTGAGATTATACAGTTTTCAATAGAGAAGTTAATCATGTCAAGAAGTAAAGGGTCCAGCTGTTCCCAGAAAGTTGCATTTCAGGCGGAATCCCATTAAAGACCAGTGATTTTTGCTTTCGCATACTTTGTACTGCCACCTTTAATTCCCTCAATAGTAATCCATTTTTCCAAGATAGCTGATTCCTCTGCTGATGATTTAGGAAAGTCAAACTGATTTAACTAGCTGTCACAGTGGGATTTATCCAACTGACCTCAGATTCACACAGATTGGAATAAGATGTCTGAGAGGATTTATTTATTTTGACAGAGTCAGTTCTAACATTACCATCTGAGAATTTATGGGTCTGAATGGGTCTAGTACCATAAAAATAATATTGCTGTCTTGCTCTGCGAATTAGAAATTCAGACTTTTGTTTCAGAAGGTTGTTCATTTCTTTCTTGACTAATGATCCTTCTAAAGCTATCCTGTCAGTAAAATTAGTTTGTGACAGTGAGTCTAATCTGGTGAACTCAGCCTTAAGGTTATGCAGTTTCAGTGACGTAGCTTTGCATGCATTAGAGCAGAATAGTATGGTATTGTTCCTAATAAAACCTAGGGTCTTCTTCAGAGCCAACATTATGTCTGTAAATATCCGGAATTCTGCATTAAACTGAATGATATAGGATTCATTTTTCCATAAAGTGGTTTTGAACCGCACGTTGAGATAGCTTGCCAAGGGTGGCGGTTCAAAGGATGCCTTTATGGTCAGATAGTGCCATTTGAAGTAACATAAATTTATCAATTGGATGAAAAAATTGACAGCATGCAAAAAGAGAATATATTCTGGAAAAAGATTTATGTCTACCTGAGAAAAAGGAATAATCCTTACAAGTGGGATTAAGTACATGCCAATTATCTATGAGCCCCAAGCTGCTGGCCCATGAATTTAGAGCATTTGTAGTCTGAGCCTCGTCCCTAGTGGCCTTTGCGTTCGACCAATCCATATTTGGGTCCCACACAGCATTGAAATCTGCACCAACAATAAAAGAACAGTCTGTTAACAACAGCATTGGATTTGTGAGCGTAGCATAGAAATTGCCGTCAAAAACATTAGGCGCATAACACGTGATACAACATGACACAAGTGCAATTTTCATAGGAGTAAACTTTAAGTTGGAGGTTCCGTTTGACAACAATGGATACTCCTTTTGTTTTAGAAGTTGCTGAGGAGGATGCAATTGTGTGATATAATCTACTGGCTAAACTGGCTGCCCGCCTGCAGCAAATGTTTCTCCTATAATAATGCAATGTCAACATTTCTCTTTTTTAGTAAGCCCAGAGTGCTGGTACATTTATCAGGAGCATTCAGTCTGGTCAGTCTAAACCAAAAATTAAAGATCACCCAAAAAAAGCTGCGTTCTAAATGAAAGTATATGTAAAAATTGCTACTGCCTTACTTTGGTTAAATCCTAACAGTAGTGCATTGAAAAACTAAGTCCCTCATCACACAAAACATGTAAAACACAGAACAAGAACATACAAAACAGTAACACAAAAGGGAAAGGGTCAGAAAGGGGGAAAACATAGCCAGACGGTTAACACTCAAAGTAGCTCTGTGTTTAAGATTGGACATGGGGCAGAAAAAAATGGAACACCAGCCCATAATTACCTGAGTGTCACAATATGGTTTCTTATTAGAGTAACATTAAAATCAACACATTTCTCATCAACAGAAACAAGAAACAAAAAGCTCAAAACAGCAAGCACATTGTTAGGAAAACTCTAGCCTAGCAGAGGCCCGGCTAACATGTGGAGATTAGGCCATATTAAACTAGGCCTACTGTAGGTCAACATAGCATTCAGAAACACAGTCTCTGTAATCATATCAGATAACAGCACAATAAAATAAGGACACATTAAGAGAACAAGACAAACCAACGGTCCATGTTCATCAAGCGGTTGTTTCAGTCCTGATCCTTGTTACGAATCCCACTTGGAGTGCCCAAATGTTGGGACTCAATTAGCTAAGAAATCACTCTAGCTTTGATTATTTATAAAAATTATTTATTATAAAACAGAGCAATACATTCCGGGCAGTTATACGTGCACGGTCCGGATGGAACTTGACTAGTTCAGCGGTCCCCAAGAAAGGCGCTTTAAACAGAGGCGCGCACAGAATGTATGGGTCCTCCTTAAGGGAGCCCTATTGGTTCAAAGCGTCACTGGGCAGTTCATATCGTCATGGCAACAATGTTTCTATTGGCCGGGTGAGTGCGCCATGTTATCTCAGCTAACACAATGTGTCTGTGTGTGTGTGTGTGTGTGTGTGTTTTGAATGCCTCTCTTGTAGGGGGATGCTATATTCAACTGTTAATGTTATCAGTGTGATCTCTTGGCCTTTGTTCTCCTGTTGGTTTCCTGCCAGATGTGGTTTATTGCTCTACACCCGACACAGGAATGTTGCCCTTATTTACACACCAAAAGGACAAGTTTCACCCCTGCTCCTCTTCTCACTTAGTATCTGACCTGGGCTTCATTCCATTTACTTATGCATAAGTTTATTTACAGTATCTAAGTATAATCACAATTCCTAAATAAAATTTCCCACAATAGTCACAATATTGTAGTATATTTTCCCACATAACCCTCCGACTTTTCCTGTGCTGTTCAAACCAGGAGAGATGCCTCTCTTAGGTTCAGATGTGCGTGTGCCAGCTCTGCTGGGGATGGAGTACCCAGACCCCATGGGATCTGGTCTGAGTGTACCTGTGTTGGGATGTCAGACTGACCTTTCCTCTGGGATTATGATTCCGTTGGCAGGAACCATGGAGGACCCTGACGGAAAAGGTACTGTGAAAAACAGTTGCACAGGTCAATGTTTACCTAACACAGTTTATCTAATGGCGTTTTTCTACTGCATGGTATCTACCTGACTCAACTCACCTTTTTAGTTTTCCGTTACGAAAAAAAGTCACTGGTACCTGGTAACAGGTACTTTTTGTAGTAGTACCTCAGTCAAGGTTCCAAGCGAGCTGAGGTGATACCAAAAGGTGCCGTGAAAACTTGCAGACTACTGATTGGGCGGAGAGAATGATCACTATTCACTGTGTCATCATTGCTAGCGACAGATTGCAGGGTGTGTCCTGAACAAACCCAACGTGTTTACCGGTAAATAGTTTATCCAGAGTTTTTTTTTTTTTTTACTGCCTCCAGAAACTAATTTGCCTTCTGGCTGTGGCAACACGCCAATAATTAAAAACAACACACCTTCTGTGTGTGTCGCGTTAGGTCACAGCCGTTTCCTGCTATGACAACCAGCCACAGCTCGCCTCACGCATGAGGCGGTGCTACTCTGCAATGGAAAAAAGAGGAAGGGGCACCGCGGTCGAGTCGAGGGAAACGACATAATCCACTTCTATTACTGTAAACAATACAGAATAAAAAAAATAAGTTGTACCCTTCACCTATGCTTTTGTACTTCACAGGCCTAGTGGCCATCCGTTATGGATCTCAGACTGTCGACCCAGTGACAGGTGTGTTGGCCCCAGTGGTTGGAGCCAGGCTTGATGTGTCCAGAAAAACTGTTGTGCCTGTCACAGCTTCCTACTGGCTAACGGTGGCAGGTCAATCTGATAAGATGCAGGTGGGAGAGTAATTGTGAAAAGGTGTTTCCATAAATGATAAAACACAAAAAACCTTGGCGACAGAATAAAAGTGATGCAACTCTCTCCCTGATGTTTATTTAATAGCCTAATAAATTCAGCAGGATATAATTTTGTGAACTTCATAAAAGTGATTCAAGTTTTTATGTGTTTAACCTCCATTTTGCAGCCTTAATGAATCTGATGTATGTCCTTTTATTGTTGGCCAGGTAGAGGCACTGCAGAGAGAGGTGTGTGTGCGGAACACTTATTGGCAACATCAGAGACCACGGGAGGAAGATATTCTCTCTGATCTGGACTCAGCTCTATTCCAGTGTCTTTTTAGAGTTACAGAAGCAAACTCTTATCAGGTCAGTGGGGGATATTTAGCTGTAAATATCGTGTATAGCCTGGAGAAGGAGAACTTCAAAGGGGTTGAGCTTTTAGGAAATTTGGAAATAATTGAGGGGGTGTATGAATGCGGGGGAAAACAGCAGTGGAAATTAATTGGAGAGAAGCTTTTCATATCCTGCTGTGCACTGCAAGTAAGAATGTTTGTGGTTAGGTTTAGGGCAAACTGCTAAGTCACTGTATTTCTGTTTATGGGTGTGTGCATGTGTGTTCCCCATACCGCTGTGTGCCAGTATGCAAATATGTGCCTCCACTTTTCTTATTCCAAGAATAAGTGAGCTCTCTGCTGCAGGTCCAGTGGTCAGGGAGGCAGTTTAGGGAAGCAGCCATGGATCTGCACGATTCAACACAGACTGAGGCACAGAGGAGAGCATCTCAACGCTCCCACTTGGCTCTGATCTTGCCTTCACATGTATTACACATCCTCACTCTGGGTAAATAGCCTGGCAAGCTGGCAGGATGAAGAGCGTGGGGAAGATTACACTGATGGACTGAACTGCGGTTTTATTCATTGCTTGCCAAAAAAGAAATGCCTCATCCAAGCTTCTCATATCGCACCCTTCAGTTGTAGAGTCATTAACATAATTTAAATGTTTAATATTTTATTTGGGTTGGCGGCATGTCTATGTGTTCTTTTCTGTCTGTGTGTATAGGTGACGAGCAGGAGTGGGATCTGCAGTGTGTTTGGCACTCAGAGCTTGTGTCAGGTCTCGATAAGGTGGATGTGTGTATGGAGCAGCTGCAACAAGACCAAGAAAAATGGACAACACAGGGAGGAGACTGGGCTACAACCCTCCATACCATGGTCAGAGTAATGGCTTTCTGGTATTTGTTATGGCCCAGGGCTAAATTGACACAGTTAGGTCAGATGTTCATTTCCCTCTCATATCACCAATGCCAAATGCATATGACTCATTTTTTGCGGGATCATAAGATCACACAAAAAAACATCTGGCACGTCAGGTTAGATGCTATAGGGAGTCTACTTATTGAACTATGATGCCAACCCTGTGAGGTGCACTCTGCAACATTTTCATCTAACTGTAAATAAGATTTAATGCTTCTTCTCACTCAAGTCTGCATTTTTCTTTTTCCAGGACAGAGAGCTGAGACAGAGAGAGTTGTGGGAGCAGTGTTGTTCCATACAAACAGAGCTGGAGGCTGCTCTTAATGCGCTGCACTTTGCCAGACACCTTTCTCAGCTCCGCGCCGACACTGCTCAGGTTAAAACACACACACAAAAAATAAGTATTTGAACACCCTACTATTTTGCAAGTTCTCCCACTTAGAAATCATGGAGGGGTCTGAAATTGTCATCGTAGGTGCATGTCCACTGTGAGAGACATAGTCTAAAAAAAACAATCCAGAAATCACAATGTATGATGACTATTTATTTGTATGATACTGCTGCAAATAATTATTTGAACACCTGTCTATCAGCTAGAATTCTGACCCTCAAAGACCTGTTAGTCTGCCTTCAAAATGTCCACCTCCACTCCATTTATTATCCTAAATTAGAGGCACCTGTTTGAGGTCGTTAGCTGCATAAAGACACCTGTCCACCCCATACAATCAGTAAGAATCCAACTACTAACATGGCCAAGACCAAAGAGCTGACCAAATACGCTAGAGTCAAAAATTGTACACCTCCACAAGGCTGGAAAGGGCCACGGGGAAATGTCCAAGCAGCTTGGTGAAAAAAGGTCCACTGTTGGAGCAATCATTAGAAAATGGAAGAAGCTAAACAAGACTGTCAGTCTCCCTCGGACTGGGGCTCCATGCAAGATCTCACCTCGTGGGATCTCAATGATCCTGAGAAAGGGGAAAAATCAGCCCAGAACTAAACGGGAGGAACTGGTCATTGACCTGAAAAGAGATGTTACCACCGTTTCCAAGGTTACTGGTGGTGATACACTAAGACGTCATGGTTTGAAATCATGCATCGCATGGAAGGTTCCCCTTCTTAAACCAGTACATTTCAAGGCCCGTCTTAAGTTTGCCAATGACCATTTGGAGGATCCAGAGGAGTCATGGAAGAAAGTCATGTGGTCAGATGAGACCAAAATAGAACTTTTTGGTCATCATTCCACTAGCTGTGTTTGGAGGAAGAAGAATGATGAGTGCCATCCCAAGAACACCATCCCTACTGTGAAGCAGGGGGGAGGTAGCATCATGCTTTGGGGGTGTTTTTCTGCACATGGGACAGGGCAACTGCACTGTATTAAGAAGAGGATGACCGGGGCCATGTATTTTTAGATTTTGGGGAACACCCTCCTTCCCTCAATTAGAGCATTGAAGATGGGTCGAGGCTGGGTCTTCCAACATGACAATGACCCGGAGCACACAGCCAGGATAACCAAGGAGTGGCTCTGTAAGAAGCATATCAAGGTTCTGGCGTGGCCTTGCCAGTCTCCAGACCTAAACCCAATAGAGAATCTTTGGAGGGAGCTCTTTTGTTTCTCAGCGACAGCCCAGAAACCTGACTGATCTAGAGAAAATCTGTGTGGAGGAGTGGGCCAAAATCTCTTCTGCAGTGTGTGCAAACCAGAAGCGAGTGTGAAAAACTAAAGGAAATGTTTGACCTCTGTAATTGCAAATAAAGGCTACTGTACCAAATATTAACTCTATATTAACTTTCAATATATTTATTTTCTCAGGTGTTCAAATACTTATTTGCAGCTGTATCATACAAATAAATATTTAAAAAATCATACATTGTGATTTCTGGATTTTCTTTTTTAGATTTTGTCTCTCACAGTGGACATGCACCTCAATGACAATTTCAGACCCTCCATGATTTCTAAGTGGGAGAACTTGCAAAATAGCAGGGTGTTCAAATACTTATTTTCCTCACTGTAAATAACACTAAATATAAATAAGAGTTTTTCAAGAAGATGGGATTTGGTTATCTCTATTTCTCCCAGTGTTATTCTGAGCTACCTCCCTTTTTTTGTATGTCTAGGCAGTACTGTGTGGACGCTTTTGGTATAAGGAATACGGTCTGGTCCAGTGCAGTGGACACAAGCCAACTGTGGAGGTCTGGGGTTTTCTTCAAAAAATGGCTTTGCCTCTCCTGGAGAGACTGAACCAACTCCTGGAAGGCAAACAGCCTGCCAGCTTCTCCCCCAACATCTCCAATCAGCACATTTCTGGTACGTAATCAGCACCACATAGGGGTACTATGTTTACTACATAGTTGGGGTACTAATACGATGCAAACATGTATAAAGGCGGTGCATATTGTTCCAGAGAAACCACAAGCCCTCATTGAATAATGGCCTTATTTGGTAGCTATACTCTAGTTATAGTTATATTTTCTGCTTTTCCCTGTGTCATTAGATCTGCGGCTCTGAAGTGTTTTGATTACTGAAATTGCTGTACTCCTGCCTACATTTTCTGGTACATATACTCCATGTGAGCCTGCAAATATCTAAATCGGAATCCTAAATTACTGTGGTAGTAGGATAAGGCTGGTGTTACGTTATTCCACATTTTTCATAAAGAAGTGCAAAGTCCTTCCCCCTGTCGGTGGACCCCATGTGACCTTATTTCTGAAAAGTTTTTCTATTTCTGGTAGTGAATGGCAAGAGTTAAATAATTTTTTGATCCTATTTGAATTGTGCCATGAATTACACATAGGATGTATGTCAATTTAGACGCTGATTTTGCAATTACAGAAAGTCACCGTTTGTCTTGATGTCTTTTAACCAGCAGCCAGGAAGTGAAAGAATGAACAAGGATGCTTGTGTGAATAACATTCCGTCCGGTATGAAACACACAAGCATGGTAGCTTCAGCAATACTTCAACAGTTTTACAACAATCTGAATTTCTTCACGTCACAAATCATCTTTCATATTGAGAAACGTGTATTACTTTGCTCAATTCAAACATGATGAAAACATTTATGTGTGTCCCCGTTTACTACCTTACATATTCTTTTCTGAAATAAGGTCTCATGGTGGCCAAGGGAAGGGGAGGCAGTTCGCCTCACTGTTGTCAACAAAAGACCAAAACCAAACCCATTAGTTACTTAAAAATGCCAACATTTTTCATTTTCAAAAAGGCTTACTTAATTCCAAAAAAGCATGGCACTAACATCACATTACTGTAAACAGTATCAAATGGTGCTTTTACTGAGGATTATTTCTTTGTTTAATACATATTTGGTACTTTAGTGAGTACTTAGAGCAGCAGGGTGGTGTATGTAGGATTGAGGCTCAACAAACTACAGCACCCATGCTCCTTGTAACAAAGGAATATGTCACTCAGTGGGGCTCATGTATGTGTTTTTAATAGTTTTTGAAAAATATTGGAGCTCTTTGGCGCATAATAATTAATAATGGTACATCACGCTTTGACTAAACAGACAATACTTGTCTCAACTCATTGTTGGTTTTGTTCTTTTCATTTTAAGTATGGTATTTTATCTTTTACATGTTTCAGGTTTGTCAACAAAGCAGGCAGACGGGTTGGAGATAGCCTCCAGAGTCTGGACAGCCTCTGTGCCTGTTGTGAAAGGTACTGTGTAATATTCTTATGCCCCTCAAGCCTGATGATAACATATCTGTGTATTTGTGTAGAAAGAGCATGTGTAAAAGTATGTGTGAAGTATGTTCACGGTGAGAAGGGAAATAGCTACTGTGTTAGTAACAGTGTTGATGTATGCTGGAGTAAGAAATCAATAGCTCCAGGGTGTTGCTTGGTTTATTTAATAAAGTCTCTGGAAATGTGAGATAGAGGGAGGTAAAAGAATGGTGAAACATCAGGTGATAATTATCATTCTGACAAGTGTTAAAAGTTAGAAAGGTTGCATCATGTACAACAAATGACAGGTACAGAAACCACGAGTGTAAGGTACAATGATTAGATATAAATAGTTTGTTTCTATCAGAACTAGCCCTCTGAAGTGAAGTGCATTACCTGAAATCAATGTGTCTTGGGAACCACACAAAGCCTCATAGCTGCTTGAGGAGATACTTGCAATGTTTTTGACAGTGTGTGTTTCTAAAAGGAATCTCCACCCAGTCTTTGAGGGAGCCTGTCAATTTAGTTCAATCCCAGGACACTGGTTTGCAGGCCATCTCAGCACCAACACACAATTCACAAAGACACACCGCATCTACTGGCATTCATTCCCAGGGTGAGATGAAACTCAATTTATATACTGAATTTAAAACCCCTTTCACCCTGTGTTTTCCTGTGCTGTGTTCAGTGCTGTTTGTGAGATATCTTTACTGTGTGTATCAATTGCAAGTTCTCTACTAGATTCAGGTAATAACCTTCTGGGAAAGGACACACAAACATTCACACATCAATATCTACACATCGAGGGAATTCAAGCGTTCATTCTAGCTGTACAGCAAAGCACACCTCTAAAGGAAAAGTTTCACATTTTGTAAAATATGCTTGATTGAGTCTAGCTGTCCATTTAATATGAAGCTACAGCCTGCAGCCAGTTAGCTTAGCTTAGCATAAAGACAGGGGGAGAACAGCTAGCCTGGCTTTGTCCAGGGTAACAAAATCCAAACAACACCTCTAAAGCTCACAAATTAACTTGTGTTAAATGACAAGTGTAAAAATGACAAGTTTTGGTTTTACAACAATTTCTTGGCTGGGTGTAGTGACTGCTTGGAGTCTTGTTGTAACCATGAGAGGCTCTAGGAAGTCACTGCATCTATCCGTAAATAATGCTGCACATAACGCCCATAAAACTACAACTTGTCTTTGTACTCTTTGGTTTTGTTGTCAGATTGAGCCACGCTAGGCCCTCCACACACCTTTTTTAGTTTTACAGTCATTGTGCTTAATTTATGCTAACTTTGCAAAATGTTGAACTATTCCCATAATGATAATGAGTCATTTTAATCTTGATTTCCTAACAGAAAGCCAGCCTGCTCAGCCTACACATTCTATCTCTCTCCCCACAATTCCAGGTAACATCATGATGTAAAATACATAGATAGAATGTGTTTCATCTGGGGGTCATGTTGATGTTATCCATCGATGTTGCCGTTATTCCCCAGAAGAGGAGTGGGCCAAGCTACTGGAGCTCTCTCCTCTTTTCCAGCTGTTGAAGGGGATGGAAGTACAGCTAAAGGGTTGGGCCTGTGGGGCAGGGCTTCTTAGAGGAGAGCTTGAAGGTAGGTCCGATACAGATTTTTTTTTTAAATTTTTGAGTGTGCAGAAAGACATGTATATGCGAGTGCATTCACACACAACACGTGTAGACAGCATAATCATTGGGTATTCATGTACAATCAAGCATTACGCACAGTGATATTTTATCTCCAAATCAATCCTACCTGGAGAAAACTCAATTATATAGTCTTGATTGCTTGTACTTTTGAATACTTGAAGATACTCAATCAGGGACCCCTTATATCATGGTGTACTTTTGTGAAAAGGGCAGATTACAAGCTTGTTTAAAACCACCTAAATTAAGAAATCCAATATGCTATTTCCATTGCCAAGAAAGGTTTTACCAATGATTTGTGAATATGAGCCACTGTCTTTAAAAGTTAGAAATTAGAAAAGTAAATCTCAAACTTGTGATGTTATCAAGTATTAAGTGACAATAAATAGGAGAGTTTTAGCAGTTTTAGTTTTTTGGAATTGGCAGAGAGTTGTTTCCGAAATTTTCTGGACTGTCTTAGACCATAGCAATATCATATTTTGAATAAGGGCATAGATCCCTTAAGTATTTTGCATTTTTTAGATTTCAACACTGCCTGTATGTTTTTTAACCACTTTTTATTTCTTGCATTCCAGAGCTTTGATGATGCTAAGATGGTAGTCATTTCATGAGCCTCTAGGGTTGAGGCATATGTTAGTTTGTTTGGCTTCAGAGACTCAGGGTTTAATTTAGACTGATCCGTTTCATTGAGGCGTTGTTAAATGATGGAGTAAAAAAACACCCTGGTGTAGTTATCGAGTTGTGTTTTTGATAGGACACGGTGTAACTCTAGGGATGGCAATGTCAGTCTGTCCGTCGAGTCCAGACTGAAGTGTCTCAATGGACATATGATGGATTGGATGGATTACAATTTTGCGCAGACATTTAAGGACATCCGAGATTGAAGTCTACAGACTTTGGAGATCCACTAACTTTAACACTAATGCCTCTAATAAGCTTTACATTTGTGGTTTTAAGTGAAATGTCCTGGCAACCTTTTAGATACATTATTATAAAATTTGATATAAGCATCCATGTTCCCCACAGGAACATGAATTAAGTGCCACCATCAGGTTCATCATTATATTTTATTTGTTCCTCAGCCTCAGTTGAACTTTGTGTTTACTCTAGTGCCAATATTCAGATGCTGGCATAATAACACCCTAACCAACAAAGTAAACTTTCTTCTTTCTGGACATGAGCATGCTTAGGACTATGTGTTACATTTTTAACACTTAACGATATTACTTTGTACTTAAAAAGAGGTGTGATTTTCAGATTGTTTGTTGAAAACCAGAAAAACAGCCGTGAAAAATGTTAAACTGTATCAAACCCAGACATTTAACGTTAGCCTTGTTGTTTCTTGCAAAACAACAGATTTGACAGATTTGTGTTTCATACTGTAGATTCCAAGAAGCCTGAATCTTAACTTTTATGTTTCGTTGCTGTGTTTGAGTAAATGTTTGCTGGCTGTGTGTGTTGAATGAAGACAGGCTACAGTAAGTAATAGCCTGTAGTTCATGGCAGCCGTCATGTTCTGTGTTTTTGTCTAGACAGATGCAAGGGTTTTGTGGACATCCTCGATGCTCAGTGGGAATGTGAGGGAGAGCTGATCCCTTTGGACCTCTCGCTCCTTAACCCCAGAGAGTTCCTGGTCTACCAGCACGGACTATTCCTGATGCATACATTGCAAAATCTAAAACTGGTTGGTGCTGCAGTTTCACTCCTAATTTTAACCATTGTTGCTTATTCGTTTTTTTTTTTTTATTGCTCTCATTGATGAATTTTGAAGCTTTGACTTGCCCCAAGCTATTTGATTTCTTTTGAGCCTAATTTCCTATGAGCCTCTGCAGCTTGAAGTATTCAGAGAGGAAACCTTCTCTGAATTCCAGTTAAAGAGCAAAGGTGGACTTGGCTTTTGGTGTGAGAGCTTTGGGGCTTTAAACTGACCTTCCTTGAGAATTCAGCAGCTATCATCCGAAATATCTCATCTTGAAATAAATACTTGAAAGACTTTCTCTGTTTTTTTGTTGTTTTCTTGATGTTGTTTCATTTTTACTGTGTGTTGAGCTTAAGAATATTGTAATGAAATGTTGTTCACTTTTCCAACAGACTCCAGCCATTTCACTTCAGATAGCATCTAGTCTCCCAAACAACAACTACTTTAACAACGTCTTCAGAAATTCCTTCTTTTATCAGGTAAACTCAGATCTTTTTTTCTGTGAAAGTGTAATTTAAGATTTTCTTTGTTTTTCAGTACAATTAAGTGCAATTGCTCAACAGTGTAAAGGCATAACTGGCAATAACAAGTTCATGCATTTAAAAATAAAGTCACAAGTGATGCACCTAAAACACAACCAATACAGTTAAATAAAAAACCCTGAAATATCATAGAGATGGATGTAACAAAATGCTTCCAATATCACAGAATCTTACGATATATTTCCTGGTTGTTCTTCCATTTGGTTGTGTAGAGTGCGATAATACTGTTTCCTGCTGTGCACTCGTTTTGTGTAAAAACTAATTACAAATTAAATTGTGTTCAGTGTCACATACTGAGGTCTGGAGATAAGAAAACACAAACAAGCTTTAGAGGTTAGATGTTAGCTACAGTGGTGTGAAAAAGTGTTTGCCCCCTTCCTCATTTCCTGTTCCTTTGCATGTTTGTCACACTTAAGTGTTTCGGAACATCAAACCAATTTAAACAATAGTCAAGGACAACACAAGTAAACACAAAATGCAATTTGTAAATGAAGGTGTTTATTATTAAAGGTGAAAAAAAATCCTAACCATCATGGCCCTGTGTGAAAAAGTGATTGCCCCCTAAACCTAATAACTGGTTGGGCCACCCTTAGCAGCAACAACTGCAACCAAGCGTTTGCGATAACGTGCAATGAGGCTTTTACAGCGTCCTGGAGGAATTTTGGCCCACTCATCTTTGCAGAATTGTCCTAATTCAGATTTTACAGATTTGCCACTCCGACTCACGTTCATTTAAAGAAAATATCTTTCTTGGGAACCTCTTCCTTGACATTAAAGCATTTAGCTTATAAAATGATTAAACTATTCAAGAATATATAAGTAAGTAAATTATTGTTAAAATTAGCTCCACCTCGACCAGCTGCTTACATGTTAATGAACTGAGAAAAATAACAATAACTCAGGGGCGGTTTTGAATCATTTACAATCCCGTAATAGACTCCATCTGAGGAAACCTTGACCGAGTGTGACTATCACCAGTTGTCTATCACTTTCCCTTTCAGTTTTTAGTAGTTCATTTAATTTCCTTCTTTTCTGAAATGGCCCTGCCCCAATATCAGTCATATCTACAGCAGATAACTTCTTAAATAACATTAAACTACAATAAGGCCTATATAAAGAAATCTCCTGCTACCTTTTACCTACATACTCACTAACACAGGCTTTTTGGGTGACCCGTCTAAATGTGTCCTCTGTAGTGCCGTCTACCGGCTTCCAATTAAAGTAAAAATTACACAGATTCAGAAACTTTTAAAAGTTACATATACCGTAGTCACATTAAGTAAAGCATATGAATAGTTCTTCCACCACTGAATAAGATCATGATGATTGTAAATGAGACTTTTTAGCACAATAACGAGGGATAAGAGAAGATCAAGGCTTTAAAAAAAATAGAAACTAAATCAAAAATACTGCAGGAAAACATTTTGAAGGAGAAAATAGGTGAATGGTAATGAATACAGACAAAAGAAAGGAAATTTGAAACAACTCAGCAGCACCTTCATTTGCACTAAACAGCTCAGACATCACAACAGCAATTTGCTTTGTCTATCTGCTGCTGCTTCTTCTTTTTGGAGCCCTCACTAATGCTGAAGGGGCAATTCAATCCACACTCGCAACAGTAAAAGGCTTTATAGAACATCCTGTTCAGCCCTGCTGATCTCTGGCCAAAAAAGACTCACCCACTGAGGAGAGGAGTCAGACTAAAGACCCCTCAAATCAGTAAATAAAAAGCGATTTCACAAGCTACAAATGTCCAGTATGGTCTAACGATTGTAAAGTTTGTTTCTGGGGCAGGTTTCAACATTTGGGAGTCCTTTAGAGAGATACACACTTCCTAAGTGAAGGAGAAAACCAGCTGCAGATTGTGGACAACCATCTCATGCGATGGCTGCGCAACTGTGAGTCAGGGCCGAGCATTTTGAGGAGGAAGAGCAATTTACCTTTAAGGCTCTAATCCACAAAGCACAATGCCTGAATAGGCATTAGCATGTTTATTCTGCATCCCACGGAGCTTGAATCCACAACCTCAGACATCAAAGGCAGGTCATGAGCTTGTTAAACTAACTGCCACAAGAGTAACCATCAACTCTTCAAACTTTACAGTAGGACTGCAGCAATCACAAGGGCTGCATGTAAAGGCAGATTTGAAACTAGTATAATATGCAGTTATCAATAACTTAATTGGAGACATCATAATCTATCTTTGTTAAATGCAAACAAGAATTCCAGTAGAAGTTAGAAACGTTGTAAAAGTAGCAGTCTCGCTTTACCAGACCTTCCCACACAGTGCTTTGGAGGAGGGTCTGGCTAGTCCACACAGCATTTCAAGAAGGAGGAAGAGAAAAATGTAACGGTACTCTGGTTTATTGACATTTCTTTAATCCAATCACAGTAGTCATGGGCATCGGTACCAGAGAGCCACAGTGCCTCTGCAAAATATCCTCGGGTTAAATAAAGAGAGAATTTCCTGGCGGAATAACGAAGCAATCCCCAAAGTGAAAATTGTGGATATAGACTAGTGAAGTAGCCACTTCTTCATCTTGCCCTATTAGCAGCCATTTGTTGCAGTTCCTAATTTGTATATAAGGTATATCAGATAATCATAAAACATTCATTAAAAATGAATCCTTTAATTGCCTTTCAAATAGCAAGACACATTGTACATTGATAACAATGTGGCATCAGTTGCTGATGTTGCTTTTTTGTGAATGATGCTTGTGTTGTCTTTGTACAGCTTTAATGTGTTACTTTTTAATAACTGCTCTATTAACAGGAGGCAGAGGAGACGCTCTTTGTCCGTCGCCAGAGGCTCCAGTCAGTTGGAGGCTTCTCTCTGCTGCTGCTCCACTGTCTGTCCCATGTCAAGATTAAAGACATGAGCTCTGACTCCAGTCCTGCCTTCCAGAGGCTTTTCTTCAAGGTACAGAATTACACTCAAAGTGTGCATTAATCATTAGTAGTTCCGGAAAATAGTGTAGTTGTGAGAGTAAAGCTAGTAAATTTAGCTTCAAATAAAGCTGAACTTTAACATTCCAGCAGATGTTTTATGGGTTAAGTGTTGGGTTGACGTCTTTAACGTGTGTGTCATTAATTCTTTTCTTTCTTTGTTTAATTGTATATCACAGACACTGCAGGCATGTCTGGGAGAACTATTTCAAGCCAGACTGGGCATGCCCTCCTCTGGACAGGAAGCCAATTTATGTGTGGAATTTCAAGACCAAGAGTCACCTTCAGGGGTCTTAAAAAGGACTCTTTCAGACTCTCATGGTGACTCCCTACTTTACATGTTTCACAAACCAAGCAGAGGTTTGCTGTCTGAAGATGTAAGAACTGAATCTTTCTTTTATGATTCTAATTATGATTTGATTTAACACAGTTCACACGGAGCTTCTTCTTTCAGATTTTTCAAATAGAAGCATGATTTCTTTAGTGCATTTGTTTGTCAGAGTGTAAGGACACTATTTGTGAGTTGGAGAGTAACCAGAGCTAACTTGTCACGTCTCTTTTTGTGTGTCTGTTTGTGATTATGGGAGCAGGAAGTTGAAGAAATTCAAAGGAAACACAGAGACACGTCTCTGCTCTGCCATCTTGAAGGACTTTTAAGAGAGAAGAGCTCTGAAATGTGACGGTAATAATTCTATTTGAAAGACAATAAAAAATCCTACAATATATACTTCATTCAAGGCAAGGTTTTCTTTTAAAGTGTTACAATCATAGGAGAAACACAAAGGCAAAATTGTAATGATGTTGATGAGATGTTTATGCTTTTGTAAGAGTGTGCAATGTAAAAATAGACTCAAAAAATAAACAATTGCAAGCAAAACGGACAATGTTACCTATGTTTTCCATATTAATATGTCAGTTTAGATAAGTTATGCAAAGATAAGGGTTAACAGAGAGGCAATGGAAGCTAGACACGTCATAATGCTGTATACACAACACTGTACATATTCACTGTTATATTTCCCATTTACGTTTTGGATTATAGTAACCATGGCTTTAACACTAACCCCTATATCACATCCTCAACCTAGCGCCCATCAACTTCCAACACATTTTACCTGAAATATTTTCCCGTTTCACCCTAGTGTTAGGTGTTACGATTTCACAATTTACATTGTTTTGTCAGAAAAATATTATATACTGTATACCGTATATATATCAAGCTCACCAAATTACATTAATTTGACACAATTTTAGTCAAGAGCCAATGCTATTGTGCTTTGTTTTCCTTTGTATTAAGGCAGGATTCAAATTCACTATTTTCCTGTTTTGATCATTTTAATTGAATTGTTTTTCAGTTTAAACTACTGGCTGCTTATATTTATATAGCTAGGGAATTGCCCATTCCAGTATTTTATTTCTCACTATTGTCTCAATTTCCACAAAAAACATGTTACAGAAAAGGCAGTTAAAATAAAACTCTTGGTTCCCAGTATAGTTGTATGACATACAAGTGATTCCACATTAGATACCCAAGCCACTGTTGCAGTTGTGAAACATTTGCCAGACAAGAATATGAATTACATAGCAAATAGTCTAAATCCACAACGTTCCACTTCTGGGATTGCTCCGTTGCGTCCGGAAATTCAGTCAAATTTCACTCTTTTTGTCTGGATGTCTGTTTCCTTCCGCTTTCTTTGTGTTGGAATTTTAAACTCTGGTTGATTTATGAGTTCTATGATTAACCATTTCACAGATCTCTGCAGGGTAAATCCAGGCAGCTAGCTAGACTATCTATCCAATCTGAGTTTTTACTTGCACAACTAAAACAATTTTTGAACATACACCTGTTCCACCAAAACAAGTTACTTCCTGAGGCTATTTTGCAGCGATTCAAGGCTGCTGCCAGTGGTTAGCATCCCCCTAGATGATTGTGATTGGATTAAAGAAATGACAATAAACTAGAGCATATTTTCTCCCATCCCTGAATGCTGGGTGGACTAGTCAGACCCTCCGGCACAGCGTTGTGGAGAAAGGTCTGACTACATAGCAAATAACCTTGTTCTTCTGCACTAAGCTTGTAAAATACAGTACACAGCTCGGTTAAATCATCCTAATATGAACAGTACAATAAAACATGAAATGGACATCAATAGCTAATGTTACCAACACAATCTTTGTTTCACTATTTACGCTGAAAATCATAAACACTGATCACTTCTTTCACTGATTCAAGATATAACTACCCTTCTTACATCTAGTTTCCACTTCCTGCACTCTTCAGCCACAGTTACTTTATTCTGCAAATCATTTTTGTGCTCTGCAAGTTAGATTGTTGTCTCATCATCATCATCATCATAATAGTGCATTCTGATTAGTTGTGGCAGTGCCGTTTAAATAATAGTACATTAACTTTAATTCATTCACTTATTTGCTCCTGTTAAATATATGTAAGTTCTTAAAATAAATACAGTAACAACTGTTATGTTTTATGGTAAGTCCAATACTGCTATTTCCAATAAGGTCTATGTTCATGTGCAGTTGACAAATTAATTAAATAATATTAAATTACAGCTGTCAGATCTCACTTTTGATCCCCGTGCATTCAATCTCTTGAGCAAATAACAAATTGAAATTGTTCTGTTCTTTTGGAATGCATCCAAATCTAATCATCTTCATAGCTAATTACACAACCGCATAATACCATCATCAGTGCTAATTAAGTTCATTATTTTCTCAACTGAAGAGCGGATTTTCTCCCTTTCAACTAAATGGATTCACATGATTCTCAACAGCAATCAGGAATATTTTCATAAATCAGCTGTCTTGCAAAAGTAACATTTGAGTGCATAACAACAGATACATCCTGGAGTAACAGCAGCAGCATTCCACTAAGTGAGCATAGATGACTGACTGTGCAAGGTTTGATTGAAGTGGACGGGCATCTGTCCATCAATCTCAGTTGTATTGCCAGTAAATCAGATGTGCAAGGTGATGTTTGAGCCACAAATGGCAGTGTGCTTTAATAAATACACCAACTGACAAACAGTGATAGTCATTCACCTGGATCAAGGTCTTGTTGTTATGCTTGGTTTCTTCCCATGTTACATTCCCATTTTGTTGTTTGACTCCAGTACTTTGAAAATAACATTTGAAAATAAAAGAATAAGGGACAGGACAATTGTTGTTTAATCATAATATACTATCCCATACAATACAGTAATTTCTTAAATATCTATGTCTTTAAATTAATTTGGTTGCAGTAAGAGCATTACATTAATTTTATCTTTTCATCATTACTCTTTATTTATTGTTTTTGCTATTTATTCTTTGTTTTGTTCCTTACAAAGACCTTTGTAATTTTGTTAAGATCTTTGATTGGATAAGTGGAAGACGAGTATTTAAATATTAATGAGGACACAGAAAGTCCAACTGCCTTATTTTTAGTGTCCAACCATTTCTGTTGGACTTATTGTGAATTTTGGTATAAAACCACATATTAAAAATTGTTGAAAGGACACTGTGTCCAGTTCTAGTCTGTGTGAGTCATACTTTCATGTTTACTGTACTGGTATAACAAGTTTTAAAAAGCATAGCCAGAGTAAAAAACAAATTTTAGCTTGCGGCGTAGTTTTGAAGTTGGGTTCATCTTTTATGATAACCTCAGAAGAAAGACTGGAGCCATAAGTTGATATTTTATGCAGAGCCAGATAAAGATGAGAGCATTTAATCAGTTACAGCATTGTGTTGCCTATATCCTCTAACCACGACACTGTCCCATCCACAGCTGTTGGGTCTGCCCATAGAATAGCCCTCAACTGTAAGCTGTCACAAAAAATAACTATCCATTCTGTCCTGGTTCAATCCAAACATACTACAGTGTAGCACTGTTATCATTACTCAAAAGCTGAAATGTGCAATGAAGTTTCTGAGCTCAAGTATCTGGCTGATCTCTCTCAACCTACAACTTAATATTTAAAAAAAAAGATCACAGTTAATGGCAAGTGTGTTGTGTCTCTAGAATGAAGAAAAAAAGAGCCTCCCTGTCTGTGGGTGTTGTGACTGGGATCTAGCTGTGGGCTCAGTGACCTATGAGGGATGAGGTCAGTGCTCCCATTGCATTTTAGGAAACTTCCTGAAGTGAATTGTGATAAATGATGTTGCCCATCATTGCTGATTTTAGACCCTTTTTTTGTTTTAATCAATTTTAGTGCTGCAAGTTAGAGTTTGCGAAAGTGTCTGTTTGTGACAGAGGACAAACAATTACAGGTCCAAAGGGCTTGAAAAAGGTTTCATATTCTGTGTTATTGTCGCCAATGCTATTCAACTGTAATCCAGTCAAGGAAATAGTTATCAGAAACATAGTTTTGGCCGTTATTCATTGAAAATACAGATTTAGCAGGGGGGGTTAACACTTCAGCAAGGCACTGTATCCGTGTCACATTCTCATTAGGGTCTGAATCTCCCTAAAGGCCGGATCCTAGAGTCGCCCCTTTTGCCCACTGTTAATTCCCGGCTGTGTGTTTGTGAGAGCTCTCTTTTTTCATACCAGAAGTAATTAATGTGCAATGTCTTTCCTTATCGAACTGCTGAACACAACCTTATTGAGGAGATGAATCTTATTCTTTTTATGATCTCATTTTAGTTTTTGAATGATGTAATTTTAGTTTTAAAAGTTGTTCAATATGTAACTTTGCAACATTTGGCGTAACACAGAAATATTCATATAGAAAAGTTTAACTTACAAAAGAAAAACATATTACTGTTTTATAGTAACTTACTTTATATTATATCTCGTACTTGCACATTCCTGATATTATCAGTATATTTGTGTTTTGTAACAACTTCAAAAAAAAAAAAACACAACCCAACCCACCACAGCTGCACCTGATTGTACAAGTATGTTTTAGGGCATATCTCAACAACACATCCCAGTTGTTGACAATCAGTAATTTTTGACAATTTCCATTGTTTAAAAGATGAAAATGAAACTGCATTGCCATACAAGAGCGCTGAAGACATCAGCCATCTTTCTTAGTATTATTACAGCTGTATTAACCACTGAGTTCTTCTGTAACTATATACTGTGGTTCTTTAGTTTTGTTGCTGGCACAGGTCCAAAGGAGTCCGACGATATTAATAATAATATATGTAATGATAATAATTTTCCTCTGCCGATGGGCCCCTCTGGGTTATTCCATCACTCAGCCTTTAACCCTTGTATGGTATTTGGCTCAAATTGACCCATTTCAAATTTTTACAAGAAGAAAAATGGTACAAGTTACATTTTTTGTACCTGAAAATCAAGGCCTTGCCTTATTTTCTGTGATAAACATGTATTCCAGACTCAGTTAAGAAACTTATTCTGGATATGACTGCTTGTGTTTTTTCCATAGTGGATTTTTACCATGAATTCTAACGTTATGACAAAAAAACTAACCACACTTCTATTTTTAATTGTGTTCTCATAGAGACTGATTACATTCCCTCAACATATATGTTATCTCAATTGTTTGAAATTGAGATAAAGACAATATTTGACAAAAGATTATGAAGTAACATTTTATTTCACAATTGTTTTTAAAACCCCATATAAGTCACGGGTCAGTTTGACCGGAGGGATCCGACTGGGTCCCGACAGTTAAGACAATACAAGGGTTAAAGACTTTGCTGCACAAAATGCAAGGACTCACAGCCCTGGTTTTGGGAAGAAAAAGATGCCTTTTCACTTTCAATTCCCAGACCCTGTAGTAACAGTATGGTATGTGACGTTTTGGCATTGCTTAAACTGATGCACTGCACATAATTGCCTACACTATATAAATACATTCATTGTTCATGTGTCAATACAATGTGTATTCACGCTCACATTGGAAAAATTAAAGACATGCTAGGCTTTGAAAACAAATGGAATTGATAGCAACAATGTCACATGGAAGAACTAAAGGAAGGACTCAATCAAAAAATGCTCAAAAAAATAAAGACTTTAATATACAAATCCAGAATGTGTGACTCTTCAACTAATGAGGCATATTAAAAGCTTTTTTCCCCTCTATTGGTTTTGTGGCTATATCCTAATTCTTGTCACTGTGTATCTTTGCCTTTTTATTAAGATAGGCAATCTCTTACTCCTTCCTAAAATGTGTTCGCAAAGCTGTGTCTCTTAATGTGTCTTTAACCAAAAGGAGGCAGTGTTGATCTGTTGGAAGGAGAAAGTTCGAGGTGTAGCACGTCGTCATATCAAGGTGATCATTTAACGTAGAAGCAGGTTCATTGAAGTATTGAGGAGATATACAGCATCTTTGGCCACTCTGTAGGCCTACTAAACTCACAGCACAATATGGACGCACATAATATATATGTAGGGAAATTTGGTCCTTGAAGCCCTTTACAGTTTAGTGAATAAATTATCAAAGAGGAAAGGCAACCATACATTTTTTTATATCTGTTCATAACACAGCTTTGTTGTTTTTTTGGATTGAGAAAAAAATATGACCAACCAAATTCAGGAAGAGAAGTCCAGGGACGTGTATAGGCCTACTTCTGCAACACAACGTTCACTTGTGTCAAAATGATAAAGTGGTAAGGGATACATTTAGTTGATAAGAAAAATAGCACTCAGAAATATATTATGGACAATTAGAATAAACAACTGGATTAGATATGGGGCTTGATACATTTTCTTTTATAAGTTTTTGGTTGAAAAAACGTAAACAGTTTTCAACCATGTAACCTGTTTTATACAGTATATGGGTACAAACTGACCAACAAAAAACTTCACTGAATTCAGTTATTCTTAACTGTTATCTTTTACGCATTACTACTGTGGCATAACCATTGTTTAAAATCTATAGGCATAACGGTAATGACATTGTTTGCAGTTTGAAGTTTAGTACAGACGTTTACGAGTGGCTTTGAAAGCTTCACGTCACTATGGTAACTCAACGCAAACGAGGACTTCTGACTGAAAGTCAGTGTGAAGAGATTTTAGCGTTAGCTAAGACAAAATAGAGCTATAATTACGTATCTAAGTAAATAATAAAATCAGGCCTGAGAGGGCAAAAGCATGATGGACAAACTTGAAGAAGAAAGTTTTTTGAAAAAGGTTGATAAAATAAGTGAGTAATATAGCGGTGAACCTTTTTAACGCAAGCTATATGGCTAACATATATCTTGTGGCAGAATCAAGGGGAGCAAAATGAACGTTATTAGTTTGCTAGCTAGCTAAATAGCTTTACAATCGGGTCAAGTATTGTTTTACCAGCTAATGTAGAAACAGTAACTGTAAGTTAGGTTAACGTAACATTAAATTATTTTTGTAACGTTAGTTCATATATGCATGATGTAGCGTTATACAATCCATACATTGTTTTTAAAAAGCTAAAAAGTTAGACATTACCGTTACCACTTAGGCTAACGTTATGTACAACGTTGCTGTTTCATATTTGTGACGGTTTATTTTGTTGTAATATGTCCACTTGGGTGAAGTTATTGGAAAGTTGTAACGTCATTTGTGTGTGGTATATGTGCAAGTAGGTTTGAATTAGGAAAATATGTATTGTAATTGTATGAAACTGGAACCAATTCAAAATAACAACAAAGTATATAAAATGTGCATTTTACCACACATGTGATTTTATATATATATATATATATATATATATATATATATATATATATATATATATATATATATATATATAAAATGTGAGTATAGGCACTAAACTGTAAAATATATATTCAGGCGAGATAGTGAAGGATCTAAATTCCACTGATGTTGAAGTCCAGCAAAAAGCAATGAAGACAGCTGATTGCTACATTGCTGCCTTGGAGGAACCTTGCAGGACAAAAGTAAACAAGACTACAATCAACACAAACCCACCACTTCAGCCTTCCTTGGTAAATACATGCGCACAAATTTGCCCAAGTACAGTTGCATGTCCTCTCATGCTGTCTGTCTCAGCCTCCCTCTGTCTGTGCCTTGTTCTGTCCCCTGGTCTGTCTGTGTCGTTGTCTCTCTCTTGCCATCTCTGTCCCTCTCAACACATCACAAAAACACACACAGCACATATTCACAACTTCTTGTCTATCTTTTCCCTTTCATTTGAGAATGAACAAGGTGATGTACAGTAGGTACTGTAATGACTACATAGGTAGTTTTTTTAAACACTATTTTATCCTTTGTTCCTGTTTTAAAGGGTCTACAGAGTGAAAGTGCAGGTGAGTGGGTTATTTGGTTGTCCCCTGCACCTTAATTTAAACATTGTTTAAGCAGACGTATTTGTCCTTGTGCATAGACACATGTGGGCACATTCAGCAGTGAGTTATTTGTGAAAGGTTTGAATGCATTATGAAATGTTGAAACAAAATGGTTAATAATAGTTATTATTAGCACATTGCACACACAATTTGGTTAATATGAACGTAAGATGACTGCAGAAGTGACACTGATCTATGTATTTTGTTGATTATTTTTAAAGAAATGGCAGAGCAGATTTCGAAAACAAATCCACTGTGGCAGGGTTTACATTTTTATGATGTAAATTGAGGGAGCAAAAGCAGTATTGGCTCCAAATATTGGCTCCAAATAATCGGCAGCTCGTATTGGTCATCGGCTAAGGCTGATGAAAAAAAAAGACAATCAGTATTGGCACTAAAAAATCCATATCGGTCGATCCTTACTTATAATGCTTAGTGGATAGGAGACTTGTAGTATTGACTATTTAGTCCACTAAGACCTTACACTTCAGACATATTCATCCATCAGAAAATGTGGGAGAAGCCACGCAATATAGCTTGGTATAGTTTAGGATGCAGCACATTTATATGCTGAGAAGTTGCCATGATGATATAAACAGCTGTTATTACTTTATTTATACCATCCGTCTAATATCTATGCAATATCTGTCTTTGGGAGAACCTTCTTAGCATTAACAATTACACACAGACCCGCTGGATTTTTGATAGTCAGCAAAGATGGGTGATCAGAGTTTTTCTCCAATGAGTTTTTATTTGACTGGTGTTGGAGCTAAATCCTGCTCTATTCTCAGGGTTCATTCAATTAGTAGTCAAAATCTCAGATGTGGATGTGTGAATCCATTTTATTACGTAGGATATCCTAGAGACAAATACATAGTCAACCTAACACGGCTCTCCCCCAAATTTGTCTGACTCTTTGGCTCTCGGACCCCCAGTATTATCTCATAAAGGGTGGGGTCTTTAGACCACAGTGATGTGTGTGTGTGCCTATTCGTTCTCTTTCAATTGGAATATGACTTGAGGTTTATGACCCTCAGTTCAGGAAAAGATCAGTGGGGGTGAAAGAGACTGAAACCAGACTCAGGGAGCATCCCTAACAATCAGTTCTGCTTCTAACACTTTTAGGAGAGCTGGATTACAACAAAATATACCAGAACATCTTATATTATAAAACAGAAGTATTGCAAAACAACTAAATGTAACAAACAACGAACCATATATGTATAACAACAAACTTAATGCATGACCAACGTGTCTTCATTTATGCTGAAATAATGCTTTTACCTTTTAGCTTGAATGTATAATGCAAATCACACATAATGTTTAAGCACATATAACATTTTAAATTCCAACACTGGACAGCATTAATGATTGGATTTTGCAATTTGAAGTATTGCCTGATTATTATTACCAAATATCTTTAGAGTTTTCTCCTTTTCTGTTCATGTTTAAGAGTTTTCCTTCCGTTGTTTTTTACCAGTTAATTTCATGACGAATATGGAGAGAGATGCTGAAGACAGGAGAGTAAGGAGGATTGCAAAAGCAAAAAAGGCAACTGGTGTGTGATTCTCTGCTCCTTAAATATGTTGTAGGAGGTGAACAGTTTGCATACTTGCTGCTCTGTTTGGCAAGCAATATGTCCTTTTAAATGTTGTACTGTTTGTTACTGCAGCTCTCAAAGACAAGGGGAACGAAGCTTTTGCTCAAGAAGACTATGTAACTGCTGTGCAGTATTACAGTGATGGCTTGGCTGAACTACGGGACATGCGGCCATTGTACACCAACAGAGCACAAGTGAATATCTTCAACTATGTTTTCGGAGCGGCTTTTGTGGGCCTTCCAGTGTAACATAATGAAAAAACATTTGGTTTCACAGAGGTTGCAGTGCAATCTAAGGGTCTGAAGCTATTTTAATTTGAATAAGATTGTGGCAATATGCAATTAAGTTAATTTAGTAATTAATATGTTCCCTTCCAAAGACCCAGCATCTGAAACGTCTGCTCTGTGTTATATTAATAACCATACAATGCTACACGACTTATCACATTCTTTACTTTGTTAGCCCACTTGGGCCAAGTTTACTGTGTCTGTTTTTTAATGCCCAGTTACCACCTGTCCAATGTTTCTATCTATTTAGGCCTATATCCGGCTGGGGAAGTACAAGGAGGCCATCAGTGATTGTGAATGGGCCCTGAAGGTAAGACTGAGCTGGGAACCGGGGTCAATGTCTCATTCAACATAGTGTCCACTAAGGTACCGTTCTTGGTGAAGCTTGGAGCTCAGAGAAGATATGTTAGTGGGAAAATTTGTTGAATGGGTTAGCAGTGGGCTATGCTCTGTCCTGGACTGCACTCAAACAGAAGCAGTAATAGGTACACGATGCAGGTATTTAGCAGTACAGAAATGCTCTCTGGTGAGGAGGTTGTGATTAATAAAGTGGACAAAAATGAATAACGTTCATGAGTTCTTCCTAATTTGGTAGTTTGTTTGGAGTTATGTTTTCTTCAGGTTACTCAATTCTTTCTGTAGGTTTGGACAACAAGTATGCTCTATAAAGCAACTTCGATTTTCTGTAATATAATATTATAAATCCTGAGCCTGAAACTTTTTTCGGAGTTTCAAGCTCTTTTTTTCTCCCGCACGCCGGAGATCCGGCACAGTGCTGGAGTACTTTAAGCCCTGTGACACATTTCTGGAGTGAAGGGTGTCTCTGAAGTTCAGATTGAACATCTCTGAGACATTAATTCACCATTATGTAGATGTGTTGATGATGAAGCACTTTAACTGATACACTCGTTTGATCATTTTCTCTCTGTCAGTGTAATGAGAGGTGCATTAAGGCATACCTACACATGGGGAAAGCATATCTGGCATTAAAGAAATATAATGAGGTAAGAATGATTTCCTGTCATTACATCTAACCATCTAGCTGTTGCAGAAACATAGCTACATAATGAAAGTTGTATGCCAGAAATAGAGAATAAGAATACAGGCAGTGGTTTTTTATAGGCATACATTACATAACTGGAAAAGTAAAGTATTGTAAAGTGCATCATAGTTTTCTCTATACCAGTCTTGTGCTAAGATACTGTTTTGGAGTGACCAGAATCATATTAATTTCCATAAGTTTAGAAGTAAAGCATATTGTATAACCAGTAATTATCAAAATTCTTCTTGTTTTCAGTCCAGAAAATCCTTTGAAAAGATTATGGAAATTGAACCTGTAAGGGAAAAGATGGTCAAAGGTAAAGAAAATTTAAATCTTTCTTCAGGGGTTAGGAAAACTTTAATATATTCATATATTCAATATATAGTCCTTTAGTGGTAACTGCCCTCATTTGTTATGTATAATTTATAACCATTTTAAATTGGTCCACATCTATACTTCCCCCCACATGATTGAGTTTGATTATTATTCAATTAAATTAATAAATTATTAATTATTGTTGGTAATGGTCTTGCCACATACCTAAAATTTAAAGTTAGACTGGAGCCCATCAAAAGTAGTGGACACTCTCCATTGTTGTTTGCCAGGGATTTAAATGCAAGACTTATGCTAATGAAGCCTAATGTCACTCTATAATTGTCCAGGCAAAACATACATTTTTTTTCTTCTCAGTAATTTTAATCATACTTTTTTTTTATACTATAGCTTTTTGTTTACAAATACGTTTGAAAGTGATTCATCCAGTTATAAGCTCTGAAAAATGTCTCAAAATAAATGTGCTAAACGTTTGGTCGGAATCTAACCTTCCTTTACTTTGTGGCTATCATCCCACATACACTACCGGTCAAAAGTTAGGGGTCACTCAGAAATTTCCATTGCACTCCATTATAGACAGAATTCCAGTTGAGATCAGTTGCATGTTTTTTTTTTAAGATTAATTTTTTTGGGGGGGGGGGGTCCCTTTTTATAGTGGATAGACATGAAAAGGGGAGAGAGAGGGGGGGATGACACGCAGCAAAGGGCCAGAGGTTGGATTTGAACCCGGACTGTTGCAGGACTCAGCCAACATGGGGCAAACACTCTTACTTGGTGAGCTAGAGGCCGCCCCAGTTGCAAGTTTTTTTTAACCAGGGGAGCAGATTTCAGATTACATTATGTGCTAACATAATTGCAAAAGGGTTCTCCAATGTTTTCTCAGTTTGTTTTTATAAAAATGATATGGTGGTAAACAGAATGTGCCTTTGGAACATTGGGTGCATGGTTGCTTATGATGGGCAATATAGATATTACATTAAAGATCAGCCACCCACTCAGATCAGCTGGTCTTTCATCTATAATGGAGTGGTATGGAAATTTGTAAGTGACCCCCAAATTTTGACCGGTAATGTATGTACACCATTTTGCAGTCTCTTTGCTATTGTCCTATGTATTTCTAATACTTTTGCTTATGCTTACTACTATGGTGGTATGATGGTAATAACTTTCTGTTAGATCACAGTCTGCTTTTTCTTCTTTACTCTTTATCACCTTTGCTTTCTCCATGCAGAACACCTAACCCAGGTAAATTTGGAAGAGGTTAGAGCGAGTCAGGAGATGAATGCAATGCAAGAGTTTGAAAAGGGAGAGGCCAGCGCCACAAGAGTGCCCCAGCTGCTGGAGAAGCTGTCAAGGCCGGGCCAGATTCCCTTGTACTACTGTGGAGGATTGGAGATTCTATCACAAGCAGTTACTGACTGTAAGTGTACTTTTGGGAGAAGTTTATTTCTACAATTATACTTTTCCTTTAATCTCTTTGTACCCACTCTTACTTCAATAACCTATTTTACTGTTTTTATTGCAAAAATGTTTTAGAAAAATATCAGCCTTTAGGCTAGGGTTACAAAGAATCTAAGGAGAAAAACAGTCAATACTCACAGTGGGCGTTTTTGGGCACGGCATCAGGTGAAACAGGGCAGCTGCAAACACTGATTGTTTCATGTCTTGGAATGGAAGAGCGGAGACCTAACACTGTCCATCACTGATTTCTCTTCATGCTCCATTTGCTTGTCACAGTAAAGCGCCTTTCCAATATAGAATATAAAGCCACACTGACAGAGCAAAACCTCAGGATAGGTACAGTATATGTACCATGACACTATAAAATTACACAAACAGCTTTGTAGAACAATGTTTGTGTTTTTATTTCTTTACTAGATCAATAAAAACAAGTTGTCTGCTATTCGGCAATACCTAATAAATTCAATGCTAGTATGATTTGATCTGTGACCTGTTTCTGATCATCAGATTTAGCAGAATTAGACCTTCCCTGGGTGTATTCTTGTAATTGATGATTTAATTTGGTTGCTGAACTGCTGAGTGGGCTGTTCCAAGACAGCAGTGTCAGCTGTTCCATCAGTTAAGTGACATGAATAATAAACTTTAAAAATGAAATGACTAACTAAACTATTGTATGAACTTTTGGTGTACAGGGTTTTGTATTTGGTGTTATTTGGTGTTAGAGAAGATATAAAGGGGGGTTGTTATGGGATGACACTACAGCAAACACGACATTATTAAGCCTTCTGGGGCTGTCTTGGGTGCAATTTAATATAACACCTGAGATAGCCGGTGTCCATTCAATCACCTCAGTGGCAGTACCTGCATTCAACCCTGTCAGATTTAGAGTAGTTAAGCTAGTGAATGGTAGTACCTGTCCGTTTGCTTTGTAGATTTATGACAGCCTAGCCTGAGGTACTGTAGATGGACAGCGTAAGATGCCAGGATTACCAACCTGCTATCGTCTCGTCACCTGTTCTTTTTCTTGAGTTTATTTATAGTTTTTATATACTTTATGTAGAATAAGCATATCAGTTTTATTTTGCTACTGGCTATTTTACCTAAAGAAATGAAAACCATGACGGAGATGGGTTTGACTTTTTTGAAACACAGGCGTATTTCTAAGATTGCAATGCAATCTGAATCAGTTGCAAGGGCCCGTTCTCTGCCCAAAACATTGTAAGAGGGCCTGTTCTCTCTATGGACCCCAGTGTAGCCGCACTGCCTGCACCATGTATATTTACCCCCCTGGTCAAGAGTGAGTTGTTTTCAGGGAACCAAGTATTTCTAGCAGTGTCCCTGAGCAAGAAAGAACAGCTCATAAAAATGTTGAAAAAGAACACTGGCCCACACTCTTCATCAAAGTACCGCTAAAAACAAGAGACAACAAATCCCATGCTGCAACTTGATGGGGGAAATGATTACAGAAAATCATATCTAGCTTTAGCTTAGAACTGAAATAGTGCCTGTTGCTCAAGGTTTCAGAAGAATGAAATCAGGCTAGACAGGAACATGCCTCTCAGATCCCTAATTTCTTCTTAGTATGGTAAACACAATTGTGATCTTGTGCTTGTGGAAAATTTGTTGGGCACATGATATTGCAAGATTCGTATTTACCAAGTCCTTTACTGTATGAAAAAGGGCCATTGCAGACAGCTGCAGCTGCTCTCCACCAGGTTGTTCACCACTCTCCTGTCAGCTGCTGATATTTTCGTAAATGATTTTGACCTAGGAAATGACTTTGGAACACCACACCACTGATGCAACTCGTTTTAGCTATTGCCAAAAGGCAGAAATTGTGGCTTTTGGAAAACATGCTAGCAGTACAATTAATCAAGGTCAAAGGCTCTCTCTGTTATATTTCAGCTAAGAAAGAAGCTGTAAACAAGTAGTTCTGACATCCTACACACCATTGCAGCTCTCATACAGGACTTGTATATACTCCACACAGCCAAGACGGATGAAGTTGGTCATGTGAAGATTGTCGCTGAGTAAACCAAGTAAAATGACCAGTAAATCATTGTGTAATGCTAACTCTCTATTTTTGTTTTAACTTGTATCACTGTTACTAATACGCTGTATTCTTTTGCACTGGCTGTCCACTGCAGAATGGCAAACGTTTTTTTTCTTCATTTAGGTGAATAAAAGTGTACTGTCACATGATATAATACCTGTCTCACAGTGCCATTCAACGGAAAAGGGCAAAACTTACATAACTCACAACTGAAATCTCAGCAGGGCTGACATTACAAGCTTTTCCCCCTAAAAGTGCTCCCTCACTGCCCTGCTCTACGTTCTATAGATGCCAACTCATTATAAGTGGAAACTAGACCATTCCTCTCTTCACCTTCATCTGTCCACACGTTTTCTTTATTCATTTTTCTCATGCCCTTGACTGTAAACCATTGAACAAAGCAAGCTAAACTAAGAGAGACGTGTTGTGTTTCTCTAAAACCCACAAGGCTACCTGGTGATATGTAGTTTTCTGCCTTCTTACACTATCTACTGTTCTCTTTTAACAGGTACAGGCCAGACCCTTTTCAGACTGAACAATGGCTTTAGTATCATCAGCAGCAATGACACAGTGAGGAGGTAAGGAGACCAGAGGGAGAGGTAGCTGTCAGCCCTCAGTGGAGCTTTGACAGATGGAACCAGAGACAGGGGGATACAGAGACAATGATGGCCTAAACTAGAGAGATCATTCTCCGCCCGCCCTCGCTCTCTCTCTTTTTCTCTCTCTCTCTCTGGTTGTTTGTGTGATTGTGAGAGGAAAAGATGATCACACTGAAGATTGAGATGAACACTGAAATGTGCAAAGGCCCTGTGTTTTGTCTATGAAAGAGGTGTTATTTTGTACAGGATACAATTTATAACTCCCTCATGTCAGATCAGTAAGGTTATTATTAACTTGTCACACACTTTTCATCTCGCCCATTATCAGCATTTGTCATCCTTATTCAAGTTAGAACATATTGTCAGGAAAATAGAGAGTGGAACAAAATTGTAGTCTGAGCTTGATGAAAATGGTCAATAAGGATACTGTTGTGAGAAATAGCCAGATGCAACCAACTAAAAAAAGTGTAAGCCATGTCACAAAGAAGGCCAGTGCATAATTGCATGCTATAGAAAGCTTTAAAGGAGTGAGGTCTGAATATTTCTTATTCAAGGTGCTCCCTGGTATTGAACGCATAGGTCTCCAAAAAACTGCAAAAACAAAGAAAGAAAACCCTGTTTCTATTAAAGAAAAAATCGTATTGTCAAGATGGCGAATGTTATAATTTATAACAGATAATAGGATAAGAAATCAGGCTATAACCTTCAGCCGTCAAGAAGCAGGGCATAAAAGCTTCCTCAGGGCAGAGACAACATTTGCAAACCCCTTGGTAGGATAACAGAAGACTTCTCAGGTAGCATGCAAGTGATGGCCAAGTGGCTATGACACACAAGGTGCTTACATCAAATATAGATAAATGGAAGGGCAAAGTGCATTATGATGTAAGTGTAGTATCAATTCCAATGCATACTGTACACACACTTTATTTTATTTATATAGGTGTACTGAAATACATTTTCCTCATTCATTATTCTTTTGATAGAATGCTCTTTGGTACATACAAACAGGGCTCTACTGCTGAACCGAGATTGCTTAACATCCATATGAAATGAAATGGCATCTTCCTCCTTCAATTGTGTTGAATTGCTACATGTCACATGACATGACTGATACAAATAACTGATTGTTGACCCTAAAGTAAATATTCAACATGTATTATGTGTTACATTCTGATTCTGTAGTTTTAATTTGGTTTCCATCCTTTGTTGTCTTAAGATACATCTTTATTGGCCTACTTGAGTTTTACTTTCTCTACAGTTGCCTGTTGCAGAAAACAAAGGATCCAGACAGCCAGGAGTTGTGTGTGTCTGTTCTGAAACTATGGAGGGTTATTTGTTGCGGAAACGGTATGTAGTTAGTGAGTTACACTTCCTTTTCTGTCTTTGTCCAAGTAGCAATTTCCTTTTACTGAGTTGGCAGGAAATAAAATAAAAAAATAAGTTATTAAATACTTATTTAATCCTCATAGTGTCATTACTGCACAGCTTCTCTTTTGTCGAGCCTTTATTTGCATAAGCTGTGGGCACGTCAACCGTTTGTGCCATTTGTGATAATTTCTTTACGCGGCTATTCACTTGTGTCTGTCTGTCTGTCTGTCTGTCTGTCTGTCTGTCTGTGTGTGTGTGTGTGTGTGTGATACCATAAGAGCAACAAAAGATTTCTTCTGTATCAAAACAAAGTATAGTCTTCATGTAATTGGGTTTATGGACTAGGTTGTTGTTTCTTTAGGAACATAACATGGTATGGTGTCAAGTAAGCTCATTTTATTCCATTCATGTTTTCCTTTTGCTTTCAGATGAAAACCAAAAAATGTTGATGACATGCCCAGTCACCAGGGAGTTCATTGTTCACTTGGTAACATCCGAGCATGTTGCAGTGCAGGAAGAATGCCTGGCATTAATATGCTTGTACTCACAGATGCCACATGGCAGACGTTTGGCCATCGACAACCTGAATTTGCACATGTAACACATTTATTTATGTTAGATTATTAGATGCAACTGATGAGATCAATAACATAGCTGGAATAAGAATATACTTGTGTATAGACAGAGATGGTAGGCTTACTGTATGATCTAATGAGCCAAATTATTTTGTAATACTTTTTTCCTTTATCTCCTCCCATCCCTATACTTTTTGCATTTCACATTGTTCCCTTTCTACTAAAATCAGTCCAGGGGCTTTAGTTCAGCCCTGGGCCATTTGTTTGTCAGTCAAACTGCCATATCCATTTAATGAGATTTCAAGACATATATATTATACAACATATTATTAGCTGCATAACAATATTATAATAATGTCAAAAAGGAGAAATACTGTTTTATTCTTCTTCCAATCCTCGTTCTCTCGCTCTTCTTTATCTTGCTCTATTCTTAATCTGTATCCAAAAGGTTAGTGAGGAACCTCATGGAGTGCATCTCAAAGCCAAAGCAGCAGCAGGAGAACACAGCGGTCAACATTCTGGAGAACTTTGCAACAGAAAACAAGTATTACTGATATGCAGCCTAACTAAAACACCACAGTAATTCTCCTCACACTTTAGAACATGTTGAATTTGATCTCGAGGAAATACATATTTTCAGATACAGAATTCAGAATACGACCCACCAGATCCATGGATATTAAAAGCACTTTAAAATCTGTAGTTGCATCATGTCAGGAAGGGTCCTTTGAGAATAGGAAAGTGTGACATCTTTAATAATTCAATATGTGCTATCCAAGTGTTTATGTCACTTGAAAGCAAAAGGCCGTTAACCTGTTTTTTCTCTCTGGTGCCTCCATGAAAACAAAACATGAAAGAACATCCAGGCTCTCCAACACAGCAGGAAATAAGTTGAAGTGTCAAGCGGTGAAATAGGAAGATCAATTTTCTCTGTCTATAGCTCAAAGAGAGTTACTCAACACAAATGTGTTATATCCTACAGAGGTTTCTCCTCAGTGGAAAAGCTCAGCTGGGTCAATGTTGGGCTTTCAAGAATATTTTTGGACTAAAAATGAATACACTACACAGCAGGTCCAAATTTCACATTGATTCCAAATCTTACAAATCTCTCTAAATATAGTCTGGCTCTCTGGTGGTTTCAACTGCACTTTAGGCACTTATTTGTTTAATAGGGGAAGGTTTTCAACCATTGTGCAAATATATTTCAAATACTTTTTCTTACAGATTTTGCATTCAGCTAAGGGACGTGTTGACAGACTCTGTTATTGTGCCATTTACAAAACTACTGGTAAGATATGAACTGTAGATAAAGTTTCATATTGATTTACAGTATGCACTGAATATGTATCAGTGTGTTTATGTGTGTGTCTGCACATCTGTTTTCTTCATTTTTTAGAGTAATATAAGCAAGTCCAATCAGCACGTCCTTGCATCACTGATATCAGCTGTTGGCTGTCTGGCTCGAGATGACGTCATCTGTCAAAGTTTTGCTCATGATCAAGAATGTTGGAAGGCCTTTGTGGAAGCCATTGTTAGTATCTCTATTTCTAGTATCTTAGCATCTCACTGAGTCTTTGCATCAAAAAGTACAAATTACTTTTACGTTGAATTCAGATGCCACAGCACTTAACTACAAGAAGTACAACACCACAGTATAGTCTGAATGACACAATTAGACATTTTATATAGTCTCTCTTGGCTGTTATGAAAATGTTTAGTTGGTTTTTAAGCGTTTAATTCAATGTAGATTATGTTGCCTGTCATTGCAGAAGCAGTGCAAAGCATGTGAATACAAAGAGGTAATTTACCCTATGCTTGGTTTGATCATCAACCTTTCAGCTATCACCTCTCCAATCATTCAGGTAAGACAAGTGATGCGTTATATGTACTTTGCTTGAGGTGTCAGTTGTGCATGTCTATGAGTGCAAAAATCAACTTATGTCCTGAAATCTTGCCATCTTAATAGTGGGTACTGTTTTAACTGATGTAACGATGATACTGTATCGTAGATTGAGCTGAATTGTCATTCAGGGTGGGGCCACCTTAAAAGAACTATACGTTTTGACAAACGGTTTAGTAAAAAGCATTTAAAGCCAAAGAGGCTCCCTCTTCACTTGATGATGTGTGAGGTCACCCATTCAGATATGAAATTTGGTGAAAATTGGTTTAGCCACGTTTGCTCTCCTCTCTGTAGGAACATGCTGTTTCACTGTGTGACTGCTGCCTGGGCCTGCTGAGGGATAGTGACGGAGGAGTCATAACTGTGAGTGCACTTTACTTTGGCACTATACTCAGGAGGATTTTCCACTAACTTTCCGAAAGCAGGGCGGCTCGGGTGAAATAGACCTAGCTCGTTTCTTGAGCAGAAAGCTTTACCCACTCTTCTGGGACGCAGCGTGACTCGGGTGCTGAAATATCAAACATCGACTTGAATGGCTGCGATTGCTTGTGGGGGTCGCGGTGCACCTGGAATGCAGCACAGACACTCCCAGTAGAAAAACACATTATATAAGTACAGTAGTGGCTTCACTGTATTATAACTGCCATTCTGGTTGTATTAATGTATTATTGGTTGTAGGACCAAGGAATGTTTGAAAAATATATTAGTATGGAGAAAGTTTTACAGACACTCGTTTAAAACTTTCTCTTGTTTGTTTTCCTACAGGGCATAAAACCACCCTTAGACAAAAATAAAAGAAGTTTGTCTTGAGTAATGGGCCTTTTCTTTTGAGCACACTGACAATGTGCCCCAAAAGGTGGAACGAGCAATCCATAATGTTCAGATGATTGTATATATGTGTCATTACAGATGATTAAAACTTCAGCTCCAGGTGCTCTTGTCTGTGCTAATGGCTGTTGTAGCAGTTTCACCATGACTATGCAATGCCCTCAGAGCCCCACATTTCCAACCATCTGTCTCCTTCCTCAGTTTTAGTGTTCACTCACCACGTGGCTGGAACCCTTTCCTCTTTCTCACCTGAATTCAACATTTGTGTTGAATATCCTGAAAGTTTTTCTCTGGTCTTGTCTTATCTTGACTTCACTTTCCTCAATAATACATCATAATGGTTACAACAAAGCCCTTAAGCCCAAAATATTGCTGCTGGGCTGTTTAAAAATAAAAACGTATGTCCATTTAGGTTTAGCTTTCTTGAGAGAAAGTATAATGAGCATGCATGCATGAGCCAAGGAGTGTTAGAAACTACCTAGTTTGTCCATGCCATTTACTGCTATTGTACTCACTTCGCACCAACCGTGAAAGAAAATGCCCCTCTAGTAAAAAAATTAGCAAACATTCAAAGATTAGGCCACTTGGAGGCAAAAGAACTCCGAAACAAGCTGACAGACACACAGCCTAACACATAGTATAACTGCCGTAAAAAGTTGGCCATCATATAAGCAAACAAATTCTTTAAAAAAAATATAACAACATTAAGCAACAATATAATCTTATTGGAGCTGTAGTTGGAGTATGCGGTAGGCTCTTAACTCAGATTTTGTCTCGTGGTATGATTGTTTTGCCATATTGCCCAACCCCTACTACCGGGAAAACGGCTGCCTGCTGCTGCTATGAATGTGGCTGATGAGAGCAGTGATACTCAGCTGAAAGCTGAAGTGGTTAAAAGGGAAGATTATCAAAAAGATCACTCAAATGAGTAATTTGAGCCCTTGATTCACAAATAAGTATCTCCAATTACTAATTTACACAGTAAAAACACTTATTTTGTTGTCTTTCTTGACTTATTCATGCCCTCAAGTAACTTTATCCACGCCCTCAAATTACTGTTTATTAAAAAATGGGATTGAACAGATCCCCTCAGCAAGATATAGCACCCGTGTGTGACCTTTAGATCTTATTTGCTTCTAATCGTACACTTGTTCTCATTGTCTATTTTTATTATCCTGTCTTTGAAAGGTTCACTATCATTTTATGTTCAGTCAAACAAGTTTTCAGGCAAGTCTATCACCATCTTTACAATTGACTTTCTGTACTTTATTGCTCCCTCCACAAAGACCTTTACACCTACTGATTTCATATTTTTTCCATTCCTATTCCATCTTTTTTCCAACCATTCTTTCATTCTCTTGGTCTCCGGTAGGTAGGTATCCTGTCTTATCTCTGATTTTCTCTGTCTTTTCCCATCCCTATTTCTTCTTCTACATTTATGTTCCCTATTATCTCCGTTTCTAGTGCCAACATTCTTCTTTGTCTTCCAGAGAGCCACAGGCGTGCTGAGCAATGTCCTCCCTCAGTCCCCTGAGGCCGTTCAACATGTTATTCAGGGGAATATTGTCCGGACCATGCGCAGGCTGCTAAAGGTGCACAACTGTACATATTGTACAGCACAAGTATCTGTGAAAACATCAACACTTATTTGTATTTTACTCATGGAAGGATATTCTATTTCCCATCCATCTTTAAATTGATTCGTTATTCTTAGAACAGCCCATAACGACACATACAGTACCCTTAAACACCCGTCATGATGAAAGACGTGATGAAAACATGCTGTTGAAAAAAACAACTATGTTCTGTAGTTATATTGACATTTCTGAATGGGCTCAATATTTGAAGTAGGTATTCTTCTACTAATTCTACTACAGTTTAGTTTTTGTCGGCATGATGTTAGAGTTTACAAATATACATTGAAATTGTTTGATATCTTGTTGATTTTGTGTCTGCCTACCCAGGGGACAGGGCAGACTGCCACTAAGTACGCCATTAAGACTCTGACTGTGTGCACTGCTGCCAGTCACTCGGCACGGGAGGAGCTGGTGAAGTCTGATAAAAGTGAGAAATGACAGACGTGTTACCGGTTCTTTTACAAGCTCTTTCATTAGCCAATGAATATTTAAGGATGACCAAATATGTGAAATGAAGTATGTGTGTGTTTACATTTGTATGCACACTGCATGTATGTGAGTGCACTGCGCAGTACATTTGTTGATTTCCATGTCATTACATGTGTTTGTTAACAAATCAAAAATTCTATTCCCTTCTTATTCCCTATACATTTATCGTTCTACACAGAGCTGTCTGTTTTGCGTCATTTGCTGGGTTTAAGCTGTGATGAGATGGTGTCAGGAAATGCAGCCCTTTGCTTGGCCCACTGCTTTGAATTGGACGGAGTTGCCAGCACCCTGCTGGGTACTGATGTTGTGCTGCTGCTGCTGCGCCACGCTGCAGGGGACGCTAAGAGGACAGCTGTGCGGCAAAATGCAGCGATTGCTCTGGGGAAGCTGTGTCGATCTGAGCCCAGGTGCCTGCTCACCTTACTCTATACAGTGAGGTAATAAAGTATTTGATCCCCTGCTAATTTTCTACGTTTGCCCACTGACAAAGAAATGATCAGTCTATAATTTTATTGGTAGATTTATTTGAACAGTGAGAGACAGAATAAAACAAAATCCAGAAAATCGCATGTCAAAAATGTTATAAATTGTTTTGCATTTTAATGAGGGAAATAAGTATTTGACCCCCTCTCAATCAGAAAGGTTTCTGGCTCCCAGGTGTCTTTTATACAGGTAACGAGCTGAGATTAGGAGCACACTCTTAAAGGGAGTGCCCTTAATCTCATTTTGGTACCTGTATAAAAGACACATGTCCACAGAAGCAATCAATCAATCAGTCATTCCAAACGCTCCACCATGGCCAAGACCAAAGAGCTCTCCAAGGATTTCAGGGACAAGATTGTAGACCTACACAAGTCTGGAATGGGCTACAAGACCATTGCCAAGCAGCTTGGTGAGAAGGGGACAACAGTTGGTGCGATTATTCGCAAATGGAAGAAACACAAAGGAACTGTCAGTCTCCCTCGGCCTGGGGCTCCATGCAAGATCTCCCCTCGTGGAGTTGCAATGATCATGAGAACAGTGAGGAATCAGCCCAGAACTACACGGTGGGATCTTTGTCAGTGATCTCAAGGCAGCTGGGACCATAGTCACCAAGAAAACAATTGGTAACACACTACGCCCTTGAAGGACTGAAATCCTGCAGCGCCCGCAAGGTCCCCCTGCTCAAGAAAGCACATTAACATGCCCGTCTGAAGTTTGCCAATGAACATCTGAATGATTCAGAGGACGACTGGGTGAAGTGTTGTGGTCAGATGAGAACAAAATAGAGCTCTTTGGCATCAACTCAACTTGCCGTGTTTGGAGGAGGAGAAATGTTGCCTATGACCCCAAGAACACCATCCCCACCGTCAAACATGGAGGTGGAAACATTATGCTTGGGGGATGTTTTTCTGCTAAGGGGACAGGACAACTTCACCGCATCAAAGGGATAATGCACGGGGCCGTGTACCATCAGATCTTGCATGAGATCCTCCTTCCCTACGCCAGGGCATTGAAAATGGGTCATGGATGGGTATTCCAGCATGACGAGGACCCAAAACACAACAAAGGAGTGGCTCAAAAAGAAGCACATTAAGGTCCTGGAGTGGCCGAGCCAGTCTCCAGACCTTAATCCCGTAGAAAATCTGTGGACGGAGCTGAAGGTCTAAATTCCCAAAAGTCAGCCTCAAAACCTTAATGATTAGGAGTTAATCTGCAAGGAGGACTGGGACAAAATCCCTCCTGAGGTGTGTGCAAACCTGGTGGCCAACTACAAGAAACTTCTGACCTCTGTGATTGCCAACAAGGGTTTTGCCACCAAGTACTAAGTCATGTTTTGCAGAGGGGTCAAATACATATTTCCCTCATTAAAATGCAAATCAGTTTATAACATTTTTGACATGTGTTTTTCTGGATTTTCTTGTTGGTATTCTGTCTCTCACTGTGTAAATAAATCTACCATTAAAATTATACACTGATCATTTCATCATTCAGATGACAATGTACACAATCAACAGGGGATCAAATACTTGTTTCCCCTCACTGTAAACCAGATGCCTTTGATTACAGTCCAGAAACTAACCTGAAGGAGCATTGATAGACGAGATACAATGCCTCACTGAAATGAGATAATGGGATGTTTTGGCTCTGGTCACACACTAGGCAAATATATTGACTTCTGGCTCAGGATAACCTGAACTATGTGTGTGACTAACCTTTTGAACAGTGAAAGCCATAACTTCACCAATTTTCTCTTAAAATTTGCAGTTGGTTAACTGGTTAATCATGATGGAATGGTTGATAGCCAGCAGCAGATTAAGTCATGTCTTTATTGCACTGAATGTGCAATCAAGTGTGTTTCAAGTCAAGTTTGGGATCTGGTCGTAGATATTGTTAAATTTGTTTGATTGTTTAATCAAACTTTAGTTCATTTAGTCCATTGTCATTGCTATCTTGCTATCTGCTAACACTGAACACACTGACACTGTGTTTTCTTTTAATACGCTGCTGCCTTCAATTCCAGACACGTGAACAAACTTCGAGAACTGCAGGGCCTTGAGATCCTGCATTCCTGTATGAAGTTCATCACATGAACCCAGTACATCATTTATCTTCTCCTCGCTTATTATCAGTCTTCTTGTGTATTTTGTTTGAGCTATTGGCTTATTGGGGGAAACAAAAATTCACAAAAGAAGATTTTGGCTGTTCTTGTGCTTATTTTTCTTATTTGGTCTTGCTTTTGTGAAAAACACTTGTGCACACAGCTTTGTGCAGTCAATTTAATTTCTGTCTGTTATATTTGGTGGCCGACAGGGGCAAAGCAACTGCAACTTTATGAAACACATGCAGATAGGCAAAACACAAGCAAATTAAGAAAACCTCATATTTATTTAACAACACATGCGCAGCATTGAGCAAACACACTGCATATACACAACCATATAACACAACCAAATACAGAAACAATGCTAAAATAAAAGCTTACGTGTTTCATTAAGTTGCAGTGCATTTGCCTGTTGGTCACCATAACTATAAGATTAGAATATCATTTTATAGCAGAAAATGTGTCTGAATTCTAAAGATATGACAGAATACACTGCTAAATCAAACAAGACTTTTCTTATACAGGGATACAAATGTAACTGCTGGATTGTAAAGGACTGATATTGATCAGGCGGCATTAACATACTGATGGGTTTTTCATGGGGGGGTTTACTCATCCGTCTTCTCATCCCTTATTTACCATGAGGCAAATTATTTGGGGTGCACGCTTCAGAAAATGTCATCATTCGATATGTATTTTTAGGCTCAAGATTTGATTCAAAATTGATTTTTGATTCAAAAACGATTCTTAATTTAAAAATGATTCACAGTATGTAAATGTTACTTTTCCCATGTGAGAGTATACACGCCATTACAAAACAAAATATCAATGTGAATTGAATTTTTTGCACACCCTTATACATTATGGAGTATACTTATACCTATAAGTGACCATAAGCACAACTTAAAGAGTGTGTCCAAAGGGTATTTTTACTTTGTGCTGGCCTGCCTTTGATATACTGTATCTCTTATTTTTTGGTTCTCTACCTGTGTGGTCGGTTCATATATTTTTGGTGGTTTTATTTACAGAGACGTGCAGTTGAGTTCTGTATATATTACTGATAAAAATGATGTGTATTAATTCTTGTGATGGTAGTACTGGAAGGACAAATCATCTTGAAATAAACAAATTTGAGTTTATTGCGAATGTTTACATTTAGACTCAATTGGGAGGGTCTGCCAAATTTGCATGTCTTTGAAATATGGGGATTATTTTGTCCAGTAATTTATTGGAGAATTTTTTTTGCTGTGTGACAACAGCACTATCCACTGCACTACAGTGCTGCTCTCACTACTGAATGTTGAGCCCAGCCACTATTAGAAGGTCAGAGCTATAACTCTGCCAGCATAATGTTTGCACACCCATTGGAACTGGAATTATATTTGCTTTCAATTTAGCTACACTATATTATGGAAAAAGGTCTGAGGTTGTGATTTTAGGTGACAGAGTGTGTTTGTGGGTACAGGCTATGTGCAATTTTGCACCAACCTGTGATTGGAAAGCTTTTTTGGGAAAGGCAGGCATCAACAATGCGGAAAACAGATGGTTTTTAGACCTTAGGTGATGTTACGTTTTTAGCCATGATAGTTACGTAGTTCTAGGGATGACAATGACAATACAGAATGACAATGACAATATAGAATGACAATATAGAATATGGCATTTCGATGCAACTCGCTTTAAGTAGAAATTAATCCCAGGGTTTGTCATTTAAAATTTCAGTTTGAGTTATTTTTCAAATCACTGAGTTAAAGAGCAGATAATAAGGTGTCATAATGCTTTTTTTAATATCAGTAATGTTAGCACTAGTCTGTGCCACCCTTGAAATAGTTTAAGAATATCATAGTTAAAAAATAAATGAGTACATTAAATTGAGATGGGATTTTTTACACTGTAACATCTTTTGTACCTGACTACGCCGTACCGGCAGTGACTGTAAAAAGAAACGCTTACAGAGAAATCTAATCCATGAACTGCAGAGGAGAAAAGCCCCCTGTAACGGATGACGCCACTTGTGCGTGTCTGCAAACAACTGATACCTTCTGCTCAGTTGGATTTAACAGTAATAAGAACACTTATTCACTGGGGCTTGTATCATCATAAACAACACTGAACAGAAATGAGGAGGTTTTACTGTTCCACGCTAGGATTTTTCCTGCTTTCAGGTATGTGCTTATTTTTTCTTTATTATTGTAGCTACAGTAATTACCTATCATACAGTATGTTCCAACTCATTTGTGCATCTGCATGTAAATGTTGAATAAATACATACACCTTTCATTTCTTAATTTAAGGTACTTTCACAGTTCTCTTTTAATGAGATGTACAGCCCCGAAGATAAATGCATTAGCGCATCTACAAACAGTGACACATGAGGACATTTTTCTGGATTCTCCCTTATTTTTTTTCTCATACATATAAAGGATTTTACCTGCAGTTTACATTTATAGTCAAATAGCAGCAACACAATTGTCCTTTTCACTTTGACAAGGCATTTATAAATAAAAAGAACTTTACAACAAAAACAGAAACAACTTGTTTCATAAGTAAGTCTGTAGGGCTGCCTCCCACCGTGGTTGATTACTACTCTGTCTTCTCATTACTGTAAAGAGAAGCTTCTAACCACTTACAGCTGGGTTAACATAATTTGTTTTTTTCCTCCCACACAGTCTGTTTTGATATAGCATCTTATACAACAGAGGTGTAGTCATTATCTAAATTGACAACGGACATGATCAGATGTGAAATTGCCTACACAAATTCATTTAATATGAAAACTGCCAAATATGACTGCTACAATAAACAAACATCTCAACTCAAAGATGTTATTTCACAGCCATCAAACACATACCGAGTGCTGTGAACATCACTACCATTTTTCCTTTGACTTTGCATCTGCCACAACAGGGTTTAGATGATTAAATGTACCCTGTGGAGATTTGAGTGTAAACTATCTGTTTTGCTATCTATCAAACACATTGCAGCAATGATTTGCAAAATCCCGGCTTCTTTTTTAACGTTTACGCAAAAGCTACTTCAGTTCCCTCTCTTTATTAAAATTTGTGCAGCACTAGATTACCGCATGTAAAACTGCTCATGTTGATAGTATTTTACATCTTAGCGTCACTCCTACTGCCTACCAGTGGACTGTACTTTACACTGTAGCTGTAATGATGCAGACATCTAAAAATACTGCCTAATTAGTAAGCATCCTAATTGATCAGCTTACACTCTAAGTGTCCACAATCACTGAGGGTGCACAAATGAGGTGGCGGCAAAACTGCTCCTTCCAATCATCAAAACATTGTTAGAGTTCACATCCGATCACGTCTTGAGCTAGTAGTTTGTGAAACAACTTGACTGCTGTTACAGCCCGGCTGTCAGATGGTGAAAAAGAAAGGGAGACCACGATAGTAGTCTGCTTAAGAAATGTTTTTCAAGTTAAACAACCAAAACAATCAGAACAACGTACTCTTCTATTCTCTTCTAACTATTCTTTCCTGGGTTGGAAAGAATAAGGAAAAAAAACTCAAGTAGCTGACCATGCCCGGTCTCCTGACAAAAGCCAGATTTCTTCCACAGATGTAGCTCATCAGTGCAATCTGCACCTGTAACACAGCAATCAGGGAACCGTGGCCCATAGAAGTGCAGATGGCTAATTTAATTTCTTGGTGAATAACAATAAAGGCATGTTTAACCTTATATGTGTAGAATATCAATGAATCTCCTGATATAGTTTATTTGGAATTTTTCACACCGCGTTCTGCCAGGTACTTACACACATCAACATAAATAAACAATGACACATATAACGTGATTAATATAACCAGAAAATAGCTGTTAAATTGGGACTAATTTGAGTAAATAGTAATGGCTAAACATTTTAGTTGAGTCTTGAGATGTAGCACATGTGACAGAAACAGCATGGATCTACAATACTAATGACTCTCAATTTTAGTTTTATGCTACATGATACTTTTAGGAAGGACAGCTTGGCTCAGGGAAGAAATTTGAGTGACGTGTGTTCTTTTTCTCTTTGTAGTCTGGGCAGAAAAACAAGATTTCCAAGGTTACACCACAGAACAAACAAAAGACACAACTGTCACAAAAGATCGGCTTTTGAAGAAGGATATCACGATTGGTCATGGCATGGAAGCAATACCTACAGAGAAAAAACATCAGCACACTGCAGTTGCAGGGACTGCCAAGTTTCCAGAGGCGGTCGTGTTTGACACCAGACCAACAGCTTTTTATGAGAGAACACAAATTACAAAAGAATTGGCTGTAATTGCATCAACGAGCGGCTTTGTTTCTAGAAATGGGCAAAACTCTCCATCAGATATGAGGATTCACACTAAATCAAAAAACCCGTTTATTTCAAATTATGATAAGGTCCTTTTCTCTTCCACACAACCTCCATTTGAATCAATGATGAATGGCACCTCCGAGCCAGCGGTCTATTTGTCCACAGATGCCAGGAAAGCCTCTCTTTGGCTTCACACTCTGCTTGATAACAGGAATCAGAGAAACACTGACTCTGTTACTCTCGCATCTGCTGACAGAAGGCCGGGAGTTCCAATCCTATCTGCATCTCATTCTCGTGTAATTGATAACCTCGCTGTGCTGCGTACTGACAATAATGACAAACAACCTCAAGTCAAGGACACTACGGGGATTTCAAAGCTGGAAAGGAATGAGTATCCGTTTGATACCGTGCAATCCATCTTCCGCATCGATACAGCAGAAGAGCCAGTGAGAGGAAACACCTTGACAAAGTTGTGTTTGACCTGCCAGAAAGATCTGAGAGCGGCGTCCACTGAGAAACATGTGGCTCTGCTTGCACTGTCCCCTGAGGGCTCATCAGACTCTCTTAGTGTAGAGGGGCTCACTTTAGATTTAGGCCCATTTACATCCTCGTTACCCAGTTCACACCATCAAGCGGGAGAACAAGAAGACATGCTGAACAGAGACATCGGTAGGCAAAACATTACCAAGCATACCAGTTTTGCAGTGAGGGAACAACTGGTTTACAAGCCGACACTTCCCCCTTTATCCTACAATAGAACTGTGAATCATAGTCAAAGCATTATGAACGGCTCCCAAATCAAATCTTTTTCTCCTGCTGATGTGTCGTCTGCAACACAGAAAGACACCAAGAAACAATCGGGGCACACCTCTTCAAGTGAAACCTTGCTCACAGAGAGACAGATTTCAGCAACCCCCGCGCCTTATCGCTCATCAAAGTCACTCCCTACTGTGAGGAAACAAGAGATGCTTGACAAAAAGGTGAGCATCGGGGACCCACAGTCAAAACTGGTTTATTTCAGTAAGCATAACAAAAATGCTTCCCACAGTCTCTCATCAAACTTCAAAAATGTATTTGTCCAAAACCAACCTTTGGACATCAGCAGTGGGTCAGTCAGCAATTCGACTGATGTCACTGAAACTCCCACCAGCACTCAGAAAAGTGTTCTACCACACGGTGATCAAAGCGCTGAATCACATCCAACTCGAAGAATGAAATCAGTTGAGGCTTCTAGTGCAATAGCATCATTCAGCCTTAGTAGGCAAAGCACTCCTGAGTCTCCCTCTGTGACAGGTAGAGCTGATTCTTTGATCTCTGTGGCGAGGAGCCAAACAACCGCCAAACCAAGCTCTAAGACCAAAGAACCCATATTGACTTTGTTACTAAAGAATTCTGCCATCAAGTTTGCATCCGTAACTACAAAGAGATACCTGACAGACATTCTCAACACTGCAAACAGCATTGTTAAAGAGTCTACTGTTGACCCCTCGGGACCAGCAAATGAAGCACAAAGTCCAACCTCGTCAACAAGTAAAGTTGTTGAGCCTGTGAAGTTGATTTTTTCTGAATCAAGACGGAACCTTGGCGATGCCGTTTCAACGTCGACTCCAACAACCCCATCAAGCCGGTCATTCTCTGAGAGACCGACAATGAGCGCACTTCTAGGGAGTCAATCAAAAATCACTTGGGAGAGGACGTTTGATGTGAGCAATGATAACCCTGAGGCACCAACACAGTACTCCTTTGTGAAATATAACATGGATTTAATCACAGATGCATTAACAGTCCATAATCTAAAGCCGGGAGATAAAAATAAGCAGGTGTTGACTGTAGTTGCAGGAGACGAGATTCTCAAGATAGAGGGCAAGCAGGGTGAAGGAATTAAAGAGACAAAAGACATACTAAAGTTGCAGAAAGTTAAAGATCGCAGGGACGATGAACAGTTGGTAAACAATAGAGAAGAATTATTGTACACACACAGGGGGAAACAAGAAAAGATAATTAACACTAGAGTAGATATAAATCGAAATGCAGACCGAAAGGAGGATGAAATGGAAGATCATGAGGTCAAATCAAGCAGAGAGGAAGGCGGAGGGACAATAAGAGACGAGGATGTAACTTTGAGAAAAGACAACTATCCAAGACAAGGGGGAGTAAGAGACGCAGTTGGTGAAAAAAAAGCTGTGACAAAGACTTCCACCAAAGATGTAGCAGAAAAACAGAGCGAGTCTTTGCCGACGACCGGAGCAGAGGCTGGAAGAGAGGTAGAAGCGAGCGAGGAAGACATTAAACACAACAGAGAAATTGGGAGAGAGGACATGACAAATGTTCCCCTTGGACCTCCTACTAATTCCAAAGAACATAACGGAGACAAAGGGAACACTGTTACAAACCTGTCTCCCATCCGCAGTTTAATTAAACTAGACATTTATCCTGGGGAAAATATTACAAAAATTGTGGAAATGAAAAATAAGCCCTTTTTCTATCAAGTGACAAGCAATCACAGACCGCTACACTCAACTTTGAGATCCCAGAGCCCGAAACTATCGAAAATGCCATCTTTTACCACAGAGCCCCACACAGAGATTAAACACATGGCTATGCTTACAAAGCATGGAGAGACATCTTCACGTTCTAAAGAAAGCACCCGGAACAAAGTTCTTGAGTCTATGTTTTCTGTGACTGCCATACCAAAAAGTGTCCCACGACTCTCTCAAGCATTTGAATTTAGCACTTCAAGATTTAACGTTGCGTTGAAGCAAACAATTTCCCCGCACAGTAGTGCAACTAAATCAGCTCATCCTGTACTAAAAAGTATGACTAAAACCCCACGACTGGCAATCACAACAGAGTTCCTCAGAGCTCAGCCCCACTTTACAGCAAATAGCTCTACTCTCAGCGTATCAATTATTTACAGCATCTCAGATCATAAATTCAGTAATTTGGTTTCGAGAGAAAATTCCCTTTTTAAGACCATGATTGAGAGAGGGCGAGCAGCACAGATTATACCAGCGCGTGTATTTGATTCCAGTGTCAAGAAGCCTTTAACCTCGAACACGGTCAAAGAAATAAATACATATTCTTCTGTGAATCCTGCGCCGATCCAGCAGATGTATGATTTCTCATCTACCAGGCAAGCCATAGCTGCGGCAGTGCCATCTGTGGCCCACACCTCCAAAGGCCAGCCTCAACAAAGTCGATCTGCCCCTGAGACAAGTCAGTCCGCCTCATCCATCTTTAACATGTCTTCGGGCCAGCCATGCTCATTTAAACTATTAGAGAAGACCCATTCAGATGCTTTACATGGTCCTGTTGATGATAACGAGCAGAGATCTGTGCAGACCTTAATGGCATCGATGAGCCCTAAAGCAAAGAACGATCAATTTCCTTTCAGCAACATTTCACCGCTGCCAAACCTCATGATGGTTGGAGATGACAGTTTACCTGGCACCCATCGCCTGATGGGGCTAACAAGATCGGCCTCAGAAAAAGACATATTGAGGGCCAACTCTGACAGGGAACAATCTGAGTCCTTGTTAGGGACTGCTGATGAGGAAAATGAAACAGAGGAGAATGACAGTGTGCTAAATATGTTGACCGTGGGAGTTACAAAACAGATGGCAGAGAGCAAAGATGAAAAGAACAGGTCCCATTTTATAGCACAAACCATTGACAGGAGTAGAAACCATGCTAGTACCACTGAGGATCTCAACTATTTGTCTGTATTACAGACTGAGAAGCAAGCAGTAAAAATCACTAATGATGACAAGCGCAATGACCTGTTCAATGCAGATGGCAGAGATGATGGAAACAATACAGTGAAAACTACCATTGAGAATAATCAGCTTTCCCAGTTAGGAGGATATAATGAAACAAGCACTCAGCCCGTCATGTCAGCAATTCAGAGCACTCACAAGATCGAGCAGGGAATAGATGCAGTTTTTAAGTCTGAGAGAAATGATTTTGCTTTATTTGTGCTTGACACAAATAATCAAACTGGCACCACTGCATTTGTTGGGTCAGATAGTCTGCCCAAAATACCCCAAATACAGGGTAATGATGTGACAAGCAAGGCTATTTCTGAGCTTCATGCTACTGAAAAACAACATGATCCTTTCAAACCACAGGCCACTGCGGGTGACAATGCTCCCCCTGTCCCGGAATTTCATTTAGGAAGTCACCTTAAGGTCCGCAATATATCCACACAGCAGATTGCTGACCGGATTATTAATGGCACGCCTGAATTTCAGATAACCACTACTAAAGCCGATGACTTTTTGTCTCTGGCACCGATTGCTAGCACAAGCGGTCTCATTGTTTCCACAGAAGCTCATGAATCAGCGCTGACTACCAGAGAGAGTGTTCAGTTTGTTATTACAAAGTCATCTAAAGCTGCACAAGCTGAACATATGGAACAGTCCAATAATCATATTGAGCCTTTGTCACTGAGAGAGCCTCCCACAACTGCCACTACTGACAAGCCCCCCCCTACTGTGAGAAGAAGAAAGACAACAGAAAGACAGAGTGTAGAGCAATCTGTGCGTAAAATTTCTGTTCAGGCGACCGAACAAAACCAGCATGCCCCGCCTGGTATGCTGGCTATGACACGTCCAATCAATGACCCGGAGAAGAGTGTTCAAGGTTTGTTAAAAGCTGCCCACAGAGCGAAAAGGCTACATGACACAACATCTACTACAATGAAAAGAGTTAAAAATGCATCATATGAAGATATCACAACAACGAGGAGTGCTTTTGAATCTAAACATCCTCAAAATGAGATGACTCCTACAGTACATATGTTGGACGGAGCAGACCAACTTAAGAACCAAGCCTTACTTAAAAAGATCCTTGGGGCTGGGATTGATTCTGTACCACTTACGGGGATCTTGCCAACAGAGTTTTGCTGCACTGAGTCAAGTGTGACAACTGAAACAATTGGAGCAGGTGAGATTGATCATATTGCTTCAGACACAATGTATGAATCACAGGCCGGAAACACAGCAGGAGATCATTTAAGTGCAGTGCACAGTCCTGACACAAAACCAGAAAATGGTAACTGTAGCACTGACCGACCTGTACCTGGAAAGGCTACATCACAGGCCACCAACATTGAAAATTCAGTACTTTCACCAGCCACCGGCGATTCTGACCATGACACTGTTGAGACTACCCCAAAACAGGCCGAGGGTATGACTGTTGACACATGGAGAGTACTTGTTGAAACTGATCATTTGGAGAGGAGTGGGGAACTTGAAGAGAAAACAATACAAATACACTCTCGCAGAGAGACCTCTAAAGCTCAGGAGGCTGTAGCAACAGATGTCATGTTATCTGAAGCTGAAGAAACTACTGCACATAACATTGTAAAGACTACAGAGTGGACACTGCTCACTGAAAAAAATATGAAAACACAATTAAATAGAAGAGCAGCCAAAGCTGAGATATTTGAGGCACAACATGCCACCAGGTCAGCGCGCGCTGTGGTTAAAGAAGAGCCGGGAGTACAAACGTCTGGGCGCAGGCTGTTACTGCCGGGACCAGAGTCCGAGTCGGAGCTGCCACGGCTCACACACAGGGGAGAGTCCTCCCCTCATCTTTATCTCTCTGGGTAATATTAATGTATTATTTTTTAATCATGCTTTAACAAATTATAGAACCATACTTTGCACGAGTTATGCTATTAAGTAGCTCACCCATCACAGCAAATTGTTTTCTATGTTCACTTAATTGGTAGTCACATGGTAACGAGCAGGTGCAATTCTGATGATCCAATATTGAGGACCCTGCTGCTTATGAGTATTAACTTTGTGAGTTGCCATGGTGCTTGGGGATCAAAACAAAAAAACAGCACAACGTGGCCGGGTTAGCTCAGTTGGTAGAGCGGTCGCACACACAGCACATAGATGAGGTTTACTCCTCAACGTAGAAGCCATGGGTTCAATTTCGACCTGCGGCTCTTTGCTGCATGTCGTCCCCCCCCTCTCTCCCCTTTCATGTCATCATTTATCCTAAAATTAAGGGCCTAAACCCCCCCAAATCACTCTTGGAATGGCAATGTAGGCGACTCGGTCAGTCCATAACCTTGGTAACCCCTTAACTTTTCATGCAGCTTATTTTAACCAGCTCTTTAGTCTTTGGATTTTGACTAAATAATTGCAAAATGCATGCCTTTGGAGAGTGCTAATTAGCAAGTGATAGCATGTTCACACACTAAACAAAGCTGGTGAATATGATACATGGTAAACATAACTGTTCTCTCAAAGCACCATTGTGTGGCTTGAGACTGTGGATTCTTGTTTACGTTGAATAAGACGCTGTTGGGCAGCTAATCGGAATTGTCAGTTGAGGAACGTTCTGAAAGAGTACCTGCTCAACTATGACAAAGGATTCAAGCAGTGAAATCATTCACTGTGATGGATTACATATCTCAGCAAGCTTCAGTTCGGAGCCGAGTTTCATTATACAGCAAAACAAATGGACAAATTGCTGTCTGGAGAGTAAGAAATTAATCTTTTAACTTTAAAAACCTGCTAAATCAAACTTTTTTTCATGGTCAGCATTAATATAACATATGAACCTGTATAGACAAACATTACACACCAATGATTTATATTTCCAGTGTAACAGAAGTTTCAGATGACCTGTGTGGCAGTGGGAACTACACAGCAGAGATGAGTCTGAACCTGGGTGGAGGTGTAGAGCCTGGGGATTCTGTGCCTGCCTTGGGGACCCTCAGAGTGGTTATCAACCTGAAGACAAACAACAGTCGGGTAAACCTCGAGGTCACCTCATGTTGCTTGTCTCCGAACATCCAGCCTGACCTTAGCAACTCTACCTGCTGCCTTTTCTCCAGGTATGCAGCAAAGTAAAGTGACTGGGAAGAGGTTGTGTTGTTTAAAGTTAAGAGGGGTATTTTTCGCCGTGTTTTCATTTTGGGGAAAAAGAAGCAGCTCAAAAAAAAAAGAATTTAATATTTAAACTAAATATAGAGGAGCAGAGGCAGCAAATACAGGATGTACACAGTGGGAAATTGACAGTACATTTACTGATTTATGTGAAGCCATCTGGACTGTATTTCATGAAGTGAAAAGCACGCACTTTAGTCTTTCCTTGTCAGCTTTTTTATTTTTTAAATGCTGCTTCACATAGTGGACGGAGGTTTTCAAAATATATGGTTAAAAATCTGTCTTTTGGTTTTTAGAAACATATATTAGGAGTGCACGCATGAATAATGCATGCAATAAACTTTTCAACCTCTGTAACAGGACCAACACCACCTGGCCAGACTGCCATTGCTTACAAACCTGTTTACTAGAGAAACAGTATTATTATAATTCATCAATCCAGGGAGTTGCAGGTTCATTTTTAAGAGCTAAATATTCTCTGCTTAGTAAACAGAGGGCCGCTGAAGGTTGATGGTGTTATCTCTCTGAGCCAGCATCACTCAGATAAATAGAAATTCAGTGTGCTCCTCCACACTTCAAAAGGCAGCGGTATAAATGCATCTAAAATGTGTCAAACTGTGAAAAGGCTGTCTGTTTTTACAGTGTATCTGTACAGAACACTTGTTAAAGTGTGAACACCTAGGCCAAATCTTTTTAATATGTCTGTGAGGTGGAATGAAGAGAGACTGCAAAACATTCTTCATCCTGAAATCATAAAAGTAAACCCTCAACATACTGATGAAAACATTCGAGACGATAAAGCTGAATTTAAATACCTTGGGTTTGGTTGCAGCTGTCCCGGTGGTCCTGCTGCACGCCATGCTTTGTTCTGTTGCACCCTGCTACGCCCGGCTATGCCACGGACTACTACAACCACACTACTATTTCTAGTCATTGTTGTATTATCTTTATTGTGACTACTATTGCCACTGTTCAGCCCACCCCCAACCAGCACCGTCAGACACCGCCTACCAAGAGCCCGGGTCCGTCTGAGGTTTCTCCCTAAAAGGGAGTTTTTCCTCACCATTGTCGCACTAAATGCTTCCTCTTGGGGGAACTACTAGAATTGTTGGGTCTTTGTAAATGACAGAGTGTGGTCAAAACTACTCTCTCTGTAAGGTGTCCTGATATAACTGGTTAAGAATTTAAACTATGAAGAAAATTGAACTGAAATACATAACCTATTCACTTTATGCAGCATGAGTAATGATACTAATGTGACAGCAACATTAAGTAAAAGCTGACTTTTTCCAAGGGTTTAATTTCGCTTAAGGTCTCAACTCAATATAAAATATTGATGGCAAGCTGCCTTTTTTCCTGCTTTCGTGGTTATTGATTAATACAGATTTAATGGCTTGGGACAGCTGTTTCTCTTTTCTTGCAGGTTATTCACAGTTTTACCATTTTTGCTTTCCGTGCAAAAATGACTCTACTAAAGGTTTTACTGTGTTTGTGTTCGGGGCCTCAGGTTAGCAGCAGAGCCAGCGGGGATCACAGTGCTGCCCAGTGTCCTGTCAACCAGTGCCAGCTTCACCATCAATCTCTTCCAAAGGATTAATTACTCTGTAGTGTACCTACACTGTGATCTGAGTGTCTGCCTGAAGAACCAATCTGACTGCGAAAGGGTAAGGCTGCAGTGGATGCACGCTGTAATGAATGTGAAAGGGTGAGAGAACGAGCGGCTGAGAGTGATTTAAATTTAGTGACACCGGGTGTGACACTGTGAAAACAGATGAGGAGCAAACAGGTTGACGTAGACGGGTGGGGGGGAGGTGGGGGGAACCCAGGTGAGTGATGAACTGGAGAGAGGTAAATGACTACATGGCCGAATATGATGGAAAAACTAGGAAGATTATTTTCAAGAAAGAGGATACATAATTATCCTAAATTAGAAGTGAAAAGGGAGAGTGTTGGGTTATTAAAATAGCCTGCCAGAAACCACGTTCTTAATGTGACAAGAGTGAGATTTACTGACTGAGGCTGACAGCCAAAGACGCCCAGCCTAAACCATCTGTCATGCCATTTTGCACTGAGGGTCAGATAAGGTATTGGTAAAGTTACAGAATACACGCTGATACCAACTACTGCCTGAACAAGGTCTCTGATTTATAAACTGAATCATCTGACAAATACATGTCACAGGGCGGAGGTGAAACAGAGGATAACCTCTGGAAACTCCTTTTGATGTCTGCCTTTGTAGAGCACTCCTAAATCTCTCTGATGAGGCTACTAGGGTATCCTCATGTTTCAGTATCAACAGAGGACAATGCTCAGTTTAAACGCTCCTTCCACATTATCCGCAACTGTCTTTGTGTGCTTCCATTGACGTCGGGCTACATATTTTTCCTGAAACATTTCTTTTATATGTGAGCTACTATATGTCAACTAACTTGTTTGAAGTGCTCCGACTAAGATTGGGCCGCTTAGATTAAAAGAAAGACTGTAGCTTTTAAGTTAAACGCCTATTTCCAGATGTCTATTTGAAAAAGATTTCTGTTCCTGCCCTTTCATTAAAATAAAAACTACCACTTAGGAAAAGAGGTTTTTAGACGTATTTATCAGATATGCAGCGGTATTATTTTAGTTACTATTTCTGTGCACTGTTCCAGTTATTTTGGATGATTAACAGGAACGCCATCCTTCTTCCAAAAACCTTCATTACTTAACTGTCATTTTTCATACTCACATGCTACATATTTCCTTTGTCGTTTTGTAGCAGTGCCTTCAGCAGAGGAGTGCATTTTCCTTAGAGGGTCCAGAGGCTGTTCTTACCAATCTCAGGAATCGAATATCATTTGGTCCCATGTTGAAAGAAGTGAACAATTCTACCTTCCCAGGGGAGATAGGTAATTATTAACTGTGGCTTAAAACAAAAAACATTTGTTCTGAGATAACACGGTCTGCATGTGAGATGCTTCAAGACAGGAAATGAGAGATGGCCATGCCATTTATCAATAGCACTGGGGGAGGAAACGTATAAGTTCCTCCTTGTGTATATAGCTATCAAAAGGTTTATCATGGAAAGCTACTCAACAAGCGCGTCTTCTCGGTCCTGGTGCCAAATTGAAACTGATCTTTTATTCATGAGGATAGCGCATGAATAAATCTTGGCTGTAGCCTCAAGTCAGATGCCTTCTCCGTTGTGATTTCCAGATCCATCCGAGCTGGACTTGGTTCTGGTCATCGTCAGCCTGGTGGTTGGCTTCTCTCTTGTCACAGTGATGCTGCTGCTGGTGTGGCTGGCCTACCGTCGCCGGGCGATCTGGCTGCTCCACTCGGCAGCTCCACCACAGGCCTGCTGTGGCTGTCTGCGCCCAGGAGGTGACTTGATCCTACCCTGACCAAGGAGGAACCATTGCCAATTAAACTGATCACGTCTTCATCAAAATAGCTGCCAACAAATACATTAGTCAACAGACAGTGGAGCAGTCAATCATATTAACCGTAGAGCAGCGGCGGGCAGTCTTATCAGCCGGTACAGGCCAGACTAGATGAGGAGCAATACAATTCACACCTCTCATAGGTGACACAGCTGTTGCAGTCAAATTTCACACTTAACCATGCGCAGTCTATTATCATTCACTGAAAATAAACACCATCACCCAATAGAAAAGATGCTCTGATCCCTTTATTTACCCTCAGTGGCAACAAGTCAATACTCTTTGTATCCCAGTTTGAGATTGATAGCCCGTTAATACTGGTTTAATATAATGCATGCATTCTTGGCTTGACAGTTATATTGAGCCGCTGTGATCGACTGTTTATTGAAAATGTCTTTCATTGGGTTAGAGAAAAACACAAATACTCTTTTTATCAATCAAAATGACATATTGCATCCAAATATCGTAATATGATAATGGAAAATAATGTAAAAAAGGTTAATCTTTAATCACTATCTAACATTTAACAATTTAATGCATATATAACCTATATAACAGTTCCTTTACAGAACTGCCAGTCAGGATGAATGCATGATCATTGACTGTGACTTCAATTTATGCTCTGAATTTCTGACTTGGATCCTCTATCATTACAATGGAATAATATAAATTATGAAAAGCTGTCTATTTCTATTATTTACACATCACTTCATTCATGTTAAGGATATGAGTGAAAGAACATGATGTACTTATAACACTGCGATTCTTCCTTTCTCACTATGTGTGCAGGACCACAACTATGCTTGAGCTTAACACGCTTCCAATAGAGGTTGAATGCAGCAGTTGGCCTTGTGAATTTCACTAGTAGCAACTGTAAAACTTTGAAAAGAATCTTGGAAAACTTTAACAATTCAGTAATAGTGATTACAAACTTAAAAACAATGTCTCTTGCTGCATCCCAAATGAAAGGGTTCAAGCTCTTTTTTTTTCATTCGCTTCACAACTAAATGTCACTTTTTGGGTTTACAGTTAAACCTCTACTGCATGGTGTTGCCATATGGCAACAAATTATTTTTCTTAGTGTTTTTCACAGTAAATCATATAAAATGCATCTTTTTTTTTCTGTGGATAGTTCTTTTATTTTGAAGTGGTACTCATTTGATGACTTTACATACCCACAAAATCCTGTTTCCCCGCCCCTTTTCCGGACATGTGCCACACTAAAGATCAAGTTCCAGGATCAGCCAAAATGTAGTTTTTCTCGGTTTTAGAAGTATTTCTTTGAAACCAAAAAATTCAACTGTTATCTGGGGAAAGTAAACTTTAATTTTTCCTCTTTTAAACCAGTTAAAATACTATAGTTTGTCTGTAAAAGGCTAAAATTAATTTGTTGCCATATGGCAACGTTAAGCAAATATTTACGTAAAATGTGTACATTTAGCCTGATGGACTCAGATTGAATTACTATAACTTTAGGCTACTCTAACACTATGTTTGCAATTATTTATAATATTTTAAAAGAAAAACATAAAATGTATTTATATTCTGTTATTCCAGCCATTTTGTAATTAATATATTATCTAAATTATTAATTACCCACTAATGTAAACGGATTGCTCACCAATAAAAATGAGTTATTCCAAAGGATATCATGTTGGCTCACTCAAAATATCTGTTGGTCCACTGACATTTATAGTCAATAGACCCTTGTAGTCTAAATAGGGATTTCCTAAAAGGAACAATATGTATGAGAAATCTCTCTTCAGAAGCCATATAGTTCGGTAATTGGAAGTGTAGTCAGTGTGTTGTGCTCATTTTGCCCCTAATCAAGTAAACTGTATCCGTGTGTCTTCTTTCACACGTGTATGACAGACTTATTACAGTGTTATTATTAATAATTGTCAAAAACTACAATTAAAACTAAACTAATTTGACTGTAAACACATTGGGCTATACTTTTTGATACATATAAGTTGAATTTGTTTGGTAATTATTTCAATAAAAGCTTTTTTTTGAAGAAATAATGTTTTTTTTTGGCACTTTCCACAAATGCGCGAAAGGCACCAACTACCCCCCCTTCAATTTTAAAAGTTTTTTGTTGTTGTTGCAATTGCATTATTTAAGAATCCTGGAATAATAAAAACACATCATGACATTTTTACTATGTTTAAAAAATAACTTATGCAATAGAGGGTTAAGTGCAACACTAGGAAAGCCTTACAGAGAAGATAGTTAATAGGCGTGCTTTTATCCCCATATGTAAATATTCGGCAATTAAGCCCATTTCTATAATTGCCCTGCATTTGAGTCTGGCCGTTCAAAACAACTACACACACTTTGCCTTACTTATTTTCAGAAACTAGTCCTATTCTAGCATAACCTGACTGTAACTGTCAAAATAGTTACCTTTTGGTTCATCCTAGGAAGAAACAAAGAATCACCAATGAAGAAAAAAGTACCTCAATCAGTAAACTAAACCTAAAAAAAGTAAATTGTAAAATGTATACCATTAGCCCACAGTAAATAAACAGTTAATTCTCTTTCTATAAGCAACATATTAACTTCAGAAAGCTAATGTACCCACAGAAAAAGTACTTACAGGAAATACAACAAGGGCATTTGGGAGGAGATAAAAGATGCTTTTCATTTGGTTGTTCACAGCTTTCACTAAAAAGGTGCAATTTAACTATGTAAGCAGAACTCCTAGAGCACTGTGCTAGCAGGGGTTGCTATAGCCAGAATCTTCAGGGTCATTTCACATCATCACTATAGAAATTAATGAATGTAAATCAAGGTCAACACAGCAGGCAAAGTTTATACAAAATATATTTATATCCATGGAAACAGATAATGCTGTATATTGTGTGAGGTTTAAGCAAAACTCCTAAGATTTCAAAATTAGATGAAATGGATTTGAATCAGTGCACAAAAGAGAAATATATATTCATATTATAATTTCTTCCTCTCACAAGCAAATCCTAGACATGCTCTTCTTCAGCTGCCTAAGTCATGATTTACAGTGTTGTTACTCGCTCTCACGTATCTTTTCATCTTTTGAATTCTACAGAAATATACTGGTAAAAAATCTGCATAAAATACAGATTTGATTAAAAATGTTCATTGCTCTTGAGAGATACACAGGAACCAATTAATGTTTGAGTTAACTTACAGTTGTTAAGCACCTTCTACGCTCACAGAATATAGATCAGATACACTGGAGTTAAGCTTGTTAGTTATTAGAGGACATGAGGGCCAATAGAAAAGCCTTTGGCTCCAGCCACTCAGCTTACCCAGCGTGGGGGAGCCTGCTAATGCAACTGGCTGAGCTGGGAGATGTAGGCTTCATCAATGAAGACAGACTTCTCCCCTCAGGTAGCCGATCAGGAATCTGATCACGAGTGCCTGGTTTTCATTGGAACATCAATCCATGAGTCTGTCCTAAATAATAGTGTGAGTTAGCGAAGCATGAAACTATGGCTGTCAATGAATGTTAAATTGATCTATTATCATGAATGTATACCGAGAGTTGAAGTGTTAGGGTGTTTGGGTGAATATTGTATTTCAAAAGTTGATGCTTATATTACCCAACACAAAACAACAAAAAGTGTAGCTTTAGTGTATGTATTCAAAATATGTTAATGATGATGCTCTTTCATCTTTTTAGGATTCTGCTTATGTGTTAGATATCAGCTAAACAGCTTTTAGATTGTGGTCAGGTAAATGTAAATGTGCTGCATTTATATAGCACGTTTCTAGTCTTAACGACTACTCAAAGCGCTTTTACATCATACAGGATACATTCACCATTCACACACATTCATACACTGCGGCCAAGGCTGGCGTACAAGGTGCCACCTGCTCATCAGACAAACATTCACACACATTCACACTCCAATGCGCAGCACTGGAGGCAACTCAGGGTTCAGTGTTTTGCCCAAGGACACTTCGACATGGAACTGCAGGGCCAAGGGATCGAGCCACCAACCTTCCGATTGGCAGGCAACCGCTCTACCACTGAGCCACAGCGCCCCTAGATAGGGTCAGTGGTAGAGCAGGCGCACATGTACTGAGAGGTTTATGACTCTATGCAAATATCTAAGGTTCAAATTTGACCTGTGATGATTTCCTGAATGTCTTCCCTCTTTCCCCTAACTGTCCTGTCAAAAATTACAAGGTGGAAAAGCCCAAAAAATTATCTTAAAAAAAAACATAACTTTTAATCAGAATCAAAAATACTTTCTTGATTCCCGAAGGGATTTTCTGTGTTGTAGTTGCATCACTAGTATAAATATCAAGTAGAAATATATATTAAGAAACATAAGTAATGTGGATATGTACGGTATTTACATAGTTAAGAGGAAAAGATCCAGTGTTTTAATATGCTCTATATATAGTTAATCTATAATCTTAATACAGTCTCACAATAATACGTTTACAGCCTTTTCCCTTTATTATGTGTGCAACACAGACACAGGCCATGGGATGTCTAAATGCAAATCATCCCACAGATGTGCATCCTCTCGCTACAACATACCTGCAGGGCGAGCCAGCAGATTTAAAAAGAGCAAGGAGGGGGGGAAATCCTATTGAAGTAAAGTTCTTAATAAAATCTAACCATCTCTTTGAAATGAAATCCTAAACAAAGAGCCAGAAGCGTAGAAGAGATGTGACTGCAGAATCCTGAACGGTGGCTCCTCTCTCATGAGACATACATTGAGTACCGATTTACTTTTAGTTTATAAAAGCAAGAGAAACACGGAGACAGTAAGAGGACAGCTGCCTGGTGAGCGTAGCACGCAATTGTGAGTTTGTGGTGGAGATTTGCACCACGGCAAATAATTTACTAGTAAGTGTTGTAGAATCACAGAAAACAAACACACTAAACAGTCATGACATGCATGCTGATCAATCTATGTACAGTAAGGACAATAAGTATTTGAACACCCGGCTATTTTGCAAGTTCTCCCACTTAGAATTCATGGAGGGGTTTGAAATTGTCATTGTAGGTGCATGTCCACTGTGAGAGACATAATCCCAGAAAAAATCCAGAAATCACGATGTATGATTTTTTAAACTGTTTTTTTGTATGATACAGCTGCAAATAATTATTTGAACACCTGTCTATCAGCTAGAATTCTGACCCTCAAAGACCTGTTAGTCTGCCTTCAAAATGTCCACCTCCAGTCCATTTATTATCCTAAATTAGATGCACCTGTTTGAGGTTGTCAGCTGCATAAAGACACCTGTCCACCCCATACAATCAGTAAGAATCCAACTACTAACAGAGACAAAATTGTACATCTCATTACCAACATTGATTTTCTCAAGTGTCCAAATACTTATTTTCAGTTGTATTATACAAATAAATAGTTTAAAAATCTGACATTGTGATTTCTGGATTTTTGTTTCAGATTTTGTCTCTCACAGTGGACATGCACCTATGATGACAATCATAGACCCCTCCATGATTTCTAAGTGGGAGAACTTGCAAAATAGCAGGGTGTTCAAATACTTATTTTCCTTACTGTAACTGAATCTGTAATTAAAAGGGGAATGTTCAAAATAATAGCAGCGTTGTGTTCATTTAGTGAGGGGATTGACTCTGAAGAAACAGGTGACAATTATGACCCATATTTAAGGAAGGAAGGAAGCAACTGTTGTGCATGCTGGTCATAGTGCCTTTCACACTGAAATTCTCAGCACAATGGGTCGTTCCAGACAATGCTCTGAGGAACAGCGGACTTTGATTAAAAAGTTGATTGGAGAGGGGAAAACATACAAAGAAGTGCAGAAAAGTATAGGCTGCTCAGCCAAAAAGACTTCAACAACCTGAGAAACAACGTCCAACTGCAATTCAAATGGATGGAAGAATTGCAGAAATGACAAAGACTCAACCAATGATCAGTTCCAGGAAAATCAAAGACGACTTAAAGTTTGCTGTAAGTACTGTAATGATCAGAAGAAGGCTATGTGAAGCAAAGCTATCAGCTAGAAGCCCCCCCACAAAGTCCCATTGCTGAAAAAAAAAAAGACATTCACTGAATAGGTTGAGATGTGCTAAAGAACACATTCAATGGCCAAAGGAGAAATGGTGCAACATTCTGTGGAGCGATGCAAGCAAAATTGTTCTTTTTGGGTCTAGGGGCCGCGGACAGTTTGTCCGACGACCCCCATGCACTGAATTCAAGACGCCTTGCTGATGCTAGAGTTCTACCATGTCACCAAGATCTAATTATTTCAAATTGGTTCTTGAACATGACAATGAGTTCACTGTACTAACATGGCCCCCACAGTCACCAGATCTCAACCCAATAGAGCATCTTTGGGATGTGGTGGAACGGGAGCTTTGGTCCCTGGATGTGCATCCCACAAATCTCAACTGCAAGATGCTATCCTAACAATATGGGCCAACGTTTCTAAAGAATGCTTTCAGCACCTTGTTGAGTCAATGCTACGTAGAATTAAGGCAGTTCTGAAGGCGAAAGGGGGTCAAACACAGTATTAGTATGGTGTTCCCAATAATCCTGTAGGTGAATGTATGTGTTTGAGTTTGTGAAGAAAAATCCAAATACTATTTTCTTGAACAGCCTAATATTCCTTTTTCTTCACTTTCTGTAAAGTTAGAACACAAACTTGATCAATTTTGGTCATGTTTTGATTTGAAATTGAATGTGCTTTGTTTTCAGTGCATTGGTATTGCAATTAAAAGCTAGTCTAAGGATTTTGAGCATTATTCACGTTTTTTTTTATAAACACGACTATTATTGTTAACAGAACTATATATATATAACGCCAAAGCTACTAGTGGCCCAGAGGAACAAATTGTATGAATATGTTTGAGTGTGTGTCTTTAAATGCTCATGAGTTTATCTATGTATGTACATTGCAACAAAACAGGTCTTTAATGTTCTCAGATAAAGTCAGCCGTGAAGGTGGTTAAGTGGTGGTAAAATATAACTAAATAGTCTATAAAACAGAGCTGCAGGTGGGAATAAGAGGGCAAAGGACATCTTTGTTTCCTCATTTTCTTGAATGAGCTTCCTATTACGATAATCCTTTTTCAAAAGCCAGGCAGTTACAAGCTTTTCTCTGAAATAATGCCCAGCTTTAATCATGTGGTTAAGAGGAAATCCACGATTTCAAGGACTAGGTCGAGGCAGGTCACACATCACAGTTCCTACACCATCCAAAAAGTCAGCTTGCGGCTATGCAAAATTCACAATTCATATTAATAAATTTGTATCTAATAAAAAACAATTTACAGTGCTAAATACAGTCCATGACCTGCTCCAGCAGAGAACGACGCAATATCTTTTAACAGAAAACAATTTCCCTGAACACAGTTAACAGAAATAATTCCTTTTATTTTTTTCTGTTGAAAACAATAAGTCTCCGAACACAATTCCGTTTGAAAGGTTTTAATCTAATTCTGTTGTTTGTGTTTAAGGGACGACCAGCCAGACTGACTGTTAATGATTGATATGAGACAAATGAAGCTCAGTTATTGCTAGTGTCACAGTAAATACTTTCACACATAATGAACGCTTGAGTTTTGCCCAGTAAAGTATTACATTCATTTTTCCATACAATTTACCAAGTAGTTTAGGAGTGTACATGAATAAGAAGTATTATGAATTTTAATATGTTAACAGAATTTTCTTGAATTGATTTAACTGAACATTTTTGGTATTGTATCAAACATACAACTTCCTTTCATTACTTTATTTTTATTTTAAAGACTCAAGGTCCAGATAAAAAATACACACAACACATTACAAGAGGGGTAAAAACCAAACACAAATACATATTGACAAACTGTATCACAAAAATATCACAAAAAAGAAACATACATATAAACCTACAAATAGCAATGCCCAATAATTAAAACAGGTGCGTGTTCCAGTATTCCAGAAATTTGACGAATATCTGATATCACGCCAAAAACTGAGCCGTTCCATTGGAGCTGTTGGGGGCTAAGTGCCCTGTTAAAGTGCAGTTTGATGGAAGTGGATGATTCATTAGGAAGTTTATTTACTGTATATATAGACCCAAATTACAAACTATCCTACCTGATGCTCTGTTGGTGCTGAATCAACTTATTTCTTAGGAATCTTAGTTTTCCTTTCAGGAGTATGACGAGTGCAGTCAGGCATGTGTTGCCTGCTAAAAACCAGCTTTGCAACATTGTAGTGCAAACAAGTTCTGTGCCTCAGCTCCTCCCACGAACGGACAAAGTAGTCTAGCAACTGCGTGACTCCACATGCCTTACACACAGTCAGCTGCCACTGATATTTATGAGTATCTATGTTCTACGACTTTTTCTTTCCCACACGAGACAAGAGGATAAACCTTGATCCTTGTTGTAGGATAAGACAGCGAGTGTCACGGAGGTGTTCATGGATTGCCTTGACGGATCTCCTGGGCAGTTCAGGAACTTCAAGAAAGACGACTTTGAAGCTGACTGGATTAAGGTGGCTGAATGCAGATTTGGTCAGGTGTACCAGGTCAGGCTTAAACGCCAGCGGGAAAAATGTGCCCTGAAGAGCTTTCACACAACGTTATGTGCAAACATTTACAGGTAGGATTTAAATTTTAAAAACTAGCACAAATTGTCATCATCTCGCAGTCAGGTACAAGCAACTGTCTGAATTTACAGCAATTTCTTAGCATGTTGGCACAGTTGTGTACTTTAAAATTAATATTGCACATTCCAAAGATCTTGTGGTTTGATTAGTCTTTGCACTTCTACGATGTTTGACATACCTGTGGTAAAAGTTCAAAATACCCATTTAATGCCCAAAGCAAATAACCATAATAAGATAAAGCATAACAAACATTTGTTTTCCATCACAGAAAAACAATAGACGAGGCGTCCAACATAGCCAAAGTGAAATTCAAGAACGTTGTGTCCATCTACGGACTGTGCAGTGAGGCGTCTGCTGTGGTGATGGAGCACATGAGTAATGGATCGCTGAACAATCTCCTAGCCAGTCACACTTTGATGTGGCCAAAGAAGTTCCAGATGATTCATGAGGCCTCTATGGGAATGGATTTCCTTCACAGCATGACACCTCCACTACTCCATCTTAACCTTAAGACATCCAACCTTCTACTAGATGATTGTCTCCACATCAAGGTCAGTGAAACTCAGAGAAAACAAAATGATAAGATTTCATTACAGTGAACGCTTGACATTTCCGGGCTCCGCATGCTCATTCTGTATAACTCTGAAATTCTTGTTTTCCTACTAAGATTTCAGATTTTGGTTTAATCCACTGGGAAGAGGGCATGGACAGTAAGTTGTTTGTGGAGCATCTGACAGCAAGAGGGAACATAAGTTACATTCCTCCAGAGACGTTCAGTCAGTGCCTCGATCCTCCAGGAACAACATTTGATGTTTACAGGTGACTCGCCAAGGGCATTTTCAAAACTCAGCGATTCACTGCTTTCTCCCCCCCCCGATTTAATGTACAATTTGCACAGTAACTTTGCACTGTATATTTGTAATCCATCCCAAGTCAGTGGGACTTGCTTTACTCATGTCGGACTCCCTCTCTCTTACCATTTTATATGTATTGGTTTTGTTTTCCTAAAAAGCTTTGTGTTTTTTATAGAGCTACTTTTATAGAAGTGGGACTGCCATATTGTTCACTTTATGCAGGATATGCAAAAGTGAAAAAGTTATGACTGAGGTGCCTCTTTCTGCTTCGATGTACAGCTTTGGAATTGTGATGTGGGAGATTCTTTCTCAGCAGAAACCATACGCAGGTAGGGATGAATTCATTTAAAATGCATCCCATCTTCATAACCAATCTATTATTGCAAAGGTAAATTGTAAACCTGTACTGCATAGCACACATGTGGTAATGTCTACTAATAGATATTCAATATTTCATTTAAATAAAATGCTAAAAAAAGGTTTGCACATGTAGATGCAAAGGTTTCAACGATAGACATATGCATATTGGGAACGTTAATTTAATTTATGCTACTCATGAAGTCATGGTTAGTGTTTGTCCCTTTTAGCAACAAACCTTTGGTAACAATGACTGAAACCTTGATCTTAAATCAACGGTTTTCAAACCTTTTAAATCCAGCCCTTGTCTAAACCTAAACTGCCACTTGGAACTTATATTTTGTTTTATTTAATTAAAAATGGCCACAAGCTAACTTTTTCAAGAAGTAGTTTGAAATTTTGGGAAATGCCCTTTTGGCTTTCTTGCACAGTGTTATACAATATTGATACCACTCTGTCCATTTAACATGAAACTCAATATGTGCTGGGTGCATTCCTACCCACTCAGACCAGATTTTGATACTAGGTCAAAACATAATTGGCCAACACGGCATTATGACTTTGCGTTACCTGCCAACTTTCTTAATCCAAGGGGAGTGCTATCTGTACATGTTTTGAGTTACCTGCGTGTATGTCTGTGCTGTATACAGCGGGCGTACACATGCATTTCCCTTGGCATGCCGTGTTTTCGCCACTTGCCCTGTTATCGCAAAAATAACATGTATGAAGCAACGGTTGAGTTTAGGAAAGGAAGAAGCGGTTGGGTTTAGGAAAAGAAGAATGGGGATGGCTTTAGTAAAAGAAGAAAACATTCAGGAATTACTGGAATTGTTAGGTGTTGTAAATTATAGAATGTGGTCTAGACCTACTGTATCTGTAAAGTGTCTTAAAACTTGTCATGAATTGATACTATAAAATTGAATTGAAAAGATGAACAGGGCTGGGTTTCGGAAAAGAAGAACAGGGTTGCTTTAGTAAAAGAAGTAAGCGAGTTTAGGAAACGTGACATGATCCCGATCTTCTTGGTGAAAGTCCTTGGTTTTACGCATACGCCAACCCGTCAAGCCTCCATACGCGGATTTTCGGCCTTTCATACTACTTGCAACCGCGTAAATTCACACACCATCGCAAGGTAACTCAATGGCTTTGATACACACACTACAAAACGAGTATGTGTAATGCTAACACGCCAACAATGGCATACGAGTTGGCATGTCATACACACACACCATTTCATGAGATCAGCTACAGCTCACTAAAATGCTATTTCTTTTTCTGCGCAAAAGTGCGAAAACTGTAAAAATCACAGCCTGAAACTCGTATCTTCACATAAACCGGTGTGGTGTGTTGATTTAATGTTATACTGTGTCATTGTGTTGCTCTACTGTACATTGAACCTTTGACATCTATTTGGCCCCAGGGTGCTGTATGACCACAGTGCTCTTACAGGTGTCACATGGTAAGAGACCCTGTGTGGAGATGATACCCGAACAGAAGCCACGTGAGTGTGATCAGATGATCAATATCATGAGGCAGTGCTGGGACCAGGATCACAGGAAGAGGCCACAGTTCTCAGGTGCAGAAGTCAAAAGACAACAAAAAAGTTCCACGCCAACTTTCTAATTTGTATTTAAAACTCTCAACTGTAGCTCTTTGAAATTCATGCTCTTTAACAGAAAAAGCTGATTTTCTAAATGGATTGCAATGAAAAAGAACACTATTGTCTGTTATATAATGAGATTCAAGTAATGTAAGTGAGATGGATCATGATTACTTAACATTTTGCACCAATTTAAATAAAATGTAAAAATCCTGAAGCTCGAGCATAATGACATACTTGAATTTTCAAAGCTCATTGGTTTATCGCCAGTCTGCCCTAAAAATGAAACTAAATACATCTTTTAAAAGATCATAGCACACACATATCAATATCTGGGCTGCATCAATAGAAAGATACAGTAATTTGTCAAATGTGTCTGATGTGTATAATTTTGATTTTGTCATTTTAATGTTACACTAAATATTTCTGCCAAAATTAAGCCAATTGGTTTTTACCTAAATGAGATTGTCAAAATAAAACATCAACGAATGCTATTAAACTGTGTTAATGTGCACCAAACAGACTCTCACACACTAAAAGGAAGGACAAGTGCCAAATGATTAAAACAGACATTTTCACATCATGTTGAAACATCAGTGTTTTAATCTGCTGCAATAAGGCATTTGGCACTTCCCTTCACTTCCTTCTTTTGGTCCACACTTTAAAACAAAAATGTACCAAACACAGAAACCATGTGGCTTGAGAAGTTGTGTTAATGAATACAAAGTTCATGTTTATTCATAAACGGCAGCTCTTCCAAAACCTTGTTACCTTACGTATGAATGAATTGACCGGTAGCCTAATTCATGCATGACCGTTCATTCTCTGGAGTGATCCAACTGTGAGATGATCTATAAATTACATTTTCTGTGACGGCTGTTTTGTTTGCAGACACTGTGAGGAAAACGGAGGCTCTGAGTAAAGTCCTGAAGTCTCCAGGACCAATCCAATGTCACAAAAATGGGGTAGAGGGACAAGAATCGGAATATCCTTGGCTGGTTCACCCAATGCATAAAGTTAGTTGTGCTCGATGCTCCTCTTGAATTAAACTGCAGTATCTACTCCACATTTGGCATAATGAGCTGCTTAGGTCAAATATATTATAAGGAAAAATGTGAAAAAGGTAATGCAGTTTACACAACAAAAATAGTAGAGGCTCTGTGAGGATGTAATTAGGCACAGTAACACTTCATCTGATTTGTTGGCCACGTGATGGCAGTTGTGAACAACGTTGACTTAAACGTTTTGACTTGATACACCAGCTAGTTGCTAACTTGTTCTGACTGCTGTTTGGTGCTGAGCAGGTAGTGTACAGTGGAACAACAGTATTAGAGTGGACCCAACAGTAAAGCCGAACAGCAAAACAATGAGGTGTAACTCCCAATGCTCTGTAAAGCCGAGAGGAACTGCGGATACGGGGGATAATTCTCTGTAGGTTTGTCACTACAAACGTTGCCACTTTGTTTTCACATTTCACAGGAAGGTATAATGTTAATCATGTTGACTCTCAGTTTGGCGTGGTAGCATTCAAACATTTGCAAGAATGGCAGTCGTTTTGCGTTAGATTATTTTGCGCTAGACCTAGAGTATCATCTGAGGTCAGGGGATCACCAAAGCTATTAGGATGCATCCTCTACGCACCTCTGGAAATCTTTACCACTTTTCATGGCAACTAATAGTTGTTGAGGTATCTCCCTAAAAATAAAAACTGCTACTTCATAGTGACGCAAGAATAAAATCCAGGTGATTGCTAATGTCAGTTGGGTTCATCCTGTAACATGAGTGGCATTTTTAGCTGCAAGTGTCGTTTGAAAAAAATGTCTGTAAACATAGGGCAAGTATCACTATGCACCAACAGTAATGGCGCTTACCTTTTGTATGTCACTCTATAGCTGACTGTATTGAATTCTCCAGGTTGGACTGGATTCAGTGGGACATTTGTTATGCAATGAAAATAAATTAACCATATACAGTTTAAAGTATAAATAATTACATCATTAATAAATAATATTTGAAGCAGAAATGATCAAAAACCTAGTATAATTTTTCTATTCAAATAAATGAAATTACTATGCTTGTAAATGTCCTCACCTATTCCTTTTATTAAAGAAAAACATTTGATACATTTGAATGTGCTTCTAAATCTTTCAACTTAGGCGCACGTATTCCTTGGGATTAAAAGTTTGCGGCAAGCCCCGAAACAGCCATGCTCAGATACAGTGCTTTGATGATTGATGTCACAGCAAATAACTTTAATACTATTTCTGTTCTCTTTTCCATCTTAGATTGCATTGCCTGAGGTGCCTGGCCTTCCCTCAGGTAAACACATAAAAGATTATGTTCAATCCAGTACAAGCCTGGAGGGTTGACATTTAATAATTGATATTTACAGTGCTGTTCCAAGTATGGAAATGTAAAGTCGGGGGGGGGGGGGGGG
>NC_048409.1:13199227-13209521 GCF_013103735.1 Etheostoma cragini
AAATTAAAAATAACTGTAAACAATTACTTTTAATAATAATTACTTCTTTTTACCAGTAATTTACAATAACACAAGGTTTTCCAATTCTAAGTTAATGCAACCTTTATTCACGTCTGTTGTTCCGACAACAGCAGGGACCAAATGCTTGTGTGTTTAGCTCATAGCTTTAGCAGCATCACAGTTGTATGTCCTGGTGTTGGAATCCTCTACAGTGAAATACATTTACACGTTTACACTGTTTAGCCGTCAGCATTTTAACCGTGTTTAATCCAGTTATTACTGTACAGTCCCTCTAAGATTTTGCGATGTTGTGATTGTTCCAGTTCACATAGTGTTTATGTTCAAATTCATTTCCTTGTTTCTAATATAAAGACAAGATGCGTATGACTCAAATATCTCACATTCAACAACAGAATGTATTGCAAAAGACTGTGCCAAAGATTTCAGACTTAATTAATCCGTATGTGTGCCCCAGGTTAGGAAATTAACAATGTTAAGATCAACAAGCTACTGACAGACCTTTTAAAATTTGATTCATTCAATAAATGTTTATTTTTTGTCTTAAATCCACCAGCCATTTTCATTTGCAGCATCCTCAGCCTTATTGTTAAGGTTACTAGGAAAACTCATTTTCCTGAAAAAAGGTTCCTTTTTATATACTATAAAATACTACATAAAATACTTATAAATCTACTATACAAACAAAAGATTAAATTTTTAATCGCAATTTTTTACAGCAAAAAAAATCGTGCAACATCAGGCGTTTTGGGCCGCAACAATCTGAAAAAGAGGTTGCGAAATCCTGTAGGGACTGACTGTAGGTAATGGTAGGCTAACGTTACCTGCTGCCCAGTGAAACGTGTTGTGTGAACTAGCTTGTCACGCAGCGATGTTTCTGCTGCCTCACAGCGCAGACAGGCACCAACATCTGCGTTGCTATTACGTCCAGTAGACACCGGTCACCAGGGCCATATCGGCACCGGATTTTGTGGTCTTAAATGTTGAACAGGTGGCTGCCAAAGGGGGCAACCAGAGGCCATGAAACAGTTGCCAATTGACTCAATCTGGTGCCAAGGGCAACTGGGCAACCGTTACTGTTGAGCCCTGGCCACTCTCCATTAATCAGTCCCTCCAGGATTTCCTCGGAGATTGTGAAAGCCCAAATTGGCTTATGTTGCAGGAGCTTTAAAAAAGAAAAAAGAAAACCTGTTGTAAGGAGAATAAAATTACTCTAGGCTGGGTTTTCCTAATAAGGATGCTGCAAATGAAATTGACTGGTGGATTTAAGAAAAGAAAAAAAAAAAAAACATTTATTGAATAAATCAATTTTGAACATGTCTGTCAGTAGCTTGTTGATCTTTACATTGTTAGTTAATTTTCTATCCCGGCCTGAGACACACAAACGGTTTAATAAAGAACTTACTGGACTTATCATAGCACTTACAATAACAAGCGTAGCTGTCCTTTTCCTGCATGCTTTCAGCGGCTTTAGAATGAAAAATTGTTAGATTGAAGATAGCGTACATTGAAGATAAAATGTATACAGGTTGGCAGGATGGTCTAAAATATTTTGTGCAGTGTTTTGCTGTACATTTTGATGGTGAATGTGAGATATTCGAGTCACACGCATTTCGTCATCATATCAGAAACAAGAAAATGTATTTGGCAACGGATTTGTGTGACGTCAACCTGTTCTCACTTCCGCTTGGTCATTGGCTCTCAGTTTTACATACTGATACAAAGTCTGGCTGGTGGGACTGCTGGCATTGGTTCAAGTTGTGGGAAACTCTGGGTATTTGCCGAAAAGTTGCAGGGATTGGTCAAAATTGCGGGTTGCAACTGATTGATTTTTGCATGAATTGGCACCATCGCAACATTGCAAAATCCAGGAGGGATTGATTAATATAAATCTCTATGTTCAAATATTAATGCAAAAATACTATTAATTACACACACACACACACACACACACACACACACACACACACACACACACACACACACACACACACACACACACACACACACACACACACACACACACACACACACACACACACACACACACACACACACACACACACACACACACACACACACACACACACACACACACACACACTTCTGAAGGTCTTTTTCTCAAATACTGCTCTTTGCTTCAAATTCACAGATGACCATTGTGGCAACGACAGCATTCTCTCTCTGCTGTGCAAAAAGGACTTCTGTAGTTTCAGAAACTCTGTGAGAGGACAGCATGTTTACACACAGTTTTCAGGCCAGAAGAGCCTCCTCCACTACACGGTAGCCAGCGGGGATGCCGAGAGTGTCGAGCACGTCCTGAGACTGGGTGCTGAAGTCAACTGTATGACTGCCAGAGGTTACACTCCTCTTATTATTGCTGTTCTACACAGGTCTGTATAAAGAAATATATAAAAAAAGTTTTTCCAGGTAGAGAAATTTGTTCTAGCAACTGGGTATTTTGAAAATGTTTAACCCTTGTATTGTCTTCACTTTTGGGACCCTCTTGTATCCCTCGGGTCCAATTGACCAGGGACTTATTTGGGGTTTTAAAAACAATTCTGAAATTTTACTTCATAATCTATTAAAAAATTTTGTCTTTATCTTAATTGCAAACAATTGAGATAACATATGTTTAGGGAATGCAATCAGTCTCTACTAGCACTCAATTAAAAATGGAAGTGTGATTCTTTTTTTGCCAACATAATTCATGTTAAAAATCCACTATGGAAACAACACAAGTGGTCATATCCAGAATAATTGAATAAGGACTGCATGTTTATCACAGAAAATAAAGGTAAGGCCTTGATTTTCAGGTAGAACATTTTTTTACTTTGAAATGGCTCAATTTGACCCGAATACAATACAAGGGTTAAGGGTAAGGAAATACTGTTTTCTTCTCTATGCAAAGTTAATGGAAAAGATTGAAATTTTGGCTTGTTTGCTTACTTGCCGAGAGTTGGATGAGAAGATTGATACCACTCAGGCTAGACCCAGAAGACAGTTAGCAAAGTTTAGTGACTGGAGTCTCTACTCTTTGCCTGGTAGCCTCCCAGTGCTGACAAGAGTCAGTAATGATGTTCCCTTCAGTATGAATAAAACCTCTTTTCTGCAGGCTTTATGACATCATCTCATTGTTGCTGGAACATGGTGCGGCCACCGCCCAGGGAGATGAGGACCAGTGGACAGCGTTGCATTTTGCTGCTCAGAACGGCGATGATAGGGCTATCAGACTCCTGTTGGACAAAGGAGCTGCGGCGGATGTCCGGGAAAAAGTCGGTTGGATGCCCCTCCACCTGGCCTGCCAAAATGGCCATGAAACAGTGGTGCGCCTGCTGCTTTCACGGCTGTCAAAGGAAGCAATCGGAGAACGGGAGGCACAAGGGAGGACGCCGCTCCACCTAGCCTCCGCCTACGGGCATGTGAACATTGCCAAGCTCCTCCTCTCCAAGGGAGCAGATCCCACCGCTGCTGACTCCTCGCTCTCCACTGCTCTTCACCTTTCAGCTGAGGAAGGCCATAACAGAATAGTCAGACAGTTGGTGAAGAGTGGGGTGAATATTAACAGTGCAGACAGCATGGGATACACTCCACTTCACCTGGCTGCTTTGAGAGGCCATACAGGCATATGCAGGCAGCTGTTGTCAAACAGGGCCAGCCCAGACTCCAAGACCCTCCAAGGCTGGACACCCATGCACCTGGCTGCCCAAAGGGGACATGAAGCCACGGTGGTCCAGCTGGAGAGTCAGGGTGGTTGTGTGAACGCCGGAGGTGAGAATGGATGGCGCCCGCTCCACCTTGCCTGCCACCAGGGTGAGTTGGAAGTAGTGGCAACGCTCCTGGCAGCCAAAGCCGACCCGAACGTGTCGGAGGACAGTGACGGATGGACGCCGCTGCATGTCGCTTGTACCAGTGCCAGTTTACGAAGTGTCCTCCACTTGATATCACATCATGCGGATGTCAATGCAGTAAACACAGAAAAGGTGACACCTTTACACCTGGCTGCCCAGCATGGCTGTGTGCCTATTGTAAAGGCTCTGCTGCTGAATGGAGCAGACAGGACTCTGATGGACGCTTCTGGATCCACAGCTCTAGACGTGGCCCAGAGGTGTGAAAAATGGGAAATAGTGGAACTACTGCAGAAGTAGTTCTGGTGAAGGAAATATGGATTGAAGGATAACAAAATATCAATCACACAGCTGGAATAGTCTTCTCATTTTGAGTGGGGATTGCCAATTAATTTTCTTTCTTTTTTCTAAAGTTATATCACATTACACCTTTTATTAAACAAGTTATATATACTGTTTGTTCACTTTATAATTATTTTTTTCTATGTATCTGTATTTTATGTTTTAATGATGTCCAGGAATTGTGTTGTGTACCTGTGTGTGTGTGTGGGGGGGGGGGGGGGATTATATGAAGCAGTTTGTGCTACATTTTATGTATGAAAAGTTGACATGTGATTGCAGAAAAACAAATCCTACAGGGACATTGTGAAAAATGAGGAAGCCGACACATGGGGTCAAAAACAGATGAAGTGACCTGTAATGACAAAACACTTATTGATTCTCCTCTCTGAATCACCTGCTTGCTTGCTTATGCTTTCCTAGTAAATGAAATCAATGTTGCTGCCACACATTGATGAAAATAAAAAAGTGCAGCTGATGTTGTAATGACTTACAGAAGCTGTCAGTGAACCAGTCAGGCTTTATAAAATGTATCATGTGTCTATAATAATGACAACAGAACTGGATAACTTGAATTAGCATTACTTAGATGCATCTATTAGACTCTTCTAACTATAAATACATGTATGCTTTATGAAATGTATGAAAAGGCATGTCTGGATTTGTTGCGGAACAGCTGCGGCCACGACTGACAGAGGAAGTCTCAAGGACCCACGAGATCTCAGAACTTCATGTAGAATAGAACACTCACTCATTTACCACAGCAATAAAATGTGTGGATTTAGGAACTGTATTGCCCTTGACATTAACAGGGTTTTCCCTGGAACCACAAGAAACTCTCTGATGAAGGTTTGGGAGGTGAGCCGAATCAAACTACTGTAAATTAATAGAGCTGATCTAAGGTTCAGGCTTACCTTAGATTTATTTCCCTTTTTTCGGTTGTTTAGTAAGTGTCTGCTGTCGTTTAATGTTCATTCAAAAACCTCCATTTTTTGTCTATGACGTTTGACCCATTTGTTGCTGTCTGCTAGCTTGTTTGGGTTGACTCCGTGTTACAGTACTATTTTATGAATGTTTGTATGACAACACTGACTCATCCATCCATCCTATTCTAATCCTAGGGGGATTAGACAAATTGGAAAAAGGTATACTGTTTATGCTATGAGGTTTAAGGCTCACTAAAATTACACTTACCAGTGAACTCTAAAACCAACCCACTGACAAAAAGTGTAAAAGTAAAAAAAAAAAAAAATACTGACTCATACCAATTTCTAATCTCTCTTAGATTTAGATAAGCAAAAACCCTTATTTACACATGTCACATGGCTTATATTAACAGCCTGAAAAAAAGTATCTGCTGACCCTGCTCTCACTGTAATTTATCCACTAGAGTTTGAAAACCAGCTATCACATTTTGAAACAAGGCTCCTTAGAGGGGACCTGATATTTCAGAATGGGTAGAATGATTTAAAGTGTACTTTTCACTGCAGCAACTCCCATTTGAAATTTATGAGGCCTTCAGTGTCTCAAAAATTGGAAGCTGACCACATTTCTGTGATCGTTATCTACAGTAAACAGTATGGTGGCAATTTAACAGATGGGAATGACACATCTGTGTCATTGTCTAACCTGTCTAACCGCATTTTTGTCCCATCATTGAAATGAAAAAAGCCTTTGTGCTTAACTACAGCATTGTTGTAGTGACAGTTCCTGAAAAATTAAACTCACTTTCCAACATCTAATCAGGCCCGACCTAAATCAATGGTGTTGCCTCAACCTTTTACCCATACGGTGACACATCGGATACCCTCTATCAGCCAGTAATTGGGTTTGCAGGCACCTAAACTAATTTTAGTTTCTAATAGGGAGACAAGCAGGAAGAAGATAATGTCATGTAAGTTGCGAGTAAAACAAAACACCAAGAGCTATGGAAGCAAAGAAAGCAGCGGACTCCACCTTGGCTCGTACCTCCTTCTAGATAAGTTCCGCTTCTCCTTCTCTCTGGCATTGCTGTGGCAAGGCTATCGGGTTGCTACCAAGCCCGGCCCGCCCAGTAGCCACCGTGCCCACCAGGGTGTTGTGCCGCAGCCTTGCCTCCACCCGTTTCACTGCATCCTAGATGCGCCACTACCTTCCTTTTCTGACTTCTACCCCTGCTGAGGAGACTTTGGTGTGCCTCTGCCAGATTGTGAAAAGGGAAGATTTATATCTAATAAAACTTTTTAACTTAAAGTTTTAACTTAAACGGGTTGAAAATGATTATGGAATACAGCTTAACATAGTGTATTTCCCCATGCACAAATTAAAGACGTGTTGCTGCATACAAAAGACTCTAAACTCATCTCAAGTAGTGTGCATACATAATACATACATAACAGCTTACACAGTAAGATAATGTAGATATGGGCCTGCTATAGATGAGCCCTCTTCAGCCTGTTTAAGAGTACAGATGTTATGTTTGCATTAGGATTTTAAGATGTTATTTTGTTGCAAAGGTTAACAACCCTTTTTTTCAAACTGATGGGAACAACTATCAGTGACATTGGTCCAGTATTAGGCAAGATTTCTGCAGTCAAAAGCGATGAAACAAGCTACCATGCAAGTTAATATGGAAATTGTGCATTTTGTATTTACCTTCACAAGAGTGCTGGTTTTTCCACTGACAGGCTCAGATTAATATTGTGTATAGTCTGACAACATTTGGAAAGGATTTATAAAGAGGCTGACCTTTTCTCCTTTTTTAAACATAAAAACACCCGCGGAAATGTATTCGCTAAAGCGACCAGACTGCATGTAAATAAACCGTAATTTTAGCATTGTAAATTACACTTTAAAGTCGACAAACACATTAATCTACGAAAATGTGTTTTGTGTCGTTTTTTCACTTCCAACCTTCACAATTGTAGTTTGCGTTGAAATAAACAGTTTACCAAAAAGGGAAAATGTATTGTCTCTATGCTAAAAGTACTTTCTTTTTGTTTTTTTAGAGGAGTCTTGTGGGTTTAGCACTAGAGCACTCAAAGCTGTTTCTGGTTGAACTGACATATGAATACATCTTAATAAAGGCCCATCTCTGTAGGAATTCTTTCCAAAATGTTGTCAGATACTTGTAATAATCTAATGGCGTTTTTCTATTACATGGTACCTGCTCGACTCTCCTCTACTTGCCATTTTAGGTTTTCCATTATGAAAAAAATTCCCTATGTACCTGCTAACAAGTACTTTTAGTATCACCTCCGTCGAGGTCCCAAGAGAGCTGAGGCAATACCAGAAGGTGACGTGAAAACCTGCAGACTACTGATTGGTCGGAGAGAACCGTCGCTATTCACTGCGTCATCGTCACTAGCAACAGACGGTGGTGACATGAACAACCCCATTTTTAAATAGTTCAGCCGGCAGTGGTTTTTTGCTGCCTCCAACTTCTTTTGAAACCAAATTTTTCTTTTGGCTGTGGCAACAGACAAATGCCAAGAATCAAAAACACAATTTGGTGTTCTGTGTGTGTGTGTGTGTGTGTGTGTGTGTGTGTGTCGCATTAGGTTATGGCAGTTTCCTACGGCATCGCTATGACGACCAGCCACACTCCCTCAGGCATGAAGCGGTACTAAATCTAAAATGGAAAAAGGAGAACGGGTCACCGCGGCCAAGCCGAGCCGAGCAGAGCAGAGCTGGTTCCATGTAATGGAAGAACACCCTAAGCCTTTCAGCGGCGAAATAAATCCCTTTTAGTGGACCAAATTGACGATGCACATTTGCCCCATAGGGTTACATGGCAGCCTTGTCTGTGGCTGCCGGTTACAGTGTTTACGCTTAATACTGGACCTATGTTAAAGGTTGTTGTTCCTATCAGTCACTTAAACAAAACATATGAAAATAGGGTGCATGTTTTAAAAAAAACAACAACAGATGTTACCTTTTAAAAAGGTTTATCTGACACTTATAGCTCTTATCTTAATTCTAGGACATAATCTGGCTACTTATCGGTATATTTAGCTTCTCAGAGGAGAGCCATTACCCACTTCACCCATTCCAGACCCCCTCTTGACTGGCAGGGTTAAACTCACCATTGAGCTGTGCCCTGTGGTATTAAGCAGCTGCAATCATGACTGGTGCAGCTGTGTCTTCTGATCCAGATGTGCCTTCTGAGAAGGGCCAAGCAGGCATCTTGGCAGGCGTCCCTGATCCTTGCCACAGTAATTGATGAGTGATCTATTATCTCTCCTGAGAGATGATGCTTTTTGGCAGAGTGATTGTATGGAAAACATTCTTTGCCTTTGTCATCTCTTAGCGACCTCTCACTCTGCAATCTGACAATGGGAAAAAAAAAACAGGTCTCTCTAAATCCCCAAGGTTGTTGCTTGCTGCAAGTGACAAGTGCTCATTTTCACCTCTGTTCAGGTTACTGAGTGGAAGCATTTACTTTCTCATCACATACACCCTTTGAATACGTAACCTATGCAAAGAAAGATCACACTTTGGCTTTAATTAGATGATTCTAGAGTATTTTAAATATCAATATAAATATATTCCCATACTGCAGAATCTCAACGCTAATGATCTATGCATCAAATGGCCTTGTTTTTTTCGGTGTATTGTTATTATCCCCTCAGCTCCCTTCCCTTGGTGTTGTCATGTTCCTGTAAAATGATTAATGGTGGATCTCACTCTTATCTCTCTAGCACAGAGCAGAAACCCCCAACACTTTACACTATTTGAATACCATAAACCGTGAGTGCACTTGGCATAGCTTAGCAGCACACTTGGGAGGATTGTGTGTCCCATCTCTACTAAGACACTTTGTAAGAGAGAGTGGTAATGTCACGCATCATGCTCCCTTAGATCCTTTATAATAAGTGTTGGCTTTTTTTCCTTCTTCAAAATTATTTGTACTTCAAAGAATGTAAACTTCTTGGATTAATTAAAGTGAAAAGCTATTTTTTTTATAAAAAGGTGCAGTAGGTAAGCCTTATAAAACCAACTTTCTGTCATATTAATATTTGCTGAAACTGAACCTATGTTTGAGCAGAATTACATGAAGCAATTAATTAAAAAATAAAATAAAAATCCAGCACCACCACTAAAGCCTGCAGGGCTTAAAGTGAAAATAAATCATGAGCCCAAAACTGTTTTTGGAAGAGGGGGGGTTCCACAGAGTAATGTTTCGATATGCACTCATATAAGTTAAGATGACTGGCAATCCTTCTTACATTACACAATAAAAGTAATTTTTAAGTAAAAAGTTTTGCAATCATTTTAACTTCTTCCAACCATATAAGAAATTAAGAGTCGATGTCGATTTTCATGTTGCGATATCATAACCCTACATTTAATTGTTATGAAAACAATACTTTCTAGATGTTGTGTTGTTACTTTGGCCATCATCAAAAAAGCATATTAGTACATTCATGATTTTTTTGCAGCGGTAGCCTTTGATAACGGTAACGTACTTGTATGACAGAGTGCAAGTAACGAAGCTATGTAACTAGCATCTAATGACTGGCAAGCACTTTCTTACCGCTGCTGCCTGACAGTGAGTATCTTCCTTGAACATAAGCTTCAGCCCGGTGCTAAACGGCTTCACGTCTCCACCCTCTTCCTCTTGTCCTCTATCCAAGCCCAGCGCCATTTGTTTTTAACTCCTTTCTCAACTAAAGCTGTAGCCGTTTCTCAATGTCTTTTTTTTCCCCCCGCGTCACCACGCCGACTACACACTGCACTCTAACTTTTGGGCAAGGACCCACCCTACTTTGCATCTAAATGGCTAGAACTCGTTTCATTGGTAGGTAGAAGTTTGGTGATTGGTTAAACCAATAGCGCATCAAAAAACAAATCCCACGTGGACTTCTTAAAAATTATTTTTCTAAACTAGTCATAGCCCAGAAATCGGGCACCAGGCCCGATTACTTAAGCTCTGCGTTACAGTTGCATTCCACTCATATGATGGGTAGGTGAATCAAGTGACTCAAAAATATAAAAGTGCATGTAAGTTCGCAAATTTTATTTATTTATTTTTCCTCATGGCCGCATGCCGGAGATTCGACACGGTGTCTAATGCAATTTGCAAAAATGCACAGCTCCCTGTTCAGATG
>NC_048409.1:13209598-13243085 GCF_013103735.1 Etheostoma cragini
GGTTCTTAACTACATGTCAATAACTGCTAGTGCACATATGGCCCACTTGAAAAATATGACTATATTATTACAATACAATAAAATAAAACTAGTTGCCTTGATTGATGGGTGACAGTGGAAGCTTCTCTGCCACGCAGACAGCCAGTCTGTTAGCGGCCGTACAGTCATTATGCACCGGTTAAAACATTGGTTCAAGAGTTTATTCCGCCTTGATTAATTGATGACAGCGGATGTAAATGTGCTGTATTTATATAGCGCTTTTCTAGTCTTAACGACTACTCAAAGCGCTTTTACATCACCATTCACACACATTCATACACTGTGGCCGAGGCTGCCATACAAGGTGCTCATCTGATAAACTCTCACACATTCACACTCCGATGCACAGCATCGGGGGCAACTTGGGGTTCAGTGTCCTGCCCCCCTTGTCTTGCCCAAGGACAGTTCAACATGGGACTGCAGGGACAGTGATTGAACCTCCAACCTTCCGATTGGCAGACAACCGCTCTACCACTGAGCCACAGCTCGGATGCTTACAGACCGCACACAGCCACCCTGTTAGTGGCCGATGCAAGAAGATAATGGACATTAACATTTAAATATAATTGCATATGTCATCTAAAAACTTGGAAAAGTATGTTGGGAACTGTACCGCTGCCAGATAGCCTTGAGGGATTTTCGTTGTGGGATTTACCATGTGTAAACTGAAACTTGGTGAAACTTGAAACTTGGTGAGTTAGCCAAGGTGATTGAAGTATTGAGTGTTATGCTACAGTAAGCTTACGCATATATTACGCAGCATGGTGTCAATAGGTGCATCTAGCTTCAATTCTGGTTAACACTGTTGGTATGCATGGTGTACAGAGACCAAGACATGTGGCTAGAATGGGAAATGTATTTTATTGCAGAATTGTACAAGAAATGAGTACTTGGTGTAACATGTTAAATACACTGTACTTGCCCCCTGTATAATTGTAACCATATATTTCATAATGCTATTCTGACCTTGTTTACACAGGTTCGGTTTATTTGGGCTCCTTGGAAAGATTTGAAGTTTGATGGTGAGCCACCCAACTAGAACTACAAAATCTTAAAGGACGGTATTTCATGTTATGCCATGGACTAAAGACAAGAGCAAGACCCTCGTAAATAAACACTTTAATATTGAATTTTATTTATTTTCATTGTATACACTATATAAACAACTTAGGCTACTTAGAGGGTGCACCCTAGGGTTTTATATTCATGTTGTATGCTGGTCATGCCCATAAATATATATATTTTTCATTCTTTAATAATTGTGTTGTTACGGTTATTGTTTGAGTCCACTACCTCCTACTTATCTTAATCTACTGAAACCTAGTCTAGATAGATAACATATATAGTAGATATTTAATAAAGGCTACACACACATTTCATAGTGTCCTCCCCTCCCCCGCACATGACCTGCATAAAGGATTTTTCCCTGCTCTGTTGTGCACAACTCTCCGTTGTGTGTGCGTTTGTGCGGGGGGAGGCGGCCTTATGAGATCGTGTTGGGCTTCATTCACAAAGCTTTCCAGGATAGAAGAAAAACGAATCAGTTAACCAAAGTCCTAATAAATCAACCAGAGTTTAGAATGCCAATACAAAGAAAGAGGAAGGTGTGGAATATCTGACATAAAATGAGCAACATTCAGCGGAATCTCCAGCAGCACCTGAACAATCCCGGTGGTGGAACGTTGATATAGACTACTGTGAGCCTAAAACTCCCATGCATTCACTTTTAAGGCTCTGACACACCAAAGCGACGGCTGACTGCCGGCAGAAAAGGCGGTCAGGCGGATCATTCGGTTCCCGTCAGTTCTGCATGTGTGCAAGACGTCTCCATAACAGCAGGCGGAAATGAGGAACGCATCACGTGGGTCTGGCTTCTCCTTAATTTCAAAACCGCCCGTAATGATGGCTCGTTTGCAATACAATCTCGTATTTTGCACTAATAGTTTTCTGAAAGATGTTTTGGAAAACATTTTAAGCAAGAAATAGGCAATTCAGTTGCTGAATCAATTTTTTTTTTGATCAACATAATCTATACATCGCAGCAACATAGTAAATATGTCGGTTAGATGTATTACAAGTTCTTCAGTTGTTCGTGGGTCATTTGGAAGCATCGTTTATTGAGCATATGGACATCTTATTTTGATGGAAATCTTTACATCTCAGCAACATATTAAATATGTTGGTTAGGTATACAATGGCTTGTGAAAGTTTACACACCCATACTAAAGTTGATTAAAAAGAGGAATAAAAAAACATCTTTTGGAAATTGATCTTAACTGATGCCTTAATTGAAAACAATTAGGAAAATCCAACTTTTGTTGGACACCAATTTTCTTTGTGAATGAATTATGGGAAATAAATAAATGTGCTTCCTTAAAATACAAGGGGCATAAGTATACACACCACAATGTTAAATTCCCTTGAGGCAGGCAAATTTTTATTTTTGATGGCCAGGTTTTTCATGGATCCAAGATACTTTGCATCCTGATAAAGTTCCCTTGGCCTTTGGAATTAAAATAACCATCATCACATACCCTTTCACTACACATAGAGATAGGCATAGGGAACTTTCCACAAGATCATCTCTCAATGCAAATCAAACCAGCTATTAAGCTAATTGAAGCCAGTGTACCGCTCCATAAACCACTGTCTGATCATGTGCCGGTCCGAGTTGTTCCCTGCACCGCGCAGCTTAGTTTCTAGATGTAGACAGTCACAGAGGACAGAGTAACGGGAGGAAAATTCAACAGAAAGCAGGCAGTTATACATCGGTCACAAGGTTTACCAGTTTACCAGTAAACGCAACATTTTGTCCTGTCTGTGTTGTTCTTCAGACAACAGCAGTGACCAGTGCTAGTCTGTGCTGGTTTGTGTCTGTTATTTTTTCTCTGGGTCGCACCGGTCCACCTAGTGTCCTCACATCTGCTGCCTTCCCACAAACACAGCAATGTGGTTTAAATCAACATGGTTTAATTGACCTATTTCTTCTGTGAAGCCGTGCCTGTGTTTGGCTCTCCTCTTACTCTCCACTCAGCCCAGCCCCCGTTCACTCACATATGGCTCCCAGCAACAGAGACAGAGCACTGACAGCGCTGGTCCACACCTATTATTAACACAGCTGTATATTGTTAAGCAAGAGAGGCAAACCTGTATTTGTACCAGTGTTTTGTTCAGCCCTAGTGTTTGCTTGTTTGTCTCACTAGTTATCCCTTAGAAAGGTGGTTCTGCAAAGAATTACACCATGTTCATTGCAAAACAATAGTTTGCAGTACTAAAAATACTGCATCCTCACAAAGGAGCATTATTTTTTCCCTCCTACGTGGGCAGGTGTTAAGAGAGAAGGCAACGCACATAAAAAGGACATAAAACCACAATAATAGTTGTGTGAGTGAAAAGAGTCAGGTATGTTATGGACATATTAGGTTTTTGTACGATGCAAATTAAACACCTGCAATCCAAATCTATCTAGTATTTGGGGCAGGCGCAGTGTCTTCAAGGGTTCCTAGAATTCCTCTATTACATTTTACTGGAATTATTAATTACCTCTGAATATTAATCTCTTTTAGATAACAAGAGTTTGAAAACTATAAATTTGAAGAACACTATGGAATTGGCCTGCTCAGAGGAAGAGGCACTAATGATTCCAGAAAAGAGGAACCCAAAGAAGAAGACCTACACAGACTTTGAAATGGGTAGGTAATAAACTATAAAAATAATTTCCATCTATCGACAGTAAATATGTTGACCCTTTGGAAGTTGTACTTTCAAAATGTAACCCCAAAGTGCAGTGAAGGAGAGATGATACACATCCTTCCTGCTGCTGTTAGACTTTATAATTAACACTGTTCCTAGTAGACCACAGGAACCATATCTGACAATTTACTCATGTGGAACATCAATCTACACATTATGCAATATCAATAACTACTCTGTCCAATACTGTGAATACCCGGTTATTAAACTTTCTGTCTGTGTACTTCACTGCTTCATTCTTGCATTTGTCATTGCACTTTCCCTTTGATGCAGTATCACTGAAAATGTCCCCACTCTGGGACTAATTAAAGATCGTATTAAAAATGTTTTATGTGTAAGTACTTTTCAGATCTCTCAATTGCCATGATGACCAAGAGGACATGTGGAAAACTGCCATACTCCCAGTCATTACTTTGCCAAATCCTCTGTGTTAAGTTTAAAAAAATCTTAATTGAAAATGGGACTAGGAAGTAAAGAGAGGGCAGCATAAAATCATTGTGATTAACAGGAAACCTTGATGTTAACCCTTTTAGAGAGAAAGTTTTGCATATTTTATGGGACGATGTATAACATGCTATTTAAAGCTTTCATTCAGATGAAGTGATCTAAATACATACTGTCAGAAGGGCGCTTTAAAAGCGGTTAAGGCTAGATGGGATACAGCTACGGGGACAACAGTTAAGTTTAGGCACCAAAACGAGTAGTTAAGTTCAGGAAACAGATTGTGATTGAATTAAAACGCTAGAAGATACAAAACACGTTTTCCTGGGTGAATGTATAACAAATGTTATTATATTAGTCTAGATTTTGCAGGATTTTTTGTAACTTTTGGCAGAGGTGTATCCCTTCTACCGTAAACAGCCCACCTGTTGTGGATCTTGAACTTTATCCAAAATGAAACCGCAAAAAACTGCAGCTCCCCCTATTGACCAAATGGACTTACTGTTCAATTTTATTAAAAGCCTGAATTGGAGCTTCTGGGCAAAATTTTGCAGAGAATTTAACTATGTTAACATCATTTGGCTTGCCATTTTGTACTTAACAAAACCGGTCTTCTAATTACATCTGCAAAAAAAAAAAAGACTTACGTTACAATTAATACTCAAACACTTCTTAAAAACAACATGAGAAACAAAAAAATACGTCCCTGAACTAAAAAATACATCTTTGAATAACGCAATTAACCCAAATCTTTTGTTTTTTTACTTTCCTGAGTCCAAAGCCGGGTAGGACATCAGGGACTTCCCCGACTGGCAACAGACTGGAGAAGAGGCTGGAGCAGAGACAACCTTTTTCAGCTACTGAAATAATTGGCATTATGATAGACAGTGGACAATATAGTGAGAGAATTAGATTTTGTTCTCCAAGATGTACACACTGCTGTTGTGAATCAGGGATACACAGCTCACAAGTGTGTAGTCAAAAGAGAGAAATGTTGTACATTTCAGTGACTCCTACAGATTAAAAAAATAATCAATTTTCTTATTAAATAAGAAATTGGCTCAATTGTTCAGTGTCTTTGGGTTCAAATAACATCATGATCCCATTGGCATCCAATAATTGATAAAGTGAAGTTTTCCTTAACTGATTCTGATTGGGTATCACCTGGAACACAGCCAATAATCGAGAGACAAACCCACAAAATGAGAGAAAACATAACTTAAGCCGTTGCACAACATTCCCAGGAAATGTGCTGCCCCAGCTCTTTGCCCGAGTGAAGGCTTGCAGTGGCAGACTTAAAAAACAACACTGGTTAAAGATTGCAATGGTGTTTTGTACATTAGCCATTAGTATAGACCATAGTAGGATAATTATCTCAAAATATACCTACATGATCAACATTTTGTTTGTATTTTCGGAATAGCTTTTAATGTGTTAGTGTGCTATTTTGTATAATAATTTGAACTAAGTTTTATGTAAATCATTGAGTACCCTGAAAAGTGCTTCATAAATAAAATGTATTCCTTTTGTGTAACTAATTGTATATGATTTATCTTACTTTAGCAATTCATGTAATTTAGTAAAGATATTTCAAGTAATTTTGGGTGACCTATACTGACCAGTTCTGTTAAATGGGTTACTGCACGATCAATTGATGTCTTCCTAACATGTGTCAGGAAGATGTCCCTGAGACCGCATCTTCAAGAAGTATAGGAGGTGTTGGGACGATGTCCCTGAGACCGCATGTGTACGTTGCATGACGTACTGTACGTCAAAACGATGTATACGAGTCTGCATCTGTACGATGTCTGACGTATGTTAGAACGATGTAAATATGTATACGTCGCGAGCGGCTACATGTCGCTGAAACGTAGAGCAGTAACGTCCCGGGGACGTTGTGCCAGTGAGCAAACGAGCAATATCCTACATATTACCGCCGCATTTTGATTACATCGCGGCGACGTGTGTGTGCTTTACTGGGCACATGAATCACATAACTATCACACCCGAATAAAAACTAAAACAGATTAACTGAATGTCATGCAAGAAAATGTCTATCCCATAATCAACCCTTTAAGATGTTAATTTGGCCATCAACAAAATACACCCGGGACTTTTAATATTCAGACTGTGGTAACGTTACCACGCTTTTTAGAGCTCATTTCAAATCGTCAAGGAGAATACTGTCTGTACTCACTGTTCCTCGGTAACTCACAAAGCTGACAGTAGCGGTCTTTTCAAACCCTCTGTCCAGAGGGAAGCTCTGCAGCATCACGTGGCAGCATCCGATGTACACTATCAAGAAATTCACAAACACTAATGAGCTTACTAAAGCTTAACTATAAAGTCCATATCCTTACCGTTACCAACGTACATACTCACTCAAAAACGTGGCAAGCTTAATGGATTTTGGCACGCACAGTCTCTTCTCCCAGCTCCTGGGTGTGATAGTTACAACATCTAGCTAAGCTAAATAGCAACTGTCCACAGGTGGCTATGGCGTTGGCTTCATTAGCGTTAGGTACCGATTGAAACAGCTACAACACACCGTTAACCCTACCGTTTCAGAGGGGTCACACACTGACATAAATCCTCCGGTCAGAACTTTAGTGGACAGTTATTTAACCGGTGTACTGAACCTACAACCATCTTTAGCGTTTCTCTGATCAGCTAGCTCTCAATCTTTTTTTGTTAAGTTAAATCCCGCCCCCTCAAAAGAATCCGGTAGGTACAAGACTCCTCTCTGATTGGCTATTCACACATTTTACATCTGGCCACACCCAATACAAAAGAAAAGCACCCGACAGGTTCAAGGGCTTCTTACAACAGAGGAAAATTCGTATCTCACCAAACTATGTTTCTCTATGATTATGCAAATTGCAAAAGTTATCATGTACCAGGGATAATTCAACCAGCCATATATTTTGTTAACAGAAAAACATATCCAGAAACAATATGTAAACACATTTAGCAGGGTGCCACATTTATACAATACATTTATTTACACATTTTATAACATAGTTGGGCTACCATGCCATTAGCATAATCCTGAGCAGTGTCATTTGCAAACAATTAAAAGTAGTAATTGTTTGGCAGTTTTTAAATGGTTTCTAATTGTATGTTTTTGTTCATGCCAGACAAAGCTAAACATTTAATCGCTGCTTTTACTGCAGCACTCTGAGCACTTGACGCTTGGTCAGGTGCACTTGGCATTTGTTACTGACGCAAAAAGTCTCCTTTAGCATCTTGCCCTTTGGCATCACTTTTTGACGCTCTGGGTTGGGACATACAGTACATTTAACTGACATACGGCACAAAATGGGACAGTTATTCCGATTCTCTACTGGACACGTCTATGCTTTGTTCCGGATACTGTTTTTTTGTCCTCTGCCACGCGCCATACAACACCGTCTCAGAAGCAGAGCGTCTTGCTCCCCGACTTGCAAATTGTATTGTCTCTACAAGTACTTCACAGAACAATCATGTGTTTATTAAGCTATACACGTGCTCTCCAAGAAGTCCTGTAGTCAAACTCCATGCCTTCTCTTTTCTGGTGTTGTCCTTAGAAAAATAAAATCTGCAATGTGGTATTATGTTTTGCAACCTCCAAGATTAATCTTGGAGGTATATGGAGGAGAATTAAAACAATATTGGGATGTTTGGTAAATTTACTGGATATTCTCGCTGTTTCACTTCCTGCCCGGCTGAAAGGCCTACGGCCTGCGGCTCATGCGAAAGTAGACCTGGCGAATATCGGTGCAGATCCACCTGGCAGTGCAACGCTTCTGTCGCACCACACGCCACTTTATTTACATGCACCATGGTCTCTTGGGTGAAAGTCCTTATTTGGTTGACCCAACCACCACCACAATACCGCCTTACGTGGATTTACGCAATTTCAGTCATACTATTCACTACTGTTGTTGCTTTTAAGTCATTTTACAGCAAGCTACAGCTATACCCGCTGGATTCCATTAAGACACTAAAGGGTGATTTTTGCGTCGATTTTGCACGCTGGGAGACACTGACAAAGTGTATTTTACGAGTTGGGTGTGAGAACGAATTTATAGCATGTTTGTGTTCTGTGTCCAAGGCTGTGATAAAACTGTAATGGCTTAGTTGTAAAAAGAGGTTACACGGAAATGGAGAAAAACAATGTTTACTATAAAACACGTTTTCTCTGTATGACTTATTTGTTTGGTATTTGGTACTTATGCCTTTGGGCATTGCAATTAAAATGAAAGTATCTGCAACACTGATGCACTTGCATGTGTTAGGCTTGTGGGCTGTAGTCTTCAGGTATGAAATCGTTAGTCACGTCAAAGAAAATGCACCTAATTTACCACTGTAACTGCAACTGTCAAGATGTTTTCTTATACTGTGTATTGATATGTTGTTTTTTAAGGGGCAACTGTACAACACATATCTATCAATTTGCAGGTTAGGTCGTGCACTCGTTTCCTTTATACATCACAATCAAAGTGAACTTGAGCGCACGTGAACGAGCCACCCTGCCCTGCCTCATCCCACAAATTAATGTGGAAATTACTATAAATGCACCCCCAAAGTCATTCTTTGTCCAATCACTACGGGTTATCTCGCTTCAGACGGGAAAAAACTTATTGTGATGTTGGAGTTGCTGTTCGCAGAGAAAATAAACGTTCTGTTTGGAGATTTGTCATCTCGGATAAGTAATAAAAGAAAATGCCCAGAGTGGCAAATGGTGATCGGGCAGTGAATATACAGAACTATGGCAGACATAAAAATTAAAGTCTAATCTAAATCAAAGTGGAACTCAAACCAATAGCCACACCAGATACAGAACAACATGCATCTCAGTTCCAATCCAAATAACGCACAACAAGCAGTTTGAATCACTGATGTAATGACATTTACTTTCATTAATTTGTGGGCTCGGTGAAACCGACTCCAGCACTAGGGCGATCCGAATCACAGGAGGAGAGGTTAGTGAGGCCTGCGTCTCCACGGCATTCATTTCCCTTCCTCAAAGAGGTTAAATAGCCTGTGAATTAAACATTTATTAGTGTAAAAGATGAGAAATATTATCCACATAAATGATCAACTTTTATGTTGTGTTCATAGCCAACGTCACAGACACATGCCAGGGAAGTGAAGAGGAAATGTTATTTTGTAATGTTTGGTGATTTTTGGCACTTTTCAGTTTGATTTCACCGCGTTACAGTGCCAGAAAAGACTTAGCAGACGGCCGCACATTCTCACATCAGGATAATTATTTATACATAAAAGTGTCCGTGAAACCAGCGTACGCAAGCTTTTTGTATGTACGCAACGTTTATACAAGAGGTCCCAGGTGAAAAGGAGCCGCCCCTAGGTGCAGGGTGTGTGTTTTAGAAATGTTCAAGACTGTTCGATATGTCTCTGAAGAGAGAAGTATCGTCCAAACCACTGTCAGCCACGGTGGTGTTTTGTTTTTGTGTCTAATTGTCTTTGTCATATCACTTTCACTGAACCTTTTGTTAATTCTCAATTGGCCTCTTTTCTTCCTCATCAAATCAAAGAACACATGTTAGTTTTCTCTAACACTATCATGAAAAGAGACTTAGACTTAATAGACTCAGTGGACTTACTTAAAGGTAACCTGCTGGAAGCAAACAACTATACCACTATATCAGCACAAAGACCGATTTTGACAACTAAATCTATTTCAATGACTGCAGCACTACACTAACCATCATGTTAAAGAGAAACAGTATTTGATTTGTTACAATTCATTTATATCAAAAATAACATATGCAACCTTACCTGATCGCATATTGGTTCAGTCCAGAAATGATATGTAGTGTTCGCCGTGCAGTACGTAGGCTACCACCTCCCGGTCAATCAAAATTTGATGGATTTTCAGTCATATTTCCCAGTCAACTATGTATCCATACATTTTCCATCATGTTCCCCAGTCATGTCTATGCCGATGGCTTTTCAACAACAGGTCATCTCCCGGTCAACTTTAAATCAATGACTTTTAACACATTGGCAATATCGCCAAGCAAACCAAATATGAATGCTCAATCAAACATAAAGATAGCTATAGATCAATGTTGTTCCAATGTTGCTGTCATCAACATTAATAACGTTAGGTTTCAGCGATATAGTAATGGTGATTCAACATTTATTTTGCATTGAAATTTCAATATCCACCACAAAGATGGAAAATCAACATGTATTCAGTGTTGTCTTGCTATTTTGGGTGAGTCCTGTTTGGCAGCCTAAAAACTGGTATTGAAGGCAGCAGAAAGAAGGAGGAATAGAAAGAGATCACTGATGCGGTTAACAGTGTGGCCGTATTGAATAGGGCTGAAGTTTATTTACTTTACACATCCTTGACATACTGTATGTATGCTATAGTCCCAATGGTAATAGGTAGGCTTATTGCAATCTCTTAGGTGTACGTACATTTAAATAAACACACGGTAGCGGAGTTTATGCTGTGTTTTAATTTTTTTAATTTTTATTTTGTGAGTCAGAGCCAGGCAACAGCTGTGAGGGATGCCGAGTTTTGCGCAGGAATCACTGTACGCCCGTCCTACGCAGTTTTCATAAATGAGGGCCAGTGTTTGTATCTTCTTGGTGAGGTTCAAAGAAATAAATATTGTGTGTCATCAGGATTTTAATATAACTTGAAAGTAATTTGCAAGCTTTTTTCCCCAAGACTGTAATGGATTAACAAGGTGGGCAATCATGTTTAATTATCTAAGATTAACTCTGAGTGCTTGTGACTAGCGTGTTTGCATGAGCTCCTTTTTACTCAATGCAGAAAATGGAATTTCTGTCCAAAAAGCAACTTTGACAAAACAATTTTTTGCTGCAAATTAATGACAAAAAGATATATATTGATACAGCGAGTGCCTTGGAGATCACAATATCCTAACGTCCTAACACCTCTCTCCTGATATGCTGCCAGGAGGACTGAACCAATGGTGAATCAAACACCACTCAGATGTGTATCTGTTTCATTTCCTCATGCCTCCACGTCTTGTCCTTCAGGCTTCAGGAAAGATTACATCGAACCTTTGCAGATGAAGGACAATTGTTTTCATCACAAGCCTCTCATCGAGAAACCTCAAAGCATCAGTCAGCGCTGCTGCTGCTGCGCACTTCCTGTCACTCTTAACAGCCTCCTCAGTCACTCACTGTATGCATTATTGAGTAAGGAATGCAGGCATTTCAAACAGCATGCATGCAGGCACGTAAATTTACTGCACAGTACAAGATGAGACAGGATTTGAAAGCTATAAATTATGATGACACAGTATGAATTATTTAAGCTTTTGATTAAGATTTTGACTAAGATTTTGATGTTTTTCAGGCTGAACATCTGCATTCAAGCCTTAAATATATATAAATGTATACAAATCTACGGGATCCCACTGCAGAATACATTAACAGGTGGGGGTTTTACCAATCATCCCCCACGGCAAAAGTTTTATGCACTGTAAAAAAATTAAGCTTTCTGATAAAACTAAACCCGTAATGGCACACAATGACCTTTTTTCAGCTGTGTTGATAACACTGTGGCCTTCTATTTTACCTTCATTTATAATCCCATATGATATCCTATGAAATTTCCATAAAAATTGGGCCAAATCTCATTCCAAAGCACCACTGAAATCCCCTTGATATTCTTTGCAGCAAGGTAGAAACTAGAATTCCCTACACAAAGAATAGGTTTTCTGTTCCAGACCTTACAGACTACTCTACACCAGTTGTAAAGCCAGGATCAGTGAAAATTAATCAGTGCATTTAACAGTGCAGATTAAAGTAAGACTGGTGTTATTACACTATAGGAAAAACGATAAAACCTTTAATTAGACACAGTGTAGACATTAATCTCTCTCTTTTCTTTTGAATCAGGTTGTCACTTCCACATATTACTAGGTGACAGTTATGTCATGGCTCTTAATAACTGTCAAGCAGTATCTCAGCTGCAAGGATGGGATGTGGTCTTTTGGGTCAATAGCAGAGGCAGTAGAGCAGAGGCTCTCAAATTCCATGCTAAAGCCTCTTAAAGCACCTACATTGTGCCTAAGATGCTGTGAGGGAAGATAAAAAGGACGCTTATAAACGCAAATTTGTTAGTTGCTTTTATTTTTATTTGGTTACTTTGTTGAAATTCTTGTAATTGCACAAAATATTTTACCTTGCACGACAGCTAGATTTTCATGAGATTGCTCAACAATCGCAGGATCACACAGGCCTGTCACACGAAGGTTTGTTCCAAAAAGTCTTTATATTGACGTGGGTGAGTTGCACCACTCAAATGGTTCTCCTGTCACTGATTGTAGAGGAGAGTGAAAAGAGGAATGGATTGGGGCGTGGGGGAGCGGGGTGCAAAAAAGCCGAAAGTGGAACACATTAAACAAGGCCAAAGTGGAGATGGAGGGAGATAGAGAGGGAGAGAGAGGGACTCGCCAAGGATGTGATTATGACTGCACCAAGAGAGCACTCCAATCTCTCACCCCAGCACAATTATCAACACAGCCCACCGCTCGTATACCAATCCCAGGCTTCTGATTTGATATATTGTGTAAAGATTTAGATTGATGCTCTGCCTAGGGGGATAAATGATTACAAATGACCTGGACCCATCTTCACAAGCCTCCACAGCTGACAAGCGCCAGGTGGAATGAGTTGTTTAGAGTGAGAGGGGAAATGGAAGGGGGCTGAGTTGAAAAACTCAGCACGCTGCAGTTCACTTTAGTCATCTGCTTTCAACATTATACTGTCTTGCATATCATGCCAAGTTTGCAGAATTAGAGAAGAAACCAGACGTGAGGCATATCCAATCGATCTAATCCTATCCATTGCAAAAATGTTCTTGTTTTACAAGTTCTCATTTCCTTTGAGATGAAACAATTTCCACGTTTGAAGCTTCATTGTGTTCTTCTTTGACACTTTTTGTAACTTGCCTTTAGCATACAATTGATTTGCTGGTGCCACTGTGGAAGAGGGACTGTTTCCTCCCTAATTGCATCTCAGTGTGAATGCAGATAAACTGGCAAATCACAATTAACATTTATCTTCACAAACACCTTTGTGAAGAATTTAGAAAGTACATCGACCAGGAAATCTTCATTGCAGACATAAATCCATTGAGAAATTAATTTTGATCAAGATGGTACATATTTAAACTTGATAATACATTTGGATCAAGATAATTCCCATTTACATTCCTTTTATTCTCCCTTTATCATTTCTTTTATTTATTCATATCTCCTCTCTGCCTTTATTGCTAGAAAACAACATTCACTAAAGCACAAATAAGTCAAATTAAAAAACATTGCAACTAGAGAGTGTCCAAAGATTGCTAGTTCTTTTACATCTGTTATCATTTGAATTCTGTTATATCCATCGTCGTTTAGTGGAGAAAGTAAAACAAAAATAATATGTTTGAGAATCATGGGATTAATGCCACATTCAAGGCAATAATTGCAACTCAATAGGGAGAGCATAATCACTTTTAACAGGCATTTCATTCAACATCAAAATGACTGCAAATTATCTAATAATTGTAAATACTAGAGGGTTGTTCAAGCTGTTGGATAGCTACTACAAGCAACACATTTTTCAAAAGGTCACAATGAGAGCTGTTAAGAGTGTCTTGCTTGTGCCTGATAGATGATAAAAGTACAGGAGCTGCTGCTCTTCAAAAGGCTTCTCCAAATGCTATTTCAGCTCCCTGACAATTAGTGTGGGCAGACCAACGGGGTGCTTTACTAATAGCAACACAATATACCAAGATAAATCATACTGAAAAAATGGTAATATTGTGTTAGGTAATTTAAATCAAGGTAATATGTTTCAAATAGGTTATCCAATTATCTTTCCTAGTGGGGTGAATACAAAATGTCCTGCAGCTAAAGCTCCTCCAGCAACAGTTAGGACTTCACAGCTCTCACGATTCTCATAGAGACAGCAGTCATAGCAATGGTAGTATTTGACTAAAGTTGACAAGTACACAGGTTTTAAAAACGGTTTTGGCTTGTAACATCTGCAACTGCTAACTTCAATGGCAGACGAGGCCAAAAGAGTGCTGGTTCTAATCTTGCTAATAGGACAATATACATATTTACAGATACATGTACAGTTACCGCCCTACTATATTGAGTAACAGTTGTTCAAAAATGTTCACAAACCATCGATGCGCCAAGACTGAGGGGCCATGACGGCTCATGAAATTAACATTACACATGTGTATAAAACAAACATTTGTTTAACAAGAAATAAATCTGTACACATTTGTGAAAATGATAATCTAAACACATTAATGCATCAATGAACATTAAATTGTATTGACTTCCATGGGATCGTCTGTTTTCTATCCCTCAATAGGGGGTGTGGCCTTGACGTTTAGCGAAGTCTCCGTATGTGCTGGCCAGATGTTTAGTGCCTGATGGTTTGGTATGCTCGTGACAGGGCTTCAATGTAGGTTTTTTTCTGAATGAGATTTATTTTTCTTAGAACAAACCATAAAAAGAAGAAAAATATCCATTGTATGTGCAAACTGACTCTCAGATGCAAAGTAAAAGACTCATAGGTGGTGCAGTTTCGCAAGTTACAATAAATAATTGTACTTGATTATATTACCAAAAAAACAACACAAGCAGAAAACCAGTTATGATTACAATGCTCACAGAAATATCCTGACTTGTAGGTCAGGATTATTCTGTTAGGTCTTACAATTCATATGCTTCTAACACAGACGACAGGTCATCAGTCATCACAGGTGAACCCAACAGTCATGGTCAGTATCTGTCTTCAACAGTAACTCACTTCAGAAACAATTTAAATCTGACAGTTTTCTCTTTGTGCAATGTGTGCTCCCACAAAGCGAATGGCTCAGCTTTCATAACTTGCTGCACACTTACAAAGTAAAGAAACACAAAGATCCACAAAACATATGACTATAATGGCGTTTTCCACTGCATGGTACTTAATCAACTCTACTCGCCTTTTTTGGTTTTCCGTTACAAAAAAAAGTCCCTGGTACCTGCAAACAGGTACTTTATTTAGAACCAGCTTAATCAAGGTTCCAAGGGAGCTGAGGCTATACCAAAAGGTGGTGTGACAATCTGCAGACTACTGATTGGTCGAAGAGAACTGTCACTATTCACTGCGTCATCGTTGCTTGCAACAGACAGGGTGAAAAACCCACTGTGTTTAAATAGTTTAGCCATTGTGTTTCTTTTTTTGCTCCGTCCAGCTTATTTACAAACCAAATGTGTGTCATTTTCCTTTCAATCTCACATAAAACAAAAAACTAAATCCTGACACTTCCCTTTGTTTGCCATTTTTCAGATTGATCAGATTAATTAAATTGAACAGCAGCAGCATGCAACACAAACAAAATGTATCATTACGTTAAGTATGGCTCAAAATAAGGCAGACGATAAAGTAACCCTTCCATTTTCAATTTGAATTTTTCCAAAGACGTTACCATATTGTGCTGCTTTGTCTCACTTAGCACATTGCCTGCAGGGCCTGGAAAGAGAATGCTGCATGTTGATGATCCAGCAGTAATCACACTTAAGGACTCAGTTATTTGGTAGAAACATATTTTAATAATTCAGCAAAGCTATAGCTCAGTAGCTCAGTGATTCAGTTAATTAATAGTCTCATTGTTGCTTGAATAGCAATGTGATTGTGTCCCACCTCTGTCTAAACCTGGGGTGGCTAACCAGTCCAGTATAAAGAGCCAAAAAAAAAACAGTGGCTTACAGATCTAATGACAGTCATATTACAAAACAGAACAGTTTTATAGGTTTCTTTCTAGACTGACTCAGTGTGAAACTTGACAGTCTTTGTTATCCACAAGCTTTTTCAGGTCTGGCTTGTACTCATTTGTGGCCATTTAAAGCAAATCTTTCACGTGTTTGTTGGTAAGAACAGAACATTGTTTTGACTTTACATGTTTGAGTGTAGAAAACACTGATTCACAGATATAAGTTGCTGTAAACATTGACATTAGCTTGAGTGCAGCTCGTTAACATTGGGACATCTGTCTGTGGGCACTGTTTTCCTGGACAGATTTCAGTCTGTCATCCTCATAAAGTGCAATCATCTCCAGCTGCGACACTGTTTCATTTTTCACTAACAGGGCTTTCAAACAGTCTGATTCTGAAAGGGTTAATGAGGAAGGGGATATGTGGCTGTATTTCCCTCAGGTTGCACAATCTGTCCTCAAAACTCTGCTGCAGATTTTCAACCAGTGTTGCATAGCATGCAGTGCTCCTCTGTAAGACCTCAGCTGCTCCTCCACTTGCCTTCAACAAGGAGGGGAAATGTGTGAGCTCTCTTTTTTGAAGATGGGTCTGGAACAGCTTGCACTTGTTTATCTGAAAGTGAAAACACTTTGCATCAGGTCAGGTAGCATTTTTAACTTTCCTTGCAGATCTACATTAAGTTTGTTCAGATGATGCAGCAGGTCGACCAGAAATCCCAAAGCTGAAGTCCACTGGGGGCCATGTAGCTGAGGATGTTCCTTATGCTTCTCTCCCAGAAACAGCTTCACTGGGTTGGTTCAACATTTCAAAAAAGCGGTAAAGCATTTTACCTCTTGAGAGCCGTCTCACATTGCAGTGGAAAAGCAGATAACTAGGAAGATCAAGTTCAGCCTTGAGGTTTTTGAACTGTCTGGGATTGAGAGCATGAGTGCGAATAAAATTCACCATTTCTAGCACTGGTTTCATGACGTAGTCCAAGTTCAGCTTCTGAGACACCAGATACTCTTGACGGATGATGCAGTGAAAGCCCAACAAGGCCATTTGCAGCTCCTAACGTAGCTGGTGCACCGTCTGTGGCTATTGCCGTCAGTTTTGACAAGTGCAAATTTGCCTTCTCAGCAACACACATAAGTGTCTCTTTCAGGTCGATGCCATGGGTCCTGTATTTAAGGACACAATGTCAAGCAGCTCTTTCTTAATAAAGCAGTCTTCTGACACAGATTGTACAAATATTGCCGACTGAGGCTTATCTTGAAAGTCCCAACTGTCATCCAAAGCAATGCTGAAATAGCATTTCTCAAGGTCCGTTTGTAACTGTGTTTCAATGGAGTTGTTAATGTACTATGTCCTTTGTGCAACTGTGTGTCGTGACAGCTGCGGGTCTGACATAGACTGCTTTAAATTGTCCTTTTAGGGCGCAAGGATAGCAATGACATCTTTGAGATGTGTCTTCACAAAGTCCCCTTCAGTGTATGGCTTATTAGCACATAATAGTTTCAGTATAATTAGTTTCATACTAACCGATATGATACAAAGGTGACACTCTCTGAGTGCTTCCACAATTTTCAAAAAGCTGAGTGTGCTTCTCTGACTGCCGTTTCAACGTGTTAACCTTGTGCTTACAAGGTTCACTGTCTTTGGGGAAATCTATGTTGTTGGCTTGGAGTGAGGTGAAAGGGCGCTCCAGGTTTGATGCTTTAAAATGCGGTAGCAAAGTCTCGCAAATCAAGCTGAAGGCTTCCCTTTTCGTTCCACAAAAAAAAATAGTTTCTTCCCTTCAGATAAAAATGTCCTGTGCTGCTCTTCATATTTGCGCTTATCCAACCTCTGGGACTGTTTGACAAGCCTGCTGTCACAGAGCTCCACATAGCCAGGACCATACAGAGGAGATGAGGGAAAACATCCACTGGAGACTGAATGGGGAAGAGAAGGGGATGACAGACATAAGGAAGTCTCTCCTCAGAGACCCTGTGTTTCATGCGGCAGCATCTCCCTTCACGCACAACTGACTGCCTTTTGTGTTATCGACATCCCCTTTGGTATTCCTTACAGAAAAAATCAATGATATAGTGTGCAACATTATAAATCACTGATGAGTACCACTGCTTGGACACATGTTGTTTCAGACGTCATATTACAAGACAAGCCAGAGTTGATTGGGCCTCGAAAGTTTGTGTTATTATGTTAGTCTCAGAGAGTGTGCCTGTGTTGTGGGTAACACCAAAGTGGAATTGAGCTTTAGTACATCGGTGATGCTTGAAGTGGAACCCTATGGTGCTGCAGAAGGACTGACACATGGGGCAGACTGGTCAGCATTTGAGAGATTTTTCCCTGACCTATTACAATTTTTCGTGACCAATTGCCTTTGTCTTCTTGCCTGTTCGTTACAGTTTGTGATTCTGGCACTTACTGTTTAAATGATCACTTATTTATAATGAATTAATTGATTTAAAAAAAGAAATCAGGTCTTTAAGTGCTTTAAGGCTGTATAGCTTTATACTTGTATTGTATGGCCAACAAAATGGATGAAATGCTGCTCCTCAACAGAACTAACTCGGACTTGCATATCTTCCGCCCTCTGCTTCACCGATTTCTGGCTCACCCCGCGCATCCCGGACGGCGCACTTCACCTACCGGGATTCAATCTTTCCCGGGCGTACTGGAGCTCACGGGGAAAACAAAAGAAGGTGGACTCTGTCTCTACATAAACGAAGGTTGGTGTGCAATGTCAAAGTGCTGAAGAAATCATGCAGCCCTCACCTAGAGACATCATTCACTGCAAACCCTTTTATTCACAGCGGGAGTTTTCCTCGATTATTCTGGTCGCTGTCTACATTTCACCTCAGGCCTGTGTTAGTGAGGCGTTGCTGCATCTGGCCGACCAGATAACTACCGTGGAGAAAAAAACATCCTGATACCCTGCTCATTGTTCTTGGGGACTTCAACAGAGCAAACCTCAACCATGAACTTCCAAAGTATAGACAGCCTTTTAAGTGTCCCACCAGGGACACTAACATACTGGACCACTTCTGTACTACATTAAAAATTGCCTGTCGCTCTGTCCCTTTGGGACAATCTGATCACTGTCTGGTTCATCTTTTCCTGACATACAGACAGAAACTAAAATCTGTTAAACCTGTTGTAAAGAGTGTGAAAAGATGGACGAATGAGTCAAAGCTGGATTTACAGACATGTACTGATTGGCGTGTTTTTGAGGCCACAGCCACTGATCTGGACGAACTGACAACTGACTGATCAGTTTTTGTGAGGACATGTGAGTGATGACTCAAACCTTCTGAACATACAACAACCAAAACCCTGGTTCACAGCAAAACTCAGGCAGCTTTCTCCGAAGAGGAGGCCTTCAGAAGTGGGGACAAAATCTTAACCAGGCCAGGAACACACTGACCAAAGAGATCAAAGTAGCTAAGAGGAGCTTTGCTGATAAGCTGAAAAACAGCTTCACAAACAGCAATCCTCGGACAGAGTGGAGAGTAGTTTTATACTTGTTGTATTGTATGGCCAACATACACTCACTTACTAACTACAGGAGACCATCCCCCAACACTGCTGGTTCTGAACAACTGGCTGACGAGCTAAATGGATTTTACTGTAGGTTTGAAAAGCCCACAGTCACACCCCTCCCCCACACCAACTCACACTTCAGTCAGTCACCTTCCCCCACCCGTATGCTGTCACCTTCCTCCCTTTGACTCCTCACCTGCACTCATGATCTGTGAAGTGGATGTGCACCATCTCTTCCAGTGACAGAAGACCAGAAAGGCTCCTGGTCCAGACCGATCCACTTCTACACAGCCATCATCCAGTCTGTCCTCTGCAAGTCCATCACTGTCTGGTTTGGATTGGCCACCAAAAAGGACAAGAGCAGACTACAACTGACAGTCGGGACTGCAGAAAAGATCATTGGTGCCAACCTGCCCTCCATCCATGACTAATACTCTTCCAGAGTCAGGAAAAGGGCAGGAACCATCAATGCAGACCCATCTCACCACGGACACAACCTGTTCCAGCTTCTCCCCTCTAGTAGGCGCTACAGTACTCCTGCATACTTTGCACACTTCACTGCACTATTGTCCCAACCTGTCTATATTGTTTCTGTTCATGGTGTGTATAAATTGTTTGTTTTGTAGTCTGTTTTGTATGTGAAAGCGCAATTGTGAGCAATGATGATGATCCAAAGCAAAATTCCTCGTATGTGTCCTCATACCTGGCAAATACAGCTATTCTGTTTGATTGATTTAGGCTAACTGTCGAGCCAAGCTAATCATAAATAATAATACTTACCAATTGTTAAAGGATGGGAAAAGTGCAAAGGGTGTGCCAGACATGATTGCTGCTGGTTCAGTACGTTGGTGTGGGAAATTCCCCCTAGGGATTTCTATATGGGAATACCCCAACCGCGGGTCTACGGGTGATCCCTGTATATCAGATAGAATACATATGGATAATATATGGATCTAGCAGACCCTTAAACCAATCCGTAAAAAAGATTACATGTAACTGAATGGTACAATAGGACATGCTTTGTACACACAAATGTTTCAGACAATTTAGTTTTAAACCTCCTGGTGTCCCAGTGGGAACACCTGCAGTACATGTTGTGAAATATGAGGCACAGCATTGCCTTTTATGGGCTGTGTTAATAGAAATTATTGTTTTATTCTTTGTCATCAAAAAACCTGTACCCTGGCTCCTCTGTTCCAACGTTGCTTTAATGTTTGCCAGGGGGCAAATAGAATCCAAATGTCCTAGTAAATGGTGCAAGTCTATTAAACTGTGTCACCAAGTACATCACATCAGTCAGCCGCTGCCTGAAGGAACAACATCCCCTCTCTACTGACTCTTCTGTTGTTAGACTAAGAAAAAAGAAAAAAGAGATTTTAAACTTGCTGCATTCCAGAATTTACAACAGCTTTAATTCAATTTATGTTGTTACTGGCGGGTATGGTACACAATGCAGAAAATGCAACTGATTCAGAGTTAGACTTGACATCTATTCACCGATATCAATCAATTTAGCTTCTTTTGATTCAAACACAGCATCCCAACAGAAAGAGGTGAACTCTGCATTCCCTGAAAGTCCTCTGCCAGCAGCAGCAGCAGCAGCTGCAGCACTCACCATGAGTGATGAATTGCTTTGAATAGAGAGAACTTTTTCATTCTGTTACCTTTATCGCTAAGGTTGAAATCAGTGATTGCTAACAGCATTACAGGGACTTCAATATCATGCTCTTGTTGTTGCTGCTGGCTCTTGCCCTTCATGTTAGCTTGTTGTAATGCGGATTTTTCTTTTCTGAAAATGATGCAAAGCTAGGATTTTTGGGGTCCGACTTTGGTCAACAGAAACACTGATGTTACACTGTGATAATGTATCAGTGAGGTGAACTAATGAAATACTGAAATACACATTACCCTATCCCTCCCTGTCCAAGACATGGGGATAATTCATCAACTGTATTCTGACCCTGCTTGTCTACATGCAGGCATACAACATCGACTGTAAGGTTTTATTTTAAAATGTTTTTTTATTTCCTTTTGTCAATTTAGATTTTTTTCTCCATTTCAACAACATTATCTTTTTCAAATATTGTGTTTCCATATAACTTGCAACACTGTTGAATGCTTCCATTAAAATAATTTGAACTTTATAACATTAAGAAAGGTACAAAGTTTTGAGCCTAAATTGGGTCTTCGTCAGTCACAGATGTATTCAACTGAAGAAATAGTCACAGTTCCTCCCATGGGTATGGCTACAGCTCCAAGACCCGTGCTATGTAAACCAACTCAACCTTGTGTACATATAAGTAATTTATCACAAAAACAGCAATACAAAATATCATCGAGGAATCAATTCAAATAATCACATAAATATATACAAAATCACAAATCACTGAAGGAACAATCAAAGGAATAAAGTCCAACACAAATATCAATTCAATCAAGGGTGATTTAGACAGCATGATCTTCCAAGGTGTGACTTCCCAGCATGCATCACAGTTCTCATGGGAGGGTCTGGGACTATTTAATGACACACACAAGCAGTTTGACACCTCTGTGTACCGGAAGAGCCAATTTGACCTCAAAATGTTGTATTTCTTTTTTTTTCTTTTTTTTATAAATAAAACTTTATGAATCCCACATTGTTGCGAGTCTTTGGAAAGCAGAAAACACCATACACTTTTTGGACCCAGCATCTGGACAAGAAAGATGTGTTTTACACAGATTCCCACACATATTCCATCATGAAAAATCCCTTTTTTGCAGACTTTATTTTCTCTTCTAAATTGGACTACAGCGCCTGACAGTGACAGAGTTTTTGTGATTTCACTTTAGCTGAAGTGCTCTCTGGCTGATATTCATCAAAACATCAACATTTTTTTTATATTCTTTTGTTGATTATGCGTTTGTTAAACTGAAATGAAATGCAGGATTTGTCGGCCAAAACAATACACAGATGTAATTGCTGCATCTATTATTTTAGTTTTGCCAAGTTTACCTCATTCTTACTCAGCAAAGGCCCCGGGGAGCTGCTTCAGGGGTTGCACACAGCCACATGATTATACCTCAAAGCTGCAAAGTCGACATACAGGTCATTAGTTTGCCACGGAACAACTCTGCTGCAGCAGTGCTCCGAGTTACTTCCAGTAAACAACATTACTCAAACTGAAAACTATTCTTGGGGAAAAAGAAAGAGGCTGCTGAGTAATATCAATACATTTGAGTGTATCTGTATACACACATGGCAAACACTGATATTAATATGGCACTTAACAGTGTCTCAGAACTGCATTTATTGTAAATCTTTTGTTTTATGTTAAACATACATTTTATAAGAAGTCAAGTAGAGGAGCAGTGTAGCATGCATCACATTTCCTTGCAGGCGTATAATCACAGTCAATGTTTTAAGAAAACTATTTACAGCAAATAATACTCACAATAATAAAAATAATAATAATAATAATAATAATAATATAATAATATGTGATTTTTCAATTTATAAAATTGCAAATATGTGGATATTGGCATAGCCACATCATACAGCAAGTAAATTGTCTCTCGTCTTTAACACATTCCAATCAGTAATAGGTTTTAAGATTAAGAGCTCACACATCAGTTTTAACACTGCAATGAACACTGACTTGATATTTATAAGATTTGTAGAAAATTTCCACGATGAAAACACAAAGTACACACACACACACAATAAATAGCAGTTTGCAACTTGTATGTGTGTGGTATCCACAAATGGCTCCGTATGTGACAAGTACAATGATTTTAAAGAACAATGTTACATTTGCCTTTTCTCCATGAAACAAGTCATTGTTACAGACATTTCTTGTTTTACATTCAGTGATTTGGAGAACAGGACTCCACAAACAATTCAAATGTACTGTAGAGCCAACACACCTTTCAATAAGACACTTCAGTTTTTCAGTCACTCGGCTCCATAACTTTAAAAAGCAGATCGCAGATTGCAAGGTGCCTTTTCCTTGATAGGATGAGGTATTCGCCAGAAGAGAGGATTTTATTCATCGCTCTTCCCTCAGTCTGATTAGACAAGTGATGCCACAGTTTAGCAGTGCAAGATCTTAATGAATGCCTTTCTAAACTCAACATTAAAGGTGGTGTATATGATGGGATTTACGGCACTATTCACGTAGCCCAGCCAAGTGAAAGCATTATACATCTCAGCAGGAACCTTGCATTTTGTGCAGTGGGTGTTCAAGATATGTGTGATGAAAAATGGCAGCCAGCAAATGATGAACACACCTGAGGAGATACAAGAACAATTGGAATATTAGAAAAAGAGCGTCAGAAAATTGAAGAAGAAGCTGTCTCATCTTCAACACCAAGGTATGGATACAAATGGAGTTGGACTCTAAAATGCAAGTATGAGAACAATTTCTTTTCCTTGCATCATTCCGCGTCTTGTCTTCAAGATTTGTTTTAGCTCTTACCGAAAAAACACTGAAATGGAAATAACAACACATGCAGAGTCCGCCAAGAACCAGAGAAGGCTGGGGGCTTGTGCAAAAGAAAAACTACTTTCTAATATGTAGATTACATGAATAGCTTGTTGTTAATTAGAAGAGAAACAAATATTTAGTCTAGTTTGAACAGTATCCCCGCTGGTTTCATGTTGTAATAACGACATGTGGTTTTTGCATGTGTGAAGAACAAAAACATTGTTATTTGGTTGTAGAAATGTTTAATTTCACAAAGTGTCAATTCCACTTTGATTTGCATATTACATTAAATAGCATTTAAACTGTAATGCTACGGATTGTAAATTATTAATACCAAATGTGAAATGAAAAAAAATCCACTACAATAAAACCAACTTACCAAGGACGATGGCTAACATCTGAGTGGCTTTTTTCTCCTTCTGCTGGGAGATCTTTCTCTTGCTCATGGTTTTCACAGAGGTCTGAGTCTTGCCATTAGGTAAGGCCTGCGTCTGGAAGGCTTTGGTCACAACGGGTGCTGGATCCCCCTGGGCCTCCTTGGTAGGATCGCCGTTCTTTTCCGCTTTCTGGCTCTCCTGAGGGGGTGTGGGAGGTGTTGAGGTGCAGGGGCTAGCATTGGTCTTGTTAGGCATCAAAAGCTGGTGACTGGTGGCCGGAGTGTCTCCAGGAGCACAATGTGGTTGCTGCTTCCGTTTCTGGCTGCTGCCACTGTTGTTCAGCTCATCCAGCTCCAGATCTTCCCCCTCATTGACCACATCTTTAATGAATATCTAAGCAAGGTCAGGATGAGCAAAAAACATGGATTCAAATTGTCATTTTTTAGTTAGGCAATAGGTGAAATTTAAAATAACAAGCAATAAACATAAGAAAAGATCCCACTTTGTCTTTAATTTAGTTTTGCTGTGCCCACAGAAGCAGAAAGGTGCCTTTTCAAGCTATATTTGGAATGGAGGAAAACTTCAAGGTGACAACAACAAAACAAATATTTTTCAAACAATTAAACTTTTTAGAACAAAAGTGGAACAAAAAAGAGCACACACCACTTTCTTCTTGTTGCCATGAAAACTCCCATTGGATTTGACAATCATGGTGCACAACCTCACATCCTCTGGATGAGTGCACTTATCCTGAAATGAAAACAGCTATGTCAGGCAAGGAGAGGGTACAATGTCAAAGCATAACTGACAAAAGGGCTGTCTAAGCACAGGTCCCACAGCCTACAGGGTAAAATAAGGCTAAATAGAGCTCTGGTACAGAAAAGGCTGTTTAGCAAGAATCTGATCTGCAGCTTCAACTGCAGCTGCAGGTCCTTTTACCTGACAGTGTAAGAAATGGTTGGGTATTTTACCAAGATGATGCAAACTCATCCACAATACAACAGTATCAGCAAATCTTTATTCAAATGTCCTTTTCCTCCATAAAGATTATGTACATAATCCTTCAACATGCTTCACCAATCATTAAATCAGCAGTTATTATTATTATTATTATTATCAACACACACAAACAAACGGGCCATTATAATTGTATAATGCGATTTAAACTGTGTCGGCTTTCATCAGTGAAAACATGTCAGTAAATGTAACATTGCAACATAACATTCCATAACATTACAGCAAGATAAAATAAAATTGGTATTCTGGATGGAAGCAGTTATAGAGTATTTAATGTACATCCGGGGTGTGTGTGTGTGGGGGGGGCCGGGAGCGGCGGCACTTAAAATGCCTTAGGTTAAAGTGAGCCTTGACCTTTTGACCTTGCCTTGAATGTTCTCCACTGTTTTCTACAGAAAAATCAATTCTCTTCTTGTCTACATCTTAGGTTGTTATGTAATGCAAAGCTCATCCATAAAACCATTTCGGTTAACTTAACTGGTTAACTATTAATGGGTTGAAAAAAATATTGATTGCAGTTTCATAAATAAACAGGTCAACATGATTCTAAAATGTTTGGAAACACAGATCTATAGTATGTGGTATAATTAAAAGATGTAAATCAATCCCAGTTTCATTGTGGAGCTAAAATACACTAATAGTAGACAGCAGCCATCTTGCAAGCTCACCTTCAGCGAGGTGGCCCCATCAGGGTCGGGAGCCTGACAGATGTGCTGCTTCGGTTTGGTGTTTACACGTTTTCTGCGCTTCCTCAGGACCACATAAATTTGCACATAAACCAGCAGAGTGATGATGAAGGGAACATAGAAGGACACGATGGAGGAGTATACCACAAAGGCCGGATTGGCGATCACACAGAGAGACTCATCACGAGTAGCTGTGGAGATGAGCACAAGGTGAATGAATAAAAGGTCTCAGACGGCATGTTCCAAATAAAATTTGTTTTTTTTAATTCCGTTTTTTTGTTGCTGTGCCTCTTGGAAAAGGTTCAACAATAAAATGGGTAACTTTGTTTTGATGAGACATGCATCTCAAAACCAAAGGTTGCTTTTTGATTGTAATAAGGGCCCAAGCGCTGGCAGCGGCAAAGGCCCTGTTAAAACTGTATAATTATTATTCCTTTTTTCTTCTGGGAAATTAATCAGCTTTTTGAGGGGCTTAACATACTCAAAAACTCAGCAAAATTTACGGTTGCATCAATCGTGGTGAAAATGTACGTATTTTAAGGGTTTTGGGAACAGGCGCTCAAAAGTGGCTCGTTAGTGCCCCCTACAAAATTAAATAATTTAGCCCCTGCAGTTTTTTTGGGCATTTTAGGCCTTTAATTGACAGGACAGTTGAAGATATGAAAGGGGAGAGAGGGGGAGTGACATGCAGCAGAGGGCCGCAGGCCGGACTCGAACCCCAGCCCGCCGCATCAAGGAGTAAACCTCTATATATGGGCACCCGCTCTACCCACTGAGCTACCTGGGTGCCCGTTCTGTGGCATCCGAAGACCTTAAAGATCAAAAGTTATTAAAAGAAAAACTTTTTGGCATAGGGCATGTCGGCCATTTTGTGTGTTTCGCTATCTTAAGAGGAAGTGGGTGTAAATCAAGTGTACATTGTCCAATTGGCTTGAAACCTTTCATGATTCATAAAACTCCCATAAGGACGTTAACTAGCCAAAATTGACTCAAAGTCATAGTATCCCCTAGTGGCAACAGAAAGTAGGCCCAAATCTACACATGCCAAACTTTAATGAACTACCGTGAGAGATTTCATCCCATCAACTTTGAATTTGGTCTGTGTCAGCTAAAGACCTCAACAATAAAAATGTATTAAAAGCAAAACTTTTCGTTAAACAGTGTGAACATGGCGGCCATTTGAACATTTATCCATGGACAAATAAGTTGTTGCAACTTTACAGTAAATTGTCATATCTGCCTGAAATTTCTCCCGGTTGACAGGGGTCAAAGCTTGAACACTACAGGCCAAAATTAACTTTTGGTCATAGAGCCCCCCCCGCGGGCAACAGGAAATCCACCTTATATGACAAACACCATCCAATTTACATTAAACTTCTGTGTAGTACATGTGACAATGAGCCGCTCTTTATAATGTAACCACGCCCATTTAAACAGGAAATTATCCTTTTTGGCTTTTGAACAATTTGAAACCCTACGTTTTAGCCACACCCCTTTTATAACTAATGAGCAGTTTGATTTAGACTGTTGTGTGAGGTATCATTGAACGCAGCAGAGAGTTCCTTTTTAATTGACGACTGTTTGCCACGCTCCATATGCTTATGCTTATGCCCCTTTCATGCTATTGAACTGTATGACATAGAGTCTTGTGTGAGGTATCATTGAACTCAGCTGGGAGTTTCCTTTTCATTGGTGACGTTTTGCAGTGTCTGAGTGCCGTGCAAATGCCCGGTCACACGGAGCGGCGTCTGCCAGTAACCCTGAAATGTGCAGAGGAGCGAGGGCTTGTCCAGCGCTGCTTGCAGCTTTAATTTGATTTAAAAATGCATCAGCAGGTCATTCACAATTTTTTCTTTCACATCCTCCTCCTTCGCTTAGACTATTGCAATCCCTTTACAGTAATTCCAACAAACTTCACTCAGAACTGCCTTATAGCTGATCCAGAAGGCTGCCACAGGGCTTCTATCTGGTGCCAAACGTGGAGATCATATCACCCCAATTTCCTGCACTGGTTGCCTGTTAATTTTAGATTTCAGATTTTACTGATTTACTTTTAAAGCCAGCCAAATTTGCCCTGAGCCACACACACACACACAAACACACACACACACACACACAATTGTTGCCACCGGAGTCATCATGGATACTGTAGATGTCACTGTAATTGTGTAGTTCATGTCCCAGTAACAAGTTGTTATTTTCACACTTCAGGGTGGCTGTGGCTCAGGAGGTACAACAGGTTTTCTATTAAAGGAGCAGTTCAATTTCACATATGAAATTCTGTTAACTTGTGAGGAGGACTCGTCCTCAGCCTGTGAGAATGGTTAATCTTCCGTATCTCTGGCAGGAAATAATAGCCCTTTTACAGTAAATAACCCTGCTCAGTTTGAAAGAAGTGGAAATTACTGGAAAGCGAGGATAGAGTCTTTTTGGAGCTTGAGCCATCATTATATTGTGGCCTGTGCTGCTTCAAATTTGATCATTATTTCTTTAAATCGGTTTCTGACAAGCCATCCATTTTTATAGAAGAAGCATACTAAATACCTCTTTAATTTTAAACACCTGTCCACATGTTGAACTGTCCCTGAACCCCAACTGCCTCAGATGGGTGGGTGAATGAGCGGCCTATTGTGAAGCACTTTGGGTGAAAGCACAATATATTGTACAAGGTAGAACACTTATGACACAAATCTGAGGTTGTGATTGTGTGTTTGAGATCATCAACAGACACGTCTGACATACTTGCTTTCCATCCACAGTTAAAAAAAAACTACAAAAGTATTTAAAGTTGCAAAAGCTTAAAAACAAATCTTAAATGTTTTCGTTTCAGTGGTTCCTGCAGCCACTACTCACTTGAAAGCGGTTGTGGGGCTCTCAAATCCAAATATCCGATTTATATCAAGGCACTCAAAGGGATGAGTGGACCTTCAAAGAGACAGGAATTGAGCCATAGGAGCTGATCAGCAACACGTCTGAGAAGCGCTTTAATCGGCACACTCTTCAACTGTAATCCTCTGTAAAAACCTCTGTTCTGGGGAATAACCTAAAGGGTTATGGCTCGATTAAAGTAGTAGTAGTTGTGTTAGTATGAAGTACAGTCACATTTTAACTGCATGGGTAGCTTATATGTACTTCTTTAACACAATTTTGTACACCATGCAATGCTGCACATGGGCACTTACATTGAGATTCTGCTTTAGTACAATTTCAAAAGCATTTAAAAAGGTTCATCAGCTATCTTCACAAGGTATATGTGTCTACAATGTATTGTATGCTGTACTGTTCTGTGGATGAACTCCACCAATTTAGTCACACATCATGAAGAAATGTTTATGATATGTATTGCACTCTCTCACCTGTGTTATTTAGGCCAAACAATAGGGGACATGATATGGCAAAAGACAGTACCCACACCACCGAGATCATGACTGTGACCCTTCTCCTGGAGCTGTAACGAGTGTTGTACAGCATTGGCATTGCAACTGCTGTGTAACTGCAAGGGGTAAAGAAAACATAGGTACATTAATTTGAATGTATTTCTACAAGACAACAGGGACAGCATGAAAAAGAATCTTTGTATAAAATAGGGCAACATATGGTTTGAATTTATTCATGACCTAAGTGTTAATGTATCCCCTTTATGTTAATAGTTCTTTCTTCATCAATACATTTTAGCTCAAAAGAGGACAGGGAAGCCTACAAATGGTAAAACCAAGAGATGTTGTCTCATCTTTGATCAGATACCTTTTGATGTTGGACTGGTGCTTTGGAAACAGCAATGTGCTATGGGCTGCAGTTTATAAGAAGAGGAAATGTTATTCTCCAAGGAAATACTTTATTATTTAACCTTGTTACAATGGTTGGCCTTATTAGTGAGCTTGCTGTAATCACCAGGTAATGCATGGCGTTTTAAAGTGTCTCATGCATTGATTTCTGTGCAATTTGGTTTGAAAGATTTTGGACATAAATGATAATGGGTAGAGCTTGTAGAAGACTTTGGGTTTGTAGTCATGGATTGTTCAACACACTGTACTAAGGTCTGGAGTAAAATAAGACTTTGCAATTGGCCCAAAAGTAATAAGTGCTGGGGCACTAACTGCTGAATCACAAGTTTTTATTACATAATGCAGGAAAATGTAGTGAAAATGTATTACATTTTGACGTAGCATATAGCGGTGTTATTGCATATGGGCTGTTATTACATAATGTGTTGGACATGCTATTAAAAAAAAAATGCATTGTTAAATTCTTACACTGCACTGTAACCTTTTTTCTTGTATTTTATTATTGTGTTATTGACAGCTGAGAGTTGATGTTAACATGTTAAACAGTTTCTTATGGTATTTGGAGTAGTGTTTGTAAACACATTAAAAGTGACTAACTGCATTAACAAAAACTACACAACATATTTTTGCCTTGCCACAAGTCACTAAAGTCAAACATAATTGTCTTGTAAAATATTTTAGTGCACATTATGACTCACTGCTCACGCACTGAAGTGTTATGAAAGGAAAGTGTGCTTTTTGGTAATCTGAGTTCTGTTAAAAAAAACATTTGGCATGTTTATATTCATATCACCTCCTACACGAAAGCAGATTTGTCTGGGGCGGCTGTGGCTCAGTGGTAGTGCGATTGCCTGCCAATCGGAAGATTGGTGGTTTGATCCCTAGCCCTGCAGTCCCATGTCGATGTGTCCTGGGCAAGACATTGATCCATCGTTGTGTAAATGTGTCTATCTGTTTTTAGCAGGTGGCACCTTGTACGGCAGCCTTGGCCACAGTGTATGAATGAGTGTGAATGGTTCCATTTCCTGTGTAAAAAGTACTTTGAGTAGTTGTTAAGAACAGTTCATTTACATGTATGCCTATTAGTTGTTGGCTTATTAAGAGGATGTGAGTTGCTGACTGGTAAGTCCAACAACCGGTAATCTTTATATTTTTTAACAATAGATTAATTAACAATCCTCTTTTCTGGTCTGTGTTTACAAAATGCCCAAAGTGAGTTTTTGCCACGTTCACTTTGGTTAATAAGAACAAAATAAAAGTAGCACTAAAACAATCCTTTGAAGTATGCATTACGGTGCTGCCTGGAGCATCTGAATTTATAAAAGGAAACACATTTGTCTGTGACTCTTATCTGAACCTTTACTAAATCAGCATTATACAGCCAGGGAAAGCAACTTGTGCTACTGTCACACTCATCCTCCCAGCAATCAGCATTCACAAGTAGCATTCACAGCAAGCAGGCACGAGTCAGATACACAATATAAATGTTAATTTAGATGTTATTCCTTTCTGCTTGTAAAATTAATTTCAAACACATGCAAACAGTGATATACCGTGAGATTATTCAGAGTAGCATTTAATAAGCTTCTCTCCACATGTGAGAAACTTTTGCATTCTAATTCATTCACTTTGGTAAGAGTTGATGTTGTCTCTGTGTGTGGCCATGGTGAATATTTATCTTGGGTTTATCTTGGGTACCCTAACCCCTAACCCTAACCCCTAACCCTAACCCTAACCCTAACCCAAGTTAACAGAAGTCTATAAAAATGAAAAACCTGGGAAATGTTATGTCCTTGGTATTCAGACGTTACACAGAGCAAACCAAGCTGTCCCACTTTTAATACATATTCTAGTTGTCAACCATACATGATTACAGTTCTTTATTGAAAGGTCAAGCTTTACATATTTTAATTGAAGGAATCAATGAGACCACTGCCAGTTAACCAACTAAATAAATTGATTTATCAGTCATTGATTATTTCAGGCGGAGGTCTGGGGCTGTCATAAACTGGTATTTTAAAAAGCGTTTGATTTTTCTGTGTATTTATCTATAACTGTTATAATCAATAGTTTTATATTTAACGCATCAAATATGTGTAGATACAAGATCATTGACTAGGTTTTAGTCTCACCACTCTTATTGATTCATTTTCAGATGCAGTAGGAATCTGCTTTCAGGACACCTGCTCAGCAAGTTTAGCAGCTTATGAGCCACTTATGTTGTACGCATCATGTACGCATTATGTATGCATTTACATTCATTACTGATTGTGTTATCATTTTAGGTGTTCCTGTGATTTTTCCACTTTTTACTTGTGATTGATTTACTGTGATTGATTGTGTGAAGTCTTTAGCTAAAGATACTGCTTTATTGTACTGTATTGTTTATGTTATACCCGGTACCACTTTATTAACATTGATGCTGACAGTAAGCAAAAGTCAATAACCACAGGTTATGCAGCCTTTCTAGAAATTGCTGCAATTTGACAAATTCACCTTTATAACTCTGTAACATCTGGCGGCAAGTAACAAAGATGGGTATGCACTCCCATACCAATTTGCATGAAATAAAGGTTTTGTATATAGTGTAAAATCCATGTTTGTAAAAGACATTTAGGTGGGTAAAAAATTTAATGTGGGCTTTGATTGTCATTCACTTAAAGATTTCTGGTGAAAATCCATGCAGAAAGCATGACAGCCAGCCCTAAACAATCTGTGCAGTTGCAAACTCACCGATCAATGCTGATGGCACAGAGATTGAGGATGCTGGCTGTACACATCATCACATCCAGAGTGACAAAGATGTCACAGTGGATTTTGCTAAAGCGCCACTCTCCCACTACCTGGAAGAGAAAACAACTGTCAGTTTACAGCAACAGTCAACATAAAGCCGCTGCACCTCTCAGAAATGTGTTTTACTTCTGCAACAAAAAGCAACCTGACAATGACATTATATATATATATATATATATATATATATATATATATGTACACACACACACACACACACACACCATTTGGGTTACTAATACACGTATAGGCAAATATTAATAGTCCAAAATGGTTGTTACATTCATGTTATCAAAGTATTGTCTCATCTGACATAATGTAAGTAAGTAAGCTTTATTTATATAGCACCTTTCACAGACAAGAAGGGTCACAAAGTGCTTTACAGTAAAAAAAAAAAAAAAAAAAAAAAAAAAAAAACAGCAACACATAGTATACTAAGCCATATTGCTAGTTAAAAGCTTGTCTAAAAAGATGTGTCTTGAGGTGTTTTTTAAAATGTAAATGGACATATTATCTAATTTGATGGTTCCGTGACTTCCATGACATCTTTTCACTGAACACAGTAGGAAGAAAACACTATATAACAGGACTATAGGCACCATCTGTGTTAGTGGTGCAGTCCCATGTAGCTTCCAATCAAAGACATGACCAAAACCTATTTGTATTCATACCTCGGTTGCTCTCTGTTACATGTTCAAACCCCAAGATGAAACTAACCTCATCAGTGATGCTCTGACAAGTCTGAACCATCCAATGCCAACCACGTCACCTGACATTACATACCTACCTGCTTCCTTCAACAGCTCTGAAAAAGGTTTGAGAGAGGAATGTGTCGTTGGGGGGGGGGGGGGG
>NC_048409.1:13243095-13367725 GCF_013103735.1 Etheostoma cragini
TCCTACCTCTCCGTGACAGATTAACCTTTGTCCTAGGTCATGTCTTCATTAACGTTAATGGCTGTATGTTGTTTTTACAACAGTAGCTGTGATTGCAGAATGATCCCCTAACCATAATGAGCACCCTTCTCCCTGTCACAACCTCTCCTCTCTTTTCCTCTTGCCCGAATTTAAGAGCCTTGTATGAGCTGAAAACCCATGACTGCAATATAGATCTATTTGTATCAATGTGGGGAAATATATTCAGTGGATATTAGAGTATAATAATTATGAAACGAATCTGTGAGATCCAGGCATTGTCAAATTGTTTTTGGCTTTTTCACCCCTGCCAAACTCCCTTCTCAAACTTTATTTAAAACTTCAAACCATGCATATGTGCATAGCTAATCATACTTCAGAATGTATTAGCATTCTGATTTAAGATGCAAAGGTAAGGTGTTAAGAAATTACCAAATGCAGTAATGGAGGCTGGGGAACGTAAAAAGTTGCTAGAAAAGTGCAATTGAGTCGCGACTTAAAAGGTAAAGGTAAAATGAAACTGACTTTTATCTAAAACTCGGCTGTCTTAATGGCATTTACAATAATAAAAAAAAAACTATATAAATATATGTTTAGTCCTAGCAGAAATGCCGAGGTGCACACTTTATACTTTATGCATGCAAAAAAACTACTAAAGAAGAATTGTAAAGACAAGTCAAACGGCTGTTAAAAAGCTGATAGCATACATTCTTTGAACATATTGTATGTCTAATGAAAAAATTACTATATTTCACCGCTGGAAAAATGAATTCAAATTTAAATTGAGTCATTTATAGTAGATGTAAGTATGTGATTTCTTTTAAGAAATTGGTGCCTTCTAGACCGAGCAAAGCTAGAAAATTTATTTTTGGCTCATGTTGAATGCACTGGCTTTGCCACAAGTCTACTCCCAAGCCACGCCTGCCAGTTGAAGACATAGATAGTGAGGCAGTCAAGTCAACTCAAGTGTGTTTTATTTTTCACCGTGGCTCAAGTGGTGTTACACATTTAAAATATAACCTGAAAATATTGAACCTGAGTGGACAATGTTCAAAGTTTCCCTTGCTAAAACTGCGGTGGAGATCTCTGGTCTTAAGTTCTTAGGTGACTCAAGGGGCAGTAACCTACAAACACCCTGGTGGACAACGGTGGTCAGGGAAGCAGTCAGACTAAAGGAGTCTTTCCAGAGGTAGTTGCTAGGTACCAAAGGGCTGCAGCCTCTGCTGTGAAAGAGGCATAGCAGCGGGTGTCGGAGAAAGACTTTTGGTCAGCACCAAGGTGCTTCTGGAAAACCGTTTGCCACCTCATGAGGCGGAAGCCGTGTACAGTAAGGATGGGATGCTGTTGACCTCAACTGAGGAGGTAATGGAAGGTGGAGGGAGCATTTTGAGGAACTCCTAAATCCAGCTAACATGCCCTCTATGGTAGAGGCAGAGCTGGAGGATGATGGGGGATTGGCATCAATTTCCCTGGTGGAAGTTGCTGAGGTAGTACAACTCCACAGTGGCAAAGCCCCAGGAATTGATGATATCCATCCAGAAATTATGAAAGCTCTGGGTGTGTAGGGCCTGTCTTAGTTGACACGCCTCTTCACCATTGTGTTGAAGTCTGGGACGGTGCCTAGGGAGTGGCAGACCGGGGTGGTGATTCCCCTCTTCAAAAAGGGGGACCAGAGGGTGTGTGCCAAACACAGGGGTATCACTCTTCTTAACCTCCCTGGTAAATTCTAATGCAAGGTGCCGGAAAGGAGGGTTTGGTTGATAGTCGAACCTTGAGTTGAAGAGGAACAATGCGGATTCCGTCCTGGTCATGGAACAACGGATCAGATCTTCATTCTCGCAAAGATCCTGGAAGAAGCCTGGGAGTATGGCCATCCGGTCTACATGTGTTTTGTGGATCTGGAGAAGCCGTATGACAAGGTTCCCCGGGAGATACTGTGGGAGGTGCTGCGAGAGTATTGGGTGTACTCATTTCAGGTAAGGGTTGGCCTCCACCAGGGCTCTGCTTTGTCCCCAATCCTGTTTGTAGTATGGGGTGGGGAGGGGTTGCATTTCAGTGGGCTGGGGATCTCATTGCGGCTTTTTGCGGATGATGTGGTCCTGATGGCATCATCGGCCTGTGACCTTCAGCACTCATTGGATTAGATCGGCTGGGATGAGGATCAGCACCTCTAAACCTGAGGCCACGGTTCTCAGCAGGAAACTGATGAAGTGCCTTCTATTTGTAGGGAATGAGTCCTTAACTCAAGTGAAGGACTTTAGATATCTTGGAGTCTTGTTTGCGAATGAGGGGACATTGGCGCCGGAGATTGGTCAGAGAATCGGCGCAGCGGGTGTGGTCTTACATTCAATTTATCACACAATAATCCCATGAAAGGAGAGCTGAGCCAGAAGTCAAAGCTCTCTACAATTTGAATTCCTACCCTCACCTGTGGTTCTGAAGGCCGGGTCACCGAAAGAACAAGATCCAGGGTACAAGCTGCCAAAAAGGATTTCCTTAGGCGTGTACCTGGCGTCTCCCTTAGAGATGGTGAGAAGCACAGTCATCCGTGAGGAGCTCGGAGTAGAGCCGCTGCCCTTTGCGTCAAAATGAGCCAGTTGAGGTGGTTCAGGCGTCTGGTAAGGATGCTTCCAGGGCGCCTCCCTAGGGAGTTGTTCCAGGCACGTCTAGTTGGGAGGAGGCCTCAGGGAAGACCCAGGACTAGGTGGAGGGATTATATCTCCAACTTGGCCTGGCAACACCTCGGGCTCCCCCAGTTGGAGCTGGTTAACGTGGCTCGGGAAAGGCAAGTTTGGGGTCTCCTGCTGGAGCTGCTCCCCCCACAACCCGATACCGGATTAGCGGACTAAGATGGATGGATGGAATGATATTTATCTACAAACCTCAGATACGCACTAATCTTTTATCCCTTGGATTGTTTAAGTTTTAGATTAGATTCAACTTTATTGTCATTACAGAGGTACAGGTACAAGATAACAAAATGCAGTTAAGGTCTAACCAGAAGTGCAAAAGCAGTAAATGCAGGATATACAATGGTTCCATAAGTGCAGGACATGGATAAGTAGTGAACAAATATAGAAATGAACACTATTATAAACAGAATTTTTATATTATATAGATAACTAGTATTGTGAACAAGATTTACAGCTGGATATGTACTGAAAATAGTATGCAGGTGGATATTACTATAAATACAATTTTTACAGATTTGTACAATGAACATAATATACATTTACTATCTGATGCAGTAGATTCTTGAAATGTATTTAATTCTCTTTTACAGCCTGATTGTTGGTTGTCTGGCTTTTTATATATGTTGTTTATTTATGCAGGTTTTGTTGTTTCAGTATAAATGTTTCTCTTCAAGTTTCTATCTCATGGAGACAACCTTAAAATAGGTAAAATGACTGTATGAGCATAATACAATTACAATGGCATTCCTCATGTTTCTCCATTACATCTTTTGCTAGTCTTGAAAAGTCAGTTCTGAAGCCTTTCCAAAAGGTGAAATTCCACTATAAAAAACAGTGTATTTTAATTCACCTTGATTTTAAACAAGCTCTGAACCTCAAGCCATGCAAAAAGTTCTCTCCACATGCTCGCTAAATCAGTCACACTTTACAGAAAGTGAAAACTGTGGTAATTAATGCTAATTCAGCATTTAATAATAAAGGGCAAGTTGAATGCCCTGCCCACACTCTGTGACTAAGCTCTCACTAAAGTTCATGTTGATTCATTATCACAAGAAACGTCACGGTCATGGTCGGTGACACTAGAATTAAGAAAATAAAATGTCCGCACAAAGATAAAGAAAAAGGAGTGTGTATATGGTGGGATTGGAGCTCTTTATGTGTAATAAAGAAGAGAAACAAAAACAAAATATTGTTATCAAACACTGAAAAAATACTGACAAGTTTTTGTTATTCTCTGAAGATGCACATGACTTCAGGTTGTGTCTTTGATTGAAGGAGCATTTACAGAAGAACGTGAAATGAATGAAAACACACCTCCAAGATAAAGCTGTTCACATATTCAAGGTCACCTTCCCTTTCATAATTCAAATCTAGGTTAACATTATGAACTGGATTCTCAGTAAATGTTTAAACATCCACATTTCCACTTCTAAATAATTTATTTGCAAGGATTCATACCAGTCCAATTGCTAATGCCTCAGTTTATCCTACTTCACGCTAGCAGGAGGCAGACAAAACACATCTCACATATCCTGGATAATCCATTTTGACTTTGACAAACCGCCAGTATTTAGTTCTCAGCATGTTAATAGTGTGTGCTTTTCCCAAGTCCCAACATTGTACCTCCTTGACCACCCGCCCCCCCGGCTTGTGACCCGGAAATCATTATCAGCGCCCATGTTGAAGGACGTCCCAAGTCCTAAAATGCACATTGAAGAGTGAGGATCGAGCATTGAGGACGCTCCTCGGAGGAATTATAGTCGAGGATGCATTGAGAGATTTTTCACCCGCATACCCGTGTCAGTTAAACAAAAAAGGGCGTGAAAGAGCAAACAGAGGAGAGAGAGAAAAGGGAAGGGAGAGAGGACAGGATTTTGCTGCTTAAGTAGCCAACAATATCAGCTGCAGTGATATTTCCGCGACCCCCCGTACATTTTGTCACGTTGTGAATTGACCTCAAATGAATTATATAGACGTGGTCATAAACACGGTTCTGCTCCTCTGACGGATCATAAATTACAGCGTGTGACAAAACAATGGACAGCGGATGCACTAGTTCTGCAGGTCATATTTAATTGCCTTTGCTTTTAATGACAGCTCCTAGGCAGAGACGTCTTGTGTTTGTTAAATGCCTGTTGCCTCAACTCTTCCTCAACTCCTTGGCTCGGATCTCCTGTGTGCGGGACTAAGAGAAATCGAGGCGAGGAATCGGGATGCACAAACTGGGAAATGAGAAAAGGCTGTAAAACAAACAATACAGGCAGACAAAACTAAAAAACTGTGCCGAATGGTTTTCCATGTTATCGTCACACATTCAATACACACTGCAGCCCTCCCAAATGAAATAATCAAGGCAGTCTGATCTAGATTTGAAATCCTTCAGCTCAATACATAATATGGTGACAAAATTTGTAATTTAAATGAGTCTAAATTGACCCATCAAATAAATAAGTCATAAGAAAACCCCCAACAACCCCATACTGTAGATCCATCCTGATTGATCCTACATGGAACAGACCTCACAAGCATCTAGTTTAAATAATTTTGCAACAGGTTAGAAAAAAAAAGTTTAATGACAAATTATGTCAAAGGATAATTTCTAAAATTGCACATGCTGCTCTTAAAAAGGGGCACTCCACAGATTTGACACCACGCTGACAGATTACCTGTCATTAGGAGTTCTACTCAGCCAGTGAAAACAGTTGTATATTGTCGTCTGTGACTCTGGTGGGAGCTCGCTAAACCCTGACCATGTCATACTGATGTCATCCCATGGGTCTTGAGTAGATTAAACATTTACAATACAAAGCCTGTGTTACAAACTGGGGACATAGAATTTAAAGAAAGTGAGCATTTTATAGGGAGGGAAGATCAAATGAAATGTAATTGATCTGCGTTATGGGAAATGTAGGATTGTGTTGCTTGACGCATAAGGACACAACGCCTCAGAATCTGTAACTTTGATTTTGATTCCTTTTTTAAATCCGACTCTTGTGAGTCCCCTACCTTTTTGGAATTGCAATTCAAAATCACTGAAGTACCCCTTTAATCCACAATGTTTGATGTTAGCTCATGTCCTCATTTTGCTAAAAAGTGAAAATAAGGTGTTTCTCCAAAGATGAACAGCAGGGGAAGACAACAGAAACTAGATTGCAGTTAATGACTTAATCAGTGCCCAGCAATACAAAAGAAGCACAATTGTCTAATTTGTGCCCATAAACATGCGGTTACTTATTTACAATGAAAGTTTCAGAGCAGTTGCAGCACTTACCACACTCCAAATTTGGTGTCCACCAGTGCACAGCAAACACTTTACACCACTGGACACTCTTTCTGCTATTACATTAAAATCAATATTTTATTGAGAAAGTTACGTGATAACACCTCCAACTTTTCTATAACGTTTCATTGTGGGCTCCAGCTGTGTGGACCCAGATGCCCACATCAACAGAGAAAGCAAGTAAACAATTCTTATAAAAAACTGTGTGCCGGTTCAGGGCCTGAAGTTAACTTTTTTGACCACAGACCACTTTTTTGCCTCATAAAAAGGAGGAAAAGAGGAATTGCTGTGTCTTTATGATCCTATCCTATCCTAATTATGGTAGCCTACTCATGGACATTGCACGGCCATCACGTGCTGTAGTGGGGGGGGGGGGGGGGGGGGGGGGGGGGGGGGTAGTACCAATTGGAATTTAACTTATCACTGCACCTACAATAATGTAGATGCCCTTAATTTAGGTCATTCTGTACATCTCATCTGCGATCTTTCCTGCAACCACCGTGTGTGATTCTGTGTGTTTATGTGTGTGTGGGTGCGTCAGTCTTTCATCGAGTTTATAGTGAGAAATCCACATTGATGTTAAAATGTGTATATGTTGGCAAAATGTCTTTCGCTGTACATTCTGTTGGTAAATGTGAGCCGTTTGAGTCACACACGTCTCGTCTACATATCACAAACACGGAAATGAATTTGAGCCGTTCTCACTCCCGCTTGGTCAGTACTGAATCAGTACTGATACAAGTACTGAAAATGCAATAGGGGGCCCTATCTGTCAATCAATGTCTTCAAGGGATGCAGGACCGATTGGTCCAGGTCTGTAAGCAACTGTGTACCCTGCTTACCGATAGTTAATCATCTGTATCACTCAATACTCATTGGCTGCCTGTCCATGTGGCAGGTAGATTGACAATGTTACACACCAATTGCAAAATTCACCCGCTTTTGGCAGGTGGTCTGGTGTTAATTTCAGGCCCTGTGCAGGTTGCACACTATATGGATAAACAAGCTTTAGTCAGATAACCAGTGTCAATTTAACAAAGAGTTTTTCTTGTTTATTGGTGACAAAAACAGTATAGTAATTTATTACTCTCAGAAAATATTCACATCCATGTATTTTACAGTGACCCATGGCCAGTCACCACTGGGCTGTACGTGCAAAACTACATGGAGACAGGCAAAGACCATGACATCCTATAGAAGTATACACTGCAATCTGATCAGAGGTAATCTAACGATGCACTGAGAGGTCCAGGAGGATTAGAGTCCCTGTAGTCTTAGATTGCATTTCTATACAATAGACAGCGTGACCTAAAGCCTGATGGTCAGAAATAACCCCGGGGCCAGGAAGATGGATTGAAGAAATAAGCAACGACCAGAAGATAGAGAATTTTCTGAAAGATAGCCCACATCCTGGTTGCTATTGATTTAGTAGAATGGAGATGATTTTTTGTTGTTCCGTTTTAGGTTGCACTTGTTAGTAGGCATCGACTTGCCATGGCTGCTTCAAAAACAAAAGGTCTGCATTATCCCACACAGCAGCAAATGCAAAATGGTATATCCAAGAATTAGGAAGAATTATTCATAAACATCCGACCTCTGACTGAAAAGACCAGCCTGACATTTTGTTGTTGTCACATAGTGTTGCTACATTACAGCTCTTTAACCACTACCGGACTGATATTTACAATGCTGATGCAAATGTGTCTTGTTTTACCTTGAGCCTTTGACCTGCTGTTAGCTGCGTCCGGCTTGCTTGGCTCAGCCCCTTTTCACTAGTATTTTGCTGGCACCAGGTTTCATATAAAGCCCTGCTGTGTGCTTAATATGCTTTTTCATTTCTTAACCTATTGAGGCCAAACTGAACTCTTTAAAGTCGGTTATTTCCTTTGAAAAAATAAACTTAATTTTTTTTTAATTCATTTGTTGTATTGTTTCATTTATGTGCAACCATTTGTGTGCATCCTGTCCCAGAAATGCTTCTTACTGACCCAGTTCTGGGGAGTTTACTCCCTGGAGTCCTTAGGTTCTCTTTTCCCCAGCATATTTCCTTTGATTAGGACGGCCACAACATCTTGCCGTGGTCCTGCTGCACTCCCTGCTACACCCTGCTGCGCTCTGCGATGCCCTGCAGTGTCCTGCTGTGTGCTGCTGAGCCCTGCTGCATCCCGCTACGTCCACCTATGCTCTGCTATGCCACACGACACCTTGTAACGCCCTGCTATGACATGAACTACTACGTCTAACATTTGTAGTCACTGTTCTAATTATCTTTGTTGTGACTGTTATTGCCACTGTGCATCACACCCCCAACCGGCACCGCCAGACACCGCCTACCAAGAGCCTGGGTCTGGCTGAGGTTTCTTCCTGAAAGGGAGTTTTTCCTCGCCACTGTTGCAAGCACTAATGCTTGCTCTTGGGGGAATTACTAGAATTGCTGTGACTTTGTAAATTATAGAGTTATATTATAATTGGTAAAGGGACTCGAGATAACTTTTGTTAAGATTTGAGACCAAAAAAAAATGAATTTAATTAAATTAGATAACATAGTTGTTGAAAGAATTTGTAATGAAGGTCCTTTTCATCGCATTAGTACACTGTAACTCATTATGTTATGGCTAAATGAAATGAGGCACATGTTTTGAATGTTTATTGCAAAATATTAATAAACTGTTTTGTGGAAGTTTGGATACCTACACATGTGCAGTATGATGTAAACTTTGCCTGACTAATTGAAAGCAGGTTAACAGTTGCTGCTTTTACAGTAGTAAAGTTTGTAACTCACCTCTGTTATGTCTCCTCTCCAGAGTGCTCGGGCTAAAAGAGTCCCCAGTGTATCAAGCCCCATTTAAAAGGTTCCGGGAGATACCACGTTTTAAGCAGCAAAGAGGTGTTTTATTACTTTAATTAACTGTACTTGGATAAATTGTTCCAACTAACAAAGTTTGATTGTATTAGGTAACATAATGTAGGCAAATTGATAGGGAAATAGAAATGTATTTGATGTAGTTGTTGTATTTTGTGTAATTGTTTAGAAGGAGTACATTTCAGATTGATCTTGTACTGTGGTAGGTCTGGTGTGGTGGTCTAGTGCAGCTGCACATGCTGCCTGTGGTGCGCAGTTTATTTATTGCAATCATGGCTGATATTTTTGTGTTAATTGTCGGACAAATAAACACCTGTGTTAATCTGCACTGTACCTCTGCCTCAAGTCTCTTGCTATAATTATCCACCGGCTCTGCTGCTAGAACAGAATTGATTAAGTCTGCAAATCACTTTGTTATATTTCCAATGACACAAGATACAAAAGAAGTATACTGTAGGTCTACAGATAGGGAGAGCTGCAAGGCATATCAGGTTATGGATTTTTCTTCCAGTATGTACAAAGAGTATACATGTGTGAAAATGTTTGTGTGTGTGTGTGTATCTCTGCTGTCCTACCTCCAAGTAGACAACCCATGGCATAACCAGTGTGGCCACCAGAAGGTCAGCAACAGCCAGGCTGACGATCAGGTAGTTGGTGGTGGTCTGCAGGGCCTTCTCTCTGGACACAGCTATGCACACCAGCACGTTGCCGAAGACGATGACGAAGATGAGCAGAGTAAGCAGCATGGCATAGTAGTTGTAAGGGTGTTTGTGCTCTTGATCTGTTTCGTTGAAGCTCCATGTCCCATTATCATTGAAACTGTCATTGTAGGCATACTGGGTAAAGACATCCATTAGCTGTGAGTGACGAAGGCCAAGAACGGGCCCTGCAAAACACGCAGACAAACAGAGAGAAAATAGCACTTGTATGTAATTGTACTCATGTGAACGTAAATGTGTGTGGTAATAGTTTTATGAATAAAAACAAAAACTTAGACTTTCCGGAACAATCTGAATTCCTGCATGATATAGACACGATGTAGACACACATCATGGAGGGTAATGGCTCAAGGGAAGGGCAAATAATTATTAACACATTATTTATTAACAAAGTGTCACAACACTGACAACCCGACAACAACCTAACCAATTTATTTTAATTCCCTCACACTTACGCAATTGTCCAGTACTCAAAAGATTTCTGCAAAAATAATCAGTTCCCATAAAGACTATGGTCTTCTTTAGTTTTTGCTGGGTTTATTACAAAAGCAAGCAACAGCAGAGGAAACTCTGCCACAATGTGCATGTATTCTATGCTAATAGTTACAATAATAGATAATTAGAATAGCTGACAGCACCAAGGAGAGGGAGAATTTGTTTATTTTCAACATTATGGAAATAAATCATTTTTTATCATTTTAATTATTTTGTGTAATTAACAACCTTCCAAAATACACATTTAGATGTTTGTTTTAGACTGTACCCTCCATCTGTTTGCAGCTGTAGATTTCTTCTAAATGAACCAAATAAGCTAATGTGCATATTTCAACACTACATTTTATGGGGAAAAAAATCTCTGGATGTGAGTAATTATCTAGGGAAGTTCAGTGGTGAAATGTGTAGTTTAAAAAATTCTGTTTAACTTATTCACCTGCAGTGCCTTGTCAAATGTTTGCAAATTGGCACATTTTAATTATTTAACATCTAATATGCTGGAGCGTCGGCCTGGGGGTAGGGTGTGTGTGTGTGTGTGTGTGTGTGTGTGTGTGTGTGTGTGGGGGGGCCCTCTCATGTGTGGAGGGCCCGGAAATATGCTAGAACAAATAGCTGTAGATGCGGGGAGGGGCTCATAGAAAATGCCTTTCTACGGGGCCCAGGTGCTACGCCCCTGCTAATCTGCATATCAAAGTGGCCATTATGATGACATTATTAGACAAAAATTTTAAATAACACAGCTAAACACAGCTGGGGTAGGAGCTGCTCCTGCCTGCCTCTCTGTGTCCAACAGTGTGCCGCTTCTGCGAGGAGACGCGAAGGGAGAGGGCGGGTGAGGGAGTGGACAGCGTCGGATCTCGACAAAGTCTCATCTCCCCACCTAATATGTTGATTTTTTTTATTCCATAAATATATTATTTTGACAGGGAAACTGTCTGCAAAGAGGAATATATAATCATTTGTAAAAATAAAAAAGCACTGCAGAAAAAGGGCACTTTTTCTTGAGGAACAAAAAGGGCAGGTGCTCAAGCCCCATTTGATGTCTATGTGTGCACATGCCTGTTGTGTGGTCTTTTGTGTGCAAACACAGTTGCTTTTACATTCAGTGTTTCACATCAAAGCAGTGTATCCTTGGTATGAACAACATTAGGACCATCCCAGATAGCGCTACTTGTGGTCAAAGCTATGGTTCTTTTTAGGGGCTGTAGTTGAGTATGAACGACAGGTTTGCATTCATTTGGAGCAACTGTGGCTCAGTGATAGAGCGGTCGCCCGCCAATCGGAAGAATCGATCCCTGGCCCTGCAGTCCCATGTCGAAGTGTCCTTGGGCAAGAAACTTAACCTTGATTTGCCAGTTGCTTGTGTGGCGGCCTCGGCCACAGTGAGTGAATGGTTCCTGTACTACATGAAAGCGCTTTAAGTAATCGTTAAGACTACAAAAGTGCTATACAAGAACAATCCATTTACAGTCCATTTAAAAACAGCAATTAGTGCTCCCAACTCGCCAGATCTTCAAAAAGACACACATGTAAACCGAAAGGCAAACAAACAGTGGAGCTGTCTAACCTTAAGAGACAGATCACCATAATATCTAAATCCTTAATTAGTGACATTGTGCCGGAAAAATCATTAGAGACACACAATTAGAGATTTAGTTTTATAAAAGTGATGATGAAATGTAATCTCACATTAATTGCTTATATTTGAGCTGACTAGAAGCTCATGAATTGTGAAGTAAATATTCTTTGTCATTGTATAACAAAAAAATATTAAAAGAATATGTATGTGCAGTAGCCAATGTATCACAAACCAGACAAAATGCATCATTATGCATCATCAGAGATGGCAAAAGTGCTCACAACTTGTGTTAAAAAATACTCTAAAAGTAGAAGTACTGATTTAACTTCTTTACTCAAGTACAAGTAACAAAGTACAGGCTTGGAAATTTACTTAAAAGCATAAAAGTAAGAATAACCTTGTGAATGACAACCACTTTTTATGCAAAGCTACCTGGAGCACCCAAATGTTACTGGAGAGCATGCTGTGAAACTTCAGTGGACATAGAAAAAAGGTTCTTTATATGCCATTGGCTACATTTTAAATGGATGTTTGCCAATAGGCCTAAAACATCACATATGTGAATATTGTGACAGAGACTGGGACTCCAGGTTAATAAGATTCTGACTGAGTAGCAAGCTAGGAATTCAGTTGTGATTCTGTGAGAATTCTCAGATCAATTTTCTCTATATTAATCTTTCCTTGAATTGTATGTATGTGTGTGCTCAAATATGGCTTTTGGAAATAGAATAAAGGATAACATATGAATTACTAAACCGACATTAATTAAGAAGTTCCCCAGCACATTGGCCAGGAGTCAGTCTTGATGCTTACTATCTCAAACATCTCTCTCAGATGCGGCCGAGGATGATTAGGAACGTCTGGCTGCTTGTCTGCCGAATCTCTGGGATCTCTCTTTTCTTCATTGTCAATCATGTCATCGTCCATACTATGTGCTAACGTTAGCGCCATCAAGCCGCAATGATTTGCCGCAAATCAATGCAGAATGCCGCCAAGTCTGTTGAGTTGTCTTAGTGGTGCGTCAAGTTCAACGTACAGTATATTCCCATCCAATTAGATTGAATATGGTATTGATGACGCAAAAATAATAACAGTAAATCAGGTGAAATTATTTGAAACTTTTTAGTGAGGACTAGATTCGAACTGTATTTAAAGCTGATTCTGAGCTTCCAACTTCACCCCAGATGTGTCTGTTAAAACAACTTCTCATTGTTGATGCAACGTGCAACCTAGCTAACAGGTGAAGAACACAAACAAGAAAATCACAACTTACTTTAAATGTGCAAAAACTATAGACCAATACAACAGGCTTAAATGAACTGACAACATACATGTAAGTTATACAACTTACAGTTCTCAAAGACGCACACACACAATCTCAACTGATTATCCTCGGACGGGACAGCTAGTCTCTTTTTCTTTTCTCTCACTTTTTTTTTCCGTGTGGCATGCCCGCCCGCTCATGGTCTAAAAAGCTTGTCCGTGCTATTCTCCGACATGATGGCCTCTTGTACAAAACTAAAGTAACGAGCCAACCTTTTAAAATGTAAGGAGTAGAAAGTACTGATGTTAGTGTTAAAAGGTAAGGAGTAAAAGTAAATAGTTGCCACAAAAATTAATAAAGTAAAAATATCAGAAAGATTAAGTAAAGAAAAATAACAGTAACAAAGTATTTGTTCTTTGTTACTTCCCATCTCTGTGTATTATTAATGTAACTCTTTGAAGATCCTAGTGACAGTCAGTGTAAATGTAAAACACCTTGTAAAGTGTGTACTGCAGTTATTGCGACATGAGGTTCTGGTCGCAGAATTAAAGTTAACAAATGTGTTGTGCTTCTTCTGCAATCAATCTGCACTGTTATCTGGAAGTAGATGAATTTACTTGAAATATGCATGGAAACCCATTGCTTTAAAGCTATAGTGCGTAGTTATGACAACAATAATGACAACACTGGTGGCACATGATACAGCCTTCCGGGATCACCCACCCGGCCCCACCCCTCCTCCACGCAGCTTTGATAGCAGCCATAGAGACTAAAAAATATATTACGGACTATTTGCATGAGGTAGTTACCTTCACTTGTGTTTCTGCGCAGTAAAGTCACCTGAAGACAATCTTCTGAACATAGCCATATAATCTTACATTTTTATTAACATCACTGAGTAGATTTGACGCTGCACAGCAGCCTGCTTTTTTTAACGAAGCTGTGTGTCTCATCTTTTTAGAATAACATGAAGAAATACATTGATACATCCTATTTTACAAAAGCCTTAGCAGTGCAGTTCCCTCCGACCTGTCTAGATTAATGTTTATGTCATTCTTCATTTTCCCAGCTCCATTTTCACTCTCTCCTTCTGTCATTTAGAGAAATGGGCGGCCCCAAAATTCAGAGACAACAGAGCAGTGTTGACTTCAAAGATTTAATAAAGAAAAAGGGTAGAACAAAATTCCGTCCTGAAGAAAGCCGGAAAAAATAGTTCCCAGAAAATGTTGGGGAATCCAGAAGACATAAATAAAATAAACAAAGACATGGGAGAAAACAGACTACAAAATAAAACAGGAAACTGAAGCATAAAACATACACAAGGATGAAAACATCCAGACAATTAGGAAACGGGGAATAAATTAACACTATACAACAGAAAAGGAAAATTGCAACCATGACATCTTCCCGCTAACTAACAACATAATTGGTTCTCCAGCATTTCAGGCTGCAGCTCCCGCTGACTTAAATCTACTTACCATCCTCATCTACATTGAACTTTTTTTATCGCTGCCCCTAACTTAATTTACACAACCCACCAATTATTTTCTTACCCTTGTAATTGTTTCTATAGCATGATTTTGTCTTCTTGATTCTACTTTGTTGTAATTGTTGTGACTTTTATCTGTCACTGTTGCCCCTCGCCTCTAGCAAAGGGTATTGTTGTAGGAATCCTGTTGAACAAAGTTAAAGAGGAAATGAACAATATGGAGTAAGTGTTTTATGTAATGCATTCTGTGTCTGAAATATGTCAGGCAATAAAGTCTTTGCACAGGTAAACAAAAAAAAAAGTCCTGCTTTGATTTGGCGAACACTGTCAGTACCTCAACACATTTTATAATTGTATCTCACTTCAAGACACACAATGACATTAGGCTCACAATAAGGACTCTTACTTTGCAGTTCCAAATTGCAAATGTTCTTTAGTTAAGGCCCCTCTGTGGTAGACCTCCTTCTGTTTTGAGTCAGTTTTATGGGGTTTGACCAGACAAACTTTCCAAACACAAAAAATTCCCCTAACATTGGCATGTTAAAATGTTCTGATTTAATTCCATATTTATCCATCCACAAGTGGTGGCAGGGGAAGCAGAAAAGGCACAATCCCGGATGCATCATGCTTCATTATTAAAGAATAAGTTCACAATTTTCTTTCAAGTCTGTCTTAAAACAGCACTCACACAGCGATGTGGACATTAAAAAAGCATTTAGTTCCTATAGTAATTTCTCCTCTCCATACGGGCAATGAAGATATGTCTTCCTTATGCAATTCTATTTTAAAAGCTGGGGGACAAAATCTAGTTCTTGTTCCATGAAAAACGCTTCAGTTCAGCCAAAGCTTATTTTAAGCAGACTTGGACAAATCAAAAAGATATCTTCCAAAGATAGTCTTTTAGTACAAAATTCTCAATTTCATTAACAAAAAGTTAATTTCTCTTACCTCTGTCAGGAAACAGTAGTGTCTATGAAAACAAAGGGGATTTGATACTACAAGGGTTTTAACTTTGGAAAATATCCTCATTATATGGCTAGCAGAAAGACAAATCCTCATATTAGCTTTACAGTGCACTGCAGAATCCAATTTTACACAGACTAAGGGCTGGTTTTGGTTCTCTAACTCTTTACAGCCATTATGGAGAGGAGGAAGAATTATACAAGCAGAACATTTTTTTAATTTTGTAAATTTGTATATATGTATGTATACATAAAGATTTACTTTCATTTTTTATACGTAACCCTGAAGTCCTTGAGTTGCTATGAATGGTTTTCATTCTATAAAACATGATTCTTTTGATTGTTTTCACTTAAGCACTTTGAGTTTATGTGTAATGAATATGCTAGATAAATAATTGCAATTTGTTCTTATATCTACATGCACAGATTGCATCACCAAATGCAATTCATCCAGGTTATTTTTTAGCAAATGTGACACGCGAAGCCATGTTTTGCTTGAAATTTTTCCAAACAGTGGTTTTCCTCACGGGGCTTTTCTATTATTTATTGTAGTCTAAAAAACACTCTGCATCATAGCTTCCTGTCACATCCTTGAGCTTAATATGGAACTCTTTACCTAAGTGATGGAGCAATGCAGATTTCTTTTTTCTTCTTTTTTTTACATGTGTTCGATCATCTTCTCACAGTAATCATTGACTTATGAAGGCCAAATTATTTTGTGCTCTTTTGTGCCCTATATGAGCAAGAAGTGTTCTTATTCAGAGGGTCAAGAAATTCTCTGTTGATTTGGAAGAACTTCAAGGATTATCAGAACATATGAAACCTGTGAAGGACATACTCTTTTAGTAATAAGTTTATGAGGGTGCAGAAACGTCTAACCTACAATACATCTGAATGACACTGCACTGATTTAATTTACACTTTCAAAAAGGTGTGTCCATTTGTTGCTTTAACCTTGACTGTGAATGTTAAGACCTTCAAACATAATTAGTTTTTCTCTGTGCTGTTTTAAGATCATATTGTCAATACAGAGCATATGCATGCAAACGTGAATAGATAACAAAAGGATGGACACAACTACACACATACTGTACACTGCAACATGAAAGACAGCATGCTAAGACAGCTAAATTAATAAGAACAGTTACCAGAGGAGGGCAGAGGAAAGCTTCAGTGAAGAAAAGAAGAAAGCCTTATAGAGAAGAAAGAAAGAAAGGGGTGAGTGAGGGAAGAGTGTTCCTGTTAGGATGTGTAAGTATTGCTCTGAGGCACCGGTCTGTGTGTGTACCCTGCAGATGCCCTGTGCTGTCTAATCTAATTTATTTGCCAGCTCTACTTCTTTACTTACAGTACGTGAGACTATTCTCACTGCTGGCCAGATAACCGATGCTTGCTTATAAACAAAAACCTTGGCTCCTTCAATGCCGCCTCCAATCTCTTCTATTCTTTAAATGACTTCTCTGTGACCCGTAGGCTACCTGATTATGATAATAATCATGTCCTTCTCCACAGATAAGTCAGAGGTCAAACAAAATAACCCAAAACAGATTTACTGTCTTGCACAAGGAATCTTAAATAGAGTAGATGTCCGCAGAATGTTAAAACAAGAACCAGAGTCCCTTGTTTAAAGCTAATGCTGCAAATGCTAATCCCTTATCACCTTCCCACTAGAGCCGGGCGATATGGAGAAAATCAAATGTCACAATATTTTTTACCAAATATATCAATATTGAGGTAATATTGTAGGGTTGACTAATGCTGCTTTCACATAATATTTACACAATAAGATTTATGATATATGATCATTAGTAATGTGGATATATTGAGTGGGTAAAGGCAGATAAAAGAACAGCTAGGACATCTAATGTATTCATTCAAAGGTCTAATTTTGCTGTAATAAATGGCCGTTGGCAGGCAGCTGAGGCAGTCAGCTTCTTTGTAGTCTATATCAACAACATTTCTCTTCCTGGATTGTTCAGGTGCCGCCGAAACTTCCACCAGATGTCCCTCATTTTGGCCAAATGTCCGTCACCTTTTGCTTTCTTTGTGTTGGACTATGGTTAACTGTTTCTCAGATCTCTTCAGGGTAAATCCAGACACCTGGCCAGACCATGTGTCCAATCTGAGTTTTCTGTTGCACGACTAAAGACACTTTTAGGTACACTTGTTCCACCAAAACAAGTTCCTTCTAGAGGCTTTTTTGCAGAGGCACCGTTGCTCCGCCGGGCGCCTAACACCGTCCAAGATGATTGGGATGGGTTTTCAAGAATTACTAATAAACCAGAGCAAGTTTTTTTTCTCCCATCCCACAATGCTGTGTTGAATAGCCAGACCCTTCCTTGCAATGCTGTTGAGGAAGGTCTGGCAATGTGAGACTAGCTTCTTTGTAATTGGGATAACAGTTGAGAATATAACAAAACTGTTCAGAGCCAGAATCCAAAAGCAACGTGGTGACAATCTACAAAGCTACTGTATCAAGGTTATTGTAAATTGACTGAATGCTGAGACCGGGGAGGGACTTCAAAATCATCTGCAGGACAACAAAGACTGTAGGTACTAGGGTTAATAGATGAGTTGAAACTAAGAATGACCCACCTGAAGTATAGTGAAAACAAGTGGTAGAGTTGGTCGATTTGGAGAAACTCAAATATCACGATATTCTTTACCAAATATATCAATATTAAAGAGAAATAGTAGGAATGAGTATTGAAACTTTCACAAATTATTTACACAATGAGATTTTTGATAATCATTAGTGATGTGGATATAATGACAAAAACAGTAAATTCAAATAAAAGGCCAGCTAGAACAATCTGAAAAGTTCAGAAAATAAACTCACTTTACTCTAATGTAGCCTCTTAAAATAGGAAAAGACAACACTGGTGTCATTTTATGACATTATGATATCCAAAATGAAAGACGATATCTAGCCTCATACATTTATATCAATATAACATATTGCCCAGCCCTAGCTACAAGTCCTGAAGTCATCATAGAATAAGCAACCAACTGAATGTGTAAAAAGTTGAAAAGTAGAGCTTAAAGTCTAAATTTAAAAGCCCTGCAGCCTATTGACTTCTTTAAAACTCTGGGGACAGACAGGAACCCTGTATTTTGAAAGCAGATAGCACAGGATGTTATAATGTGACATAAGAGACTGATGGAGTAGACACCTCTCTCCCACCTGATGGAATCAAGTTGAGGGTGTTAACGTGAGAAGGTTTTTGCACAAATATTGAAATCATCAATGATTAAAATCTCATCAGAATGAGTAACAAGGTCTAAGATAAATTCAAATTCTTCTAAACACTTGGAATAAGGGCCAGATGGTCTATAGAGTACCACGAGGTGGACTAATCAAAGTATGTTGCCCTAGGCAAAGCTGATGCATCCTTCAGTTACAATGATTCCTGACACACTAGGTAGGACCATGCCTGTCTTTATTCAAAGACCAGCTGGCTAAGACCAGGCTATGTTAGAAGTTTGCTCTGGAAATTAAGATTTCACACGGACATGCTCAGTTTTGAAGATTTAAGCAAAGAAAATGCTTGAAATAGATCAAGCATGGATCTATTTCAGGCCAGGAAAGCACAATTATTGGAGAGTGGATGTCTGAACAATTGGCCTTCATCCCAGTCTGGTGTCATTTTGTCAGTCTCATTAGTTCATGGCGGTGAGCCACCACTAAAGATGTGAAACAGAAACATCAAGTAGCACAAAGAAAACTGATTAGATATAAATTACAGCACACAGCCTCAATGGGTCCCATGTATTATCAGATATGTTCAGTTACAGACAACTCTTTAGCTTCTTTTCCATCTACTTTAAGAGGGTGGAGAAATGTAACAGGTACAATACCAGAGGCAGGGAAGGAAACCACAACCTTATAAGGATGAATAATTTTCTTAGTGTATACCAGTGCAATGGAGCGAAATAAACTGCCTCATGCAATTACAGAGGTGCCATGGTCTTGAAGAAAAACTGCGGCTGTTCAACAACTTTCCCAAATAAAGTGATACATATTTTACTATACAGTGTATGGCAGGATTTCATTAATTTATCTTGATATTTCACATTAGACTTTAATACATTGTTTCTTCTACGGTAAATCACAGACTTCATTTTGCCCTTTTTGCATTAAATGATACTGCAGAAATTATAAATTAAAATGACCATGATGAATGTAATCATTTGACTAAAATAAGGTGTAACAATTTGATTTACTCTCTCACAGCACACATTGGCCAATTCATATCTGCAAAGGTTTATGTGTTGCTGATCAATACCAGTATTTTTTTGTTATTTTTCGAGGTGCTGCAATTTCCTGCTTTGAAAACTGTTCACTCTGTGCTCTCTGCTTTCGAACAAACATATGCACTTTGAAATTATCAAACAAAAAACAGGCGAACTAGGTCGCAACACATAGTATTTTTGTAATCCATCATGGGGTATTATTCTTTCAAGCTTCCAAGTAATTAGCTACCATTCTCCATTGTCATAATGTGACACTTTAATTTGTGTCTATTGTTTTAATTGTGACTATTTAGGGCAACAGTAAGCAGCACCAGGCACATGTCAATTCTGTGGCAAACATCCACTATTCTCAGCTCAGAAACAGTTGTGTGCCGTGTGTGGTGTAAATAGGAACAGGAGTCAATAAGCTACTGGTAGGAAAATTCTCATACACAAACTTGGATTCACCAGCAAAGACTACTCCATCAGATACCTTTGAATAATTTATTAATGAAAGTTGATTGATGCGCGAGGGGTGAAGTGGCTTTTAGTTATCTGTTTGCTGACTGCATTGTCCTGAAGCTTTGGCAGGGAATCTGCCATAGCACCTGGGCACGACGGGCCCCCTTACCATCTTATGGAGAGAGGAAAATGGAGAGGAAGGAAGAAACAGGGTGGGAGAGAGAGGGCACAGCATGTGAGAGCATATGAGGAGGTTAGGTTAGGTGGTTATTTATAGGAATGCCAGAAGAGGCTCAACTGAGGTGAGACCCTGCTCCAGAAATTTTGCTAGGTAGCTTCAATACATGAAATGACCAGGATGTAATCGGAAGCTTTAACTCTAAAGAGGAGTTTAAAATCACAGATATAAACTGAAGTAGCACAGTGGGTGTCATCCATGTCCTAATAAACAAAATTGCCAGGCAGCAGAGTATGCAAAGTGTGAAACCAATTCTAAAAATGTAGCACATTGACTAATATGGCTGAAATTGTATGAAAATGATTGCACCAGTTGCATCAGTTATTTGATGTGTAATACAATTGTGAGTATGTGCTTTATTTCTTTGGCTTCAACTGTTGGACTTTTTTCAGGGAGTGTGTGCGAGATCAGCGCTGCCAGTAAACTGGAGAACTTTACAGTCACAAAAAATAAAGAACATAAAATGTGTAACACTGTATATATACATACACAGTATATAATGTATATATATATAGATATAGATATATCTATATATACATGTATACACATATATAATGCAATGTATCAGCTTAAATAACAATTTAACTTTATGCTCATCAACATATACTTGTATAACATGTACAAATGTTAAAGCTATAGTACATAGTTTCTGTGCCCTCGTCCATCCACACAGTTACTTGTAGCCGACGAGGACACGCAGCATTAAAAAAACATGATGGACTCATTAGAAGAGCTCACTATCTTCACTCGAGTTTCTGCGCGCGAAAGTCGCGTGACTACACCATGTTCTAAACATAGCCATACTGAGAAAAATAGAGAGTTTTGTGAAGCTGATACACTTAATTAATTGAATATAATAGATGTTCATTAATATAAAAAAGTTACGCATTAAAGCTTTGAGGGCATGTAAAAAAGCACACAAATACATACACTGACTAGACATGATTAACTAGTGTTTGTATTTGTGCAAGCGGTGTGCTACATAATGTGTTTACACTTTACTTCAACGTCCACTTCAAATCCAATTTCAATGCCACAGTTGTATCTATTGTTTTTTGTTCTTGGTCTAATTAACAGACTGATGGAAAGGTTGCCCACATGTGGCTGATTCACAAAGAAAGAGCAAGACTACCGTCCTGGCTTTCTTTGATACACTATAGCAAAAAAAAACATCTTGAGAATTTTTAGGATATAATGGACTTACAAAGTTTGTATTCACAAAAAGGGCAATCTGAACTACAAGCACAGAGTATAGTTATGTATGATAGTTTGGAAAGTACACTGTTGGTAGGTGTAATTTCTTTTTAGAAGAAAATACAAAATGTTCTAAATGCTTCGGTGGCTGTTACAGGAACAATGGTTTTAGAAACGTTTGTTTGCTGTCTTACTTGCTTTAAGATGACAAGATCAATTTTTCAATGAATGCTTTGCAAGTACTGCTCAGAGACTGGAGACAGGGTAAATGGTTAAAGTCAACACATTATATAGACTTATACAAACACTTAGAAAGATGTAAGCTATAATCCTGTAAACCGCTATGGCCAAGTGAACAAAATCAGAAGCTCCAGAACAAATAAACAAGTGGACTTTAAGTAAAAGAATGGGTTCAACTGAGTTTATCTGCTCTACCAGAAGCTGCAGCTTGTTAGCAATGCCCAGCTAACAAACTTCCTACCTCCAGCAATAACCAAGAATCACTGCAAAAAGCATATTATGAGCCAATTAAATATTATTTTGAATCACAGTACATGTCAAAAAGTCATCCTGTCAGTCACCGAGAGACCAGTGAAGAGCCTTGGAAAGGTCTTCAACTGCAGGCTGAACGACAGAGACTCCATCAAGGCAACTGGTGCTGACCTGGAGGGATGGTTGAGAACAGTGGACAAGTCTGGGCTCCCTGGAAGTTCCAAAGCCTGGGTCTACCAGCATAGAATCCTCTGGCCTCTGCTTATCTATGAGGTCCCCAAGGACAGTGGCTGTAGGTCTTGAGCAAAAGGTAAGCAGCTATCTACACAGATGGCATGGTAGTGGAATGCCACTTGGACACAGACCGGGGTCTGATCAGCCTCGGTTGGGTTGCCGGGACGAGGGTGTCTGTTGCAAGAACCGAAACACCCAGTGACTCCTGGATACAACACTAATGAGGTGTCCAAGATTGTGCTTTAGAAGATGTTTCTGTAAATTTCTTTCTGTAAATGTATTGGTTGTCACAAACAGGTTTAAGGAATGTGAAAAGGAGTGAGTCCAGGCAAGGTTATAGTTGTGTTTATTAAATCAAGGTCAACTACAGTGGAGTGGGTAGATCAGCAATTAAAGTAATGTATTCTTGTGTGGCATTTGTGCTGTGGAGGTGTTGAAGGTGCAAAACCAAAAGATTAATGCACGGTGCTCGCCAGCTGTAGAATAAGGAAGACAGAAACAACACACAGACTAGCTTTTGATAGCCTGGATGGCTAAACTGAGCTAAATCGAGCTATTGACGCTTCCTGTCAACTGGCTGCTGAGGTTGACAACCTCTGAGATGGTACACATCAAAATGTTGAGCTCAAAAGGAGCTCACACAAGAGCTCATCCCAAGTGCCAAACACAAGGCCTACAGCCAGACAAAGCACTGCTCGGTCTTCAAAGTTCCAACTACAAGATGGACAAAGTAAGTGCCAGCCACAGAAGCATACCCATAGGTTCCTCTAAAACACCAGACTCAGTAGCCAACCAAATTGTACATACAAAGAGGGCACCAAGCTACAGCAACAGAGCTCACACAAACATTAGGCACATGAAAGAAAATGCCACTGACTGTAGAAAAGATTCTGGAAAAAGTACTGCATGTACCGCCCATTTAACTCTGCGGTGAGCACTATTTGGAGAGCTTAGATGAAGGGAATCAGGGGATTGGGAGTGGCAGGATCTGGGATGAAAGGATAATAGTCTGAGGGCATCAGGTGAATTTTTAAAGAATGACGCTAAAGGGGTCCAGGAAAGTGGAAAGGTGGCAAAGAAAGCGCCAGAGAAGCAGAATGAGCAGGAACATACACAACTAAGGTGGACACTGTGACAACCGCACATGTCCTGTCCCAGAATGGAAGGTTTCTTGGCATAGCAACGGTAACTAGGAAAACCAAGATGATTGAAGTTGAAACAAACACAAAGCTACTTTAACTTTAGGATAAGATCTTTAGGAAGCTGCATGCAGTCACTGGGCGCAGCCGGTCCTTTAACTGATGGATCACAATGCATCCATGTATAACTATAAAATGTTGCTCTTTTGTCACACTCACTGAGATTTTACACTGGGAGCTTTTCATGCGTGAATTTTCATATTCATGTGAAGGCTTTATATTACTACAGCTGGATAAAGAGTAGCAGCAACCTTGTATTAATCTATCATCAGCAAACCTCTGACTTTTGAGCAGTCGACTCTGTCCTGGATGATATCTTAAAATAGTCTGACCTCACTTTCTACCCACAATTCCTTAGTCTCACATGCAACCACATCCTCTTATTTCCACGGGACCCCAGCACTGATCTATGAAAACAGGAGGCATTATCAGGCTATTCAGGACTTCCACAGTAGTATAAACGGCTTTTCTCTGCAGATTGGAAGCACCATGGCCAACAAAAACAGATAAGAAGCTAAAGTGGGGGGTATTTGTCTTGTACCCAGTAACTACACGTCTTCCATAGGGTTTGGCTATACTTTCTTTCTTCATCAGATAAAGTGAAGAATGTCATTCCAAGAAGAAGTATCCAAAGTTATGGTACTTACAGAAATTGAATCTTCTAATTTGTAAATATGGGTATTACTTACTGTTTTTATATTATGAATATGAATACTAGCCTGTTTTCATGAACCCTTTGTAATGTAAATTAAGCTACAAAAAGCAATGCACTATAATATATTCCGTGTATTTCTTACAATATCATACAATCCCATTCATGAGAATGCTTTGATGAATATATAGGTGTAGATTGTTATAGTGTATTGGCTGCTATGTTATTGTTTGATAATGAAGCCAGCAAATTATGTTGTAATTTTTTTGTAATAACGGAGCACTTATAAAATAATTTGGAGGTACAAAAATGTAGTTATGGAGGAACAAAATAGGCATGACATTACCCAGTAATTGTGAACATCTATTTAAAAAATTGTGTCAACATAATAACTTTATATTTTCCCCACAAATACACAAATTGTTCTTGTTCTGCTTTACTTTAAACTATATTATTATTGTACACCACATAATTTAAGTTTATTAAGGCTGCTTCATACACAGCAACTGCAATTTGCAATTGTAATTGCATCTACCATACCATACTGAATGGTCTCTGAACTGGCATCAGGCAGAAAAACAATAACAATCAGGCCTGTTTCTTGTTGCTGTCGAGTGCTAATCTCATCCAATCATGCAGCAGCGATGCAGTCATCATTTTATTAAACCTTGCTATAAACCAAACAATTTGTATTGAATCACTGCTATTCTAGAGGCTTGAAATTTGATTGTTAAACACCCTAAAACACACACACATGCACAAACAACACATCCTGCATGTGCATGCAACAGAAACACCCCATTTACGACAGTACCTTCATTACCGCTCTACAATACACAATTCATCCCATTAATGTTGTTTTGCCATATTTTCTCAATGTTCCTTTCACATTCTTGGGCATTGTTTGAAACGCTCTAATGACAATATGAAATATGTTTCAATGAGCAATTTTCTATAAGTATGTACTAATGTTGGATTCAATTATCAAATTTATGTGGGTAATATGTTAGGGTAATTTTCTTTTCTAAATTTATGTTGTCAATTATTTACACTGTTTTTCCTCATAGAAGTGTAATAAGGTAATACGCCCGTGCAGTTCTAATGCAACGTAAAAATGTATCCTAATCCTGGTATCAGCCTATGCAAAGGGGACGCAAAACCTCAAGCTGATACCACTTGGTCAATACTGCCAAAGTGTTTGATTCTACCCAGCGATAGCCTTCATCCTAATTAGTTCCCTATCTGCTACATTCCCTTTTAGATGCCAGGTCAAAATCATTGATGCTGGCTAAGTCAATGACTATCAAGTGAATTACCTTTCTCGTAAAATAGCTCCCTTTTGCTGCTGTAAGAGGGAAGAGGCCACTCATCACAATTCCTGAAGCCGCTTTTTGCAGGCTGGCTGTGTAGGTGGTAGCTGCTATGACTTTTACCGAGCTGAAAATAAACCTGCTCATTTAGAGTATAGCAATTAGTGTCATTTTCTTGGCGCTGCAATTATGCCTCCTTTCTCTCTACACTTACGATTACGAAATGTTGTAAAATCCTTCCTAAAGGTGCACTCTGTTTGATTTGGCCCCCTTCTGAGATATGGCAATAAATTGTTATTATTAAAAAAAAGGTAAAGATGGTGAATGATTCAAAAAAAATATACTGTAAATTGCTATTTCCTAAACATAAAAAGGCACTCTTGCAGCCCAAATCGGTTGTGCTCTCAGTGGTAAACTATTATCTTCATAAAACAACTACAATAGTAAAAGAGTTGCAAATTAAAGAAAGTGTTTGTAACGATGATTATAAATCACATCAACCTTTCAGGCAGTTTGCAACAACAACAAAAAGACAACAATTTGTTGTGCCAAGATGCTGAACCTCCTGACTTGACTTCTAAACAAGTACAACAGGGACCACTCAGTTATTTATTTGACTGTCGTATGCAATAACCTGTATCACCGGAAAATCTGTACAAAGTTTACCACTGACAAGGGACTTCTCACCGTGGATATGCTGTCAGAAAAAAGATGAGGACAAAAGAAATATTGAAGACCATCCAGGAAAACTCAAGTCCCATTGAGAGAAAGGAAGACGGATATAATGGGCTGAATTAAATTCACTATTGCACAATCCACAAAGACAAAAAACCCTCTGGGTACAAATTCCACATATGCATCAATGTTATTGATAGAGTTGGACATAAAGGTTATTGTAGCGATGATTTCAGCCATTACCTTCTCAAATCAGACCATGAGGGTAAAAATGGTGGAACCCACTGGAAGGAGATGAGAGGAGAGGGAGGTTGGTAACAAGCCTCCATCTACCTCATTAAGTTGTAGGGAAGCTCCAACCTAACAACCAGTCTTGTCTCTGGTGAGGCCAAACCCAAGTACACATACCACACACACATACCACACGCACATACACACACCACTGGCTGATTTTCCATTACAGGCAAAATAACACACACATTGACCCTGCATAACCTGACACATGTTTCCTTCTCAACAAATGTCAGAGATGATCTGGTAAATCCATTGCTACTGTTGGCCTCCACTGTACCTCGGCAACAATTGTGCTGTAGAAAAATCAACACATTATGTTGTTGAGAAAAATAACAGTGAGGTAAAAACTGGGTTTTTCCTGTTTGGTCCCCATGTCTAAGCTCACTGCACAGTCATCTCAGGCAGTTTATGATCATGCATATCACCACACTGAGCTGGATGGTGCTGTTGGCTATGGTGCGACCAGAGATGCAGTGTAGGAGGTAGATTTTTTGCATTGGTGATACCTGTACCTGGGTCTTTCTGTTATCACATTCTCCCTCTTCTGAGTTTGGTACAGAGATACAGTCAGTTTTAACTCGTTTCCTGCTAAATTGTGAGCACGCCGCAGCATTGTCTGTGAAATAAGAGATTACTGTCACATGACCAAACTTCCAAGCCTTCAGTCCCTATAAACTCTAAGTGAAAATGTTGCATTATTTGGTTGCTTTTCTTGACCTTTAAGAAAAATTTGGCCAGCTGAGATATTTAAAGCAAAGCTGTCTGCTTAAATTATATAATTGTGGCCACACAGGGCTTCATTTAAATGAAAAGGAAGGAAAGTATGACCCAAATTAATATCAGTGGTTAGTGAATTATTAAAAATAGCAGCCCGCAATATCCTCCTTTCCATGAAAGTACAAACATTCTCATCAGAACTTGCATCGGTATCACTACATTACACATGCAAATGGCCTTTTACAGCATTCTACAAGCTACTAAGACTTGTGAAAACATGTCACTCCTTTTCTATGTGAAAATAGGATTTGGAACTTGTTAAAATCATATTTTGAGCAGCTGTTCCACCAGTTCTGCAACAAGAATTCAAAAGACCACAGTAGGACGAGATGCAACAATTGAGTCTGCAGGTTACCCGGTCAGATGGATTGCTAGTGACAACAGAAACCGGAATGTTGTCTTGTGTTTGTCACTTTTACCAGGTATTTGAAAGAGATAAGGGTACTTGATCCACAATTTCTCAGGCAAGAAATATTCAATTGCTGTTTTTGAGTGGTGGATTGCATGTAAAAGATTGTAAGCAATTTATGCTGCCAGTTAAATTGCAAGGTACTTTTAAAAAGTAGCAGTTTTGCAGGGTCTATTATGTAGGCGCTTTCTCTAAAATGCTCAAGTGATTGGTATTGAATAAGCTATTTGTAATCATGTTAAATTGCTGAATGAGATTGGCCCTAATACCCTTAACTAGACGGTTCTTAAACCTGCCAGTACACTTCTTTCTGCAAAATACAAGATACTGTATACTTAATTTGTAAGTTTTTCACCTGTCCATTGCACATTATGCGGATGCAGACCTACAGTATAGTATATTAAAAAAAACGGTAGCAGTGTAAAGAGTCCACAACTGGGTTTTAATAACATTTCCTTTGCATACGATTGCAGACCCAGAGCAACATGAGCATCCCACTGGAGTCATGTTAATGGCCACCTTACAGGGTTAGAAGGTTAGAGATATTTTGCTAAGGTTATATTTGTTAACTTTAAATCCAGCTCTGTGTCATACGTGGGCAGTGTGTTTAAACGGTTGCAGTGCACGTTGCTCCGAGCAGACAAGGTCCGCCGAGATCCGCCAGATTACTCAAAACTCATCATGGAGGTCTGCTGAGATCTGTTCCATCTCTGTACAGTTGAAAATAATCGGCAAAGAATCCTCTTAAATCCAGTATTCCCAGCTTTTTTTGTGTTTAATTTTTATTTACATGATTACATAGGGGGTGGGTGGAGTTGATAGAAAAATGTCCATGAATTAAGCAGTACAAAATTGGCAAGCACCACAAACAGACTACAAATATAAGACATACTGTAAGAACATTTGTATTGCAACCACTTATTTTGAGGAACTCATCAAGCAGGGGCAGGGCAAGAAGGGAGGAACAGGCTGTGATTGATATGATTGCCCTTACATGTGCCCCTCAAGTGAAATTAATAATTAATGTGTTGTTTTATTTTGGGGAATTACATTGTGTTGTTCCATCCTATCCAATATTCACTATATTTCTAATCAGAATATCTTGGCTGTATTCTTATAAAATGGATCCTGTAACTGTCCCTGATATCAAGATGCTTGGTGCTTGATGAATTCCTTTACCAGCAGTGTAAATAATTTTGTACACACTATTTTATCATACATAATAGTATGCCAACATTATGAGCACAGCATAATAATGACTATGAAATAAAGTATTACCCGCTGGTTTCATCTATTAAAAACCTTGCTGCCAAATTTTCAAAGCTGTGGTGTCTGCAGGCTTTGCTATTTTCAGAGATTAGCAGTTGCTGATAAAGTATTCGGACAATAATGTATCAAAGCTAAGACCAAAAGGTCATACAGACTGGAGGATACATGCTTGCTTTGTTCACCAAACAAAAGACTCCCAGACTCTTGAGGAAAATGTCAAGGAAGCTGCCACTGAAAGGCTGTTTAGTACAACCCCAGCTTTCATTTGGCACTTGACACGAGGTTGAAAAAAAATGGGTAAGTTAAGTTGAGTTAAGTTAGTTTAATTAGGTAAGACCTTGTGAGCAAATTATTTTTCTTTTCACACCTTAAGGGTCAGACACCATCCGCTGGAGTTGGAGAGATCTGGAACTACTGCTACTAATTAAAGGTTTACAAGGAGACACTTGAACAGACCACATATTTCCATTTCAGGATATTCACAGCAAACACTCTACACATCAAGATAATTGGGATTCCTCCAAGGAAAGCCTGTTCTTTGTTTCTTCTTTTGCCATTAATCCTCATTACTTCAGCCTTTGTTCCAACAGTCACCCTGTCAATCGCTGCACATTGTCCGTCACCCCATTGGTCCAGATCCCCTTATGGGAGTGTAAGTAGTTTTTAAGCTGTAGTATTTTATCAAGCTCTACAGGAGCCACAACCAATTAGGATAGTCTGTGTCCAGCGACATTTATTGTGTGTCTGTATGGAATGTGCATTCATGCACACATATGTGGTTGTACAATAGGGTGCCTGATATCCTCTGACAATACAACGTAAATGTAGCTAAAGCATTTTCACACCTCTCAGGGGATATGTTGTGTTTGTGTCTTGCGTGAGATAGAGAGCCATGGAAAGGTTCCCTGTTTATTTCCGCACACCAAGTTTTGACTGCCTGTTGCTCATCCTTCAAGAGACCAAGATCAATGGGATGTTTTTCAAATTAAAACTTGCCTATGTAAAGATGCATCTGGCTAGCAGAGAGTTAGATGTTGTACATGTATAGGTACAGAGCATGTGTGTGTATTTCTAGTCTGTGTGTAATGTGTGTAATAACAACAGAGTATGAAACACTGTAATTTCCCCTTGCAGGATTAATAAAGTATACATTACTATTATTATTATATTATATCATGTTCATGCATTATTTTGGTCTGCTTTTAATGACGAGACAGTCACTTTAGCAACTTTGTGTATTTGCATATGTAATGTGTAATGAATTTGTATTTTTGGAAAAATACAGAGTTTGTACACCTCAAATGAATGCTTAATGGTGGAGAAAAAACGTAAGAAAAGAAAATAGTGGGCGCTGTCTTCCTTCATTTTAAAGCAGCGTTTAATATCATTGATGATTAGTTATTAATGAAAAAAATAAAATGTTATGGCTCTGCTCATTTATTTAACTAACAGGTTTAATTGAAAACGGTTGGCCCACATTAGTTCCTTTGTTTGGTCAGTAATTAGCACATTGGTGTATTATTAACATATTGTCCAAGAGTTCAAAGTTAAAGTTAGATATGACAATCCGTTTATCTTAAATAAAAAACAAAACTAATCATACAAAATAACAGTTATTCTTTTTGTCTTACCACGTAATGACAACACTTTCTCACAATACACCTAACCACGTTTTCACCATACACCTTACCACAGTCACAAAAAAAAATGGTTTCCTTGCTGTGCGACACAGCTGAACCAATCAGGCCACATTTAAATAAACTTTTTTTCACCTCCAGCTTCACACGCTGGACTCCAACAGAAGCTACTCAGTTGTTAAAACTGTTGGCTGTCTTGAGCCATTGCTGTACACCATGTTTACAAATGTAGCTCAGCGTAAGTTCTTTCAGGAAGACCTAACTTTTTATCGATGCACTCCTAAATGAATTCAGCTGTTATCTAAATAAATGTGTATTTTATCATGCTGTGTATAAGTGTTGCATATCTGCAACTAGACCTCACTCTTAACCCTTGTACTGTCTTCACTTCCTGGACCCTCTCATATCCCTCAGGTCAAACTGACTTGTGAGTTATTTGTGGTTTTAAAAACAATTCTGAAATAAAATTGTACCTCATAATCTATTAACAAATGTTGTTTTTAATCTCAATTTAAAACAATTGAGAAAACATATATGTTCAGGGAATGCAATCAATCTCTACTAGAACACAACTAAAAATGGAAGTGAGATTCTTTTTTTAACATAAGGTTAGAATTCATGGCAAAAATCCACTATGGAAAAAACACATGTGGTCTGATGGTTCTCTACCCCTATACATATATATTAATACATAATATTCGTATAGCCATGGAGTCTAATTGCCAAAGACTTTGTATATTTTATTGAGCTGTACAATGAACCTTATTTGCATTTCTGCAAACATGTTTCTCCTGATTGAAATTACAGATTAATTTACATCTGTCATTCATGACAGATTATACATTTTGGTATTCACAGCCAATTAGTTAAGTACTGTTTTAAATTTAGCGTTGTGATTAGTGGTTGACTGTAGGCCAGCCATAAGCAATTTTTCCAAATTGGGCCCCTCATACAAACCCACTCCAGCACCACCACCCACCCTTAGTACTCACAAACACAGGCAATTATTAAATAAGCTCTTGGCCATTAACCTTGTTGTGACAGAGATAGAGTCTCTAACATCATTTCCTAATCCAGCGTAATGCAGTAGACCCATCCAGGCCATGTTTTGCATACTGTACATGTAATCAATATGTTTTTAATGCACAAACGTTCCAGCCAGTTATTTCAAAACACATAGAATATTGTTCTACTTGATCCAAGGGTTAACCAGGCCCCTTAGCAAGCTGGCCCCATCCCTGAGTTTGAGGACCAAAAATACTGGATGAAAACAAACTATTTTCATGTATTTTGATTATTGTTTTTAATAATAGAGTGAAATGGACCTTATTATGATTTGTAATGTGTTAGGCACACTGGAGTGTAATGGACTGTTTCAAATTGTCTGATTATTGAATTGCCAGAAGCTTATTTTGTCTGTGTGTGTTTAAATCTTGCCTTGTTTATTCTGTAATTCATTGCAACAAAATACAGAGGCCACATACGCATTTAGTGTTTCACTACACACCATGCACCATACTGTTTATATACGGTACATATGCATGAATATATATCATGGACACACCATTAATGCACAGCAAGACCAACCTGCCGACATTACCTTCTCAGCATTTAACTGTAACCTTGGAGCTCGTTCGGATCCTGATGGATCTTACATTGGTTTCAACACCTAATTGGCTCCTCCATCCTTTCAGTGATGGTGCTAGTCCCAAGAGTGTTGACATGTTTGACATGCTGAGAAGTGGGTTTCAGAAAAGAGAGAATGTAGGCCAGTTGGATACATTCACAGACATCCAATACAATTAAATGATTTACTGTTAAAACATGGGGGTGCTGAGCCACATGCCTGCCGCACACATTCTGTAAGACATCCAGGAGGAGCTGCAATATACAAGAATTGAGATACAAGAGAATTACAAGAATTCCACCGCTTATTAGAGGAGTCTATGTTTACACCGCCATTTTGAGTTTCCATTTATTGCTTTAGGATCTGCCGAAAAGGTAAACTATTTCATCTTAGCTCACTTATGTTTCAGACAGAACCAAATGCAAAGGTCAAGGAAGCTCTTGTGTCCATTCCTTTGCCTTTTTTGTTTATTCAGGTCCAAACAGTGTTCCCTCTTTTTTCCCTCTTATTTCTCTCTTCTGCTCATTGACATGACCTCAGGAAACATCTACCGTTATTTAACATTCTGGGTCTGCTGGAACTGGAAGAGCTGTGTTTTCTGTGCTTGATGCATGATAAGAAGGTGTTTGCGGACCTTGGCGGTTCAATGGTTTCACTTTTCTGAAATCATCACAAATGATCTTCTAAGTATCAAAGTAATCGAGACATTCATTTATAAGCATTCACTTGCATTAAGGCATGTAGAACTTCATTATACTTAACTTTCAGAGTCCCCCCCCCCCCAAAACAAAATAAATAATGCATCATTGTTTTCTCTAAAGAGAACAAAATTAAATTACATTGTTTAATGTTTTGTTTGTGTAAAACCAAAGTTACAGGTTCAATTTAAAACAATTTGGTATTTGAGTCTAATGGTTTCACTTCAGTCCAGCACATACGGAGAAGTGCTTTCTTTTGAGGAGCATCTGAGTTTGACGTTGGGCTTATAATTGTAGTGCAGCATGGCATTTGCGTTTTGTTGAATACATGTCATCCGTCTTAAGAGCAGTATGATTCATTTAAACCAGGGGTGTCAAACTGATTTTAGTTCAAGAGCCACATACCCCTAATTTGATCTCAATTGGGCCAGACCAGTAAACCACTCCAGAAAGATCTTAAACTTTATTAAGCTTGATGTTGGCAAATGCAAGTTACTTTTGCTATGCGTTTTAAGGCCGTTGTATGGTACGGACCCGGGAGAGAGAGGTAATATTCTGGTAAAAAAAAACTCAGAATTTCTAAGATTAATGCAAAAAATAACTGAGATTAAAGGGGTAAATTTGGAATTAGAATTAATTACTGCTCAGCCATTTTCACACTTTGCAAAGTCATCTTGTGGGCCTGGTTGGATCCTTCGGCGGGCCGATTCTGGCCCACGGGCCATCTGTTTGACACCCCTGATTTAAATTTTACTATTGACTGACCAGCTGTATCGAGTCATTTGGCTTTAAACCTTATAACAATTTTACTGTCAAAGACTGTAAACCACATTGATGTAAATATCATCATGCATGCCAATCTCTCACAATGTAAAGCAATAGCAGAGTCTTTCTTCTATTAATCCCAATAAATTGTGTTATGGAAAAATGTCAGTTTTTAAATTGACAGTTATCTGGAAGCATCCAGGGGATTCAATTCAATACAACTGCCTGAGTCAAACAGCTAGACTTCACAAGCACTGCAGTTTCCCTCACAATGAGGTGTGACAGATCAGAGACAGGAAGATGTAGACTCCATATGGATGAACAATGTTTCACTGTCACTGCAAAGACAGGGAATAGACACAACATCCAGTCTCAGCAGATATCTTGGTATTTAACTAAAGATGCTTTCCCTTGGGATGAGATGTTCACTTTCCTCTATCAAAAAGGATTAAAATTGTTATCTCTGTCTAAGTGGAGTTGACATAACCAACTTTCCCCTGTCCAATAAAACCTGGCAGTGTCCTTTTTATTGACAGTTCCAATTTGGAGACCAGGTGTTATGACCAGGGTTCAGCTATCCAAAGATCCGCACCTGTCGACTTACAGCACAGCTGCTGACCACATATCCTAGCAGTGTTTATATTTTCTAACTGAGTTATCAGTTTTTTATGAAGGAGTTGCTCATATTTAGACAGATTTAGTTTCCTTTGTTTTCTTTTTTTTCTTCAGTCATTGCTGACTAATTGAAACGTGACTATAGCTGGATGTCAATATCAGCTTTGTCATGATCACCGTTTGCTGCCACAACATGTCACTGAATTTGGGAAATGGCAAAACTAGGCATAATGATCCCAACGAAAAAACACACTAAAATACTGTAAACCTGCGGCAAAGTGTGAAGGGAACAATTACGTATTTCAACAGAAAATAACCGCGCAGCAATATCATGCTATAGATAAGCAATTGAAATACATAAATCTTGAAAAGGTCACTATACACTCAGTATCACAGCCACACTGTTAGCCCACACACGTTTAACAGGGGAGCTGCCCATGCCCCCCGTTCTTCCCCCCTCATTAATTTCGCCTGTTGTTAACTTGTGAAGGCTGCTCAGCGAGGCTTGGTAGGATATAGGACGGGCTGAGCAGCCAGACCAGCAGTCACCTGCCCTGCACGGAACGTTATCTCGAGGACACGCTGCTTCTGAAGAACCCAGCACTAATTACAAACTGGAACGCACATCCAGATCTGAAATCAGCGCTCCGTGGAATGGAAAGGAAAGATTGACATAGGGACACTGCCACAGTGGGAGAAATAAATTACAGCTTTTAGAGCACTTTTTCTAGGATGGATTACAGCGCAGAGCAAATATTTGCAGTTTCAGTTAAAGCCAATCCGGATCCATACTGTAAACAACCGACCTGCTGTGCAAATAAATCCTTCCTAAAATGTAAAGATGTGTGTCACACATACGCCTACAATGTTAGAACAATGAGTGAGTGTGAACGCGTAAACGCACGCATTTACGCGCTCACACTCACTCACACTAACTCACTCACTCATTCAGAAATGGACACAAAGTGTTCGTTTGAAAATAAACAAGTAATGAGCGTTGAGGTGAAGCGAAAAATTGTCTGACAACAGCAAATTCACCTTGAAAGTTAACATGTAACACAGCCAATAAATCACTTTGCATCCCCCGAAGCTCTCATTAATTAGGCTTGACTGGACCACTGATCCCTGCTGGATAAAAACACGAATAGGGCGTATTTAGTGCTAGACTGACAGAATAGATAGATTATCTTGTGTTTTTGACAAGTTCGGTAGAAATCACACAATGAAAATAATTGCCTTACCTTCACGCCATAAGTTTAACTGAATCTTTGTTTTTACAGGCACCGGCTGTTAAATCCAAGAGCATCCACAGTTAGCTTGTATCCTTCATTTGCTTTGCACATTGTTTACTCTTTATAATTTAACCGAGTCAGTGCAGCGTCTTGGGTGCGAGGCATTGGCTGTTGGGAAAAACTGCACTGGTGAGAGCCACAAAATACATATTTTAAAAAAAAATTAAAAAATAACTGCTTTAAATCATTAACTGTTTCTTGAAACGCCGAGGACTGATTTTATTCGGTTTCGGTCTTCAGAGAAGAGAAGAAGAGGTTGAAACTGTACGATGTCCGTCTGTTGTCCAGGAGCTTTACGCACGGAGTTACCTTCGGCACTGACGGAGGCAGGATACGCGGCGACTGTGAAGAAGTCTGCAAAATCAAGGCGGGGTTACATCTGTTCACAACCTGAGGGTACGTACATTTCCTTTACTGTCACCCGGATGGGGGAGATTGTATGTTAGTTTGTCTTATATTTTCCGAACTGCAGTCTTCACTTTGCCCCACGAGCTGCGTGTTTTGGCAATTAGTAAGCAATGTTAAAAATGTACACATGTGAATGTAAAGTATTTCATCCTCTTATGGCAAAGCGGACGAGATTTGGAAGAGAAATAGTTTGCTGATAACGACCACACATATTTAATGTGATAGACTTGCGTTAGTGCAAGGGGAGGAAAATGGTAAGGGGGGGGGGGGGGGGGGGGTGGAAGTAAAGAAATAAGTGGACTGTGGTTAACACTGCATTTGGACCCATATACTTAAAGACTAATTAACACAAATCTGTCTGTACGTTTGTCAATAATAATAAATAATTATTATTATCATCATTGACATTATTATTATCGTTATTAGTGTTGTTATTAGTATTATTATTATTATATATTAAATCGTGTATTTTATCCATTACTTACCCCCCTGTTGTCATTCAATATCTGACACCTCAGAACTCTCCTGGCTTTCATTCTGGCTGCCATATATAAAAAGGGGCCAGTTTACACATGGACTGTTTTGCGGATATTTAACTAGCTGAAAAGATGGAAAAGCTGCATTATTCTATGACCTGAGGATAACCATTGAGAAACAATGTAACACAAATTCCTCATCACATCCTTGAGATTTATTTCGACGTGTAGATTTGAGATGCATCCAACACAAACTGCCCCTGTCTGTGCATGTAAGTGTAATTACAAACCAGGATTTGATTACTAATTTCTGACCTTGTTGCCTTATAGTCTGAGTATAAATGGGATTGCCCTCGACTACACAACAGGTATTTGGAAACAGATACATGAACATGCGACAAATCCTTTTTTTTGTATGAAGTATGTCATAAATAGCACAAGGCATTTTCAAGTGCTGTGCACATATCTCATTTTGTAGCTTTGGGGCTGTCTGTTTTGGGTTTGTTGTGTCTGCATCCTCCTGGAAAGCAGTCTGGTTATAGTGATGATCCTCATTCCACATCACATTATTTTAGAGCTAGAGTTATTTGTGTCACAACTGTAACACTGTAGAGTGTAAGTCATTATTTTCATGGAACTCATGGATGGGTTTATGATATCCATTCCTGGCAGTGTGATCAACATATGTCAAAATTGTCCAGTGGTTTTCCATTGCCTCGCTTTGCACATTCACACAGGTGAGACTCAAATAAAGATTTTTGTTAAAGCACAACCTGGCCAATATATGGCACACAACAAAGTGTATTATCAATCCAACCATTACCAGAACACAAAAAGAGGGTTCACTGAGGGCCTCAGAGTGAGATAAGCCGGACAGTTTTTATTTTTTTTTCAGTCTCCAGATAGAGATCAAAGGCTGTAGGCCTTGTATGAAAAACATTGCTGATAATAAAAATGTATCCAGGATTACCATCAGAAATCTAAAGTAAGTACATTAACTCAAGTACTGTACTTAAGAAGGCACTTAATTTGAGAATGTTGTATTGGGTATTCACATACATCTTCTCCACTTCATACCAAAGGGAAAAGGTGCAGTTTTTACTCCACTCCAGTCATCTGATTGCTGTCATTATTTTGTAGATAATAATGTAACATTTAATAGAACATTTATTAGATTTTACTAACTAACAGCATACTTCAGCAATTTATAGTGTATCTTGGAATACCTGCTGCCTTAAAACACTGTCTACACAAGTATTTCAAGATTATTACTTAAACATGAGTAGATTGTAATACTTCCTTGCTTTGACATTAAAATTTAGAACGCAAAACTGTGATACCACTTGGAATGTGATATTACCATTGGGATATTGCTACTTTTATCTAAGTAAGTAAACAATCTGAAAATGGGTTCTTCCACAGATTACTGGTTACAGTTTTTATGCATTTTGGGGATAAATAGAAAAACAAGACGTAACGTAAAGGTATACAAAGGTAAACAAACTTTAATGACAATCTGTAATATCAACTAAATAAAAACTAAAGGATATTTGTTGGTGGGGTAAATCAAATGACAAGTTTAAATACGTCTTCACTGATATAAATCTGAATGGAGTGCCCTTTTATTTTCATTATACACGTTTGCAATACCTGCGCAACGAGATTGAAGCAGCCCCTTTCCAGTGTCAAAAAGATACAAGAAACGTAAGAATCGTATAACATGGAAGTATAAAATATAAGTAGTGCAAAAGAAGAAGAAAAAAAAAGGGGGGGGGGCGAGGTGCACAGTTCCTGAGACGACACTATACATATATAAACTACTAAGAAAGGGATTAAATATGAAATATTTCACAGTAATGAAATTAAATGATTAAATATTAAAAATTGCACAGTAATGAAATTGCATAGAATATCCAGTTGTCAATGTAATAAATATTTAAATATTGTAACGCAATAAAATTACACCGGATTACAGTTGGATTCCAGCTGGATGCAACGTGTCTGGAGATGTTCTCAAAGGCTCCCAAAAAGCATTTTTGCATGTATGCAGTAGGAAACAAGTATTTGAAGAAAGAGTAAGAAACACAGGCTGAGAGAATATAAGTAAAAAGATAAATAAAAAACACGCACAATCCTCACAATGGATAAAATATCACAGATTAGTGACACAACCTGAGTGTGGGATTTTCCTATGTGGGAAGCTGCCCTCACAAGTCTTTTCTCACTTTTGTGCTCTTGTGGAGCCATCTGTTCTCAAGCAAATCACAGTTTACATGTTCTCACTGATTCATACATAAACATACACACTTAGAGACATACGCCCATATAGTCCACATGCAAAGAAGCACAGTCCTCATGCTTTTTGTGTATTGCACAAACACATCTAACTGCTGACTGCCACAAGGCAACTTTGCAGCCTGGTGCTGCCTGATATGGCCTCTATTAACTTGAGTTGATGAGTGTATGTTGGCAGAATGCTAAATAAATCACAACAATGTAGGTGATGGTGCTCAGTTTATGCTATTTTACACACCGGATTCACCCTTCAAAATCTACAAAAGATTTCTGTCGGCCGAGAGATTCACAATATTGTGTATAATCTTAATGTCAGGGGCTGAGTTCACTTCAGGAATTGGAACTCATTTTGGGCCTCATGTTGAACAAGACCTGGAGAGACAGAGTGTAGACTTCATTTTATTTATTCTCTTAGCCTGGCCAAGGCAGAGTGACCACCAGTGAGCATTTGCCAATTTGAGGTAAGCCGGGGAAAGGCACACCCCGGCAAGAAAGAGGACACTACTGTGACAAGCAGGGCTCTCACTCCCTCTTTTTCTCACATGAACAGGTACAGCACACACACATACTCTAAGCATCAATGGTCCTGAAAGTGAATCATATTTATTGGAGCACCAGTCATCACTTTAAAGTTCACCTCATACTGTGACAAGTTTATGATGTCACCACTGGTTATTACCGAATAAGCATGTGTGACACCCTTGCTTGACACTGAGGCCCGTTCCCTAGTTGGCACTCGCGGTATGACACACAATGAGACAGAGAGACAAAGATGAAGAGAGTTTTGGCATGGCTGCCAGTATGGAAGAAAATGGTGACAGCAGAGACACCACAGAGAGGAGTTAAAGGAGAGATGACAAAGAGAGAGAGAGAGAGAGAGAGTTGAAGACCCGGAAGAGATATCTGGATATTAGAGATATCTCTCCAGGGAGAATGGGAAAAGACAAGCTTTTTTATTGTAAGCACATTCCCACAAAAAGCCAAAACCAACAATGAATTGATTCTATTGACAAGTGCCAAAGCCTGATGAAGCTTATTCCTCTGTGCCATAGAGCTCCATTGTTGTCCAAAACACGCACCAGTGAGCCACATTGTTGCACTGGGTAACACATTCCTTTATTACCATGGACATGTCCACTGTAGTTTACTGTATTTGAGTCTGTCCCACTGACTAGAGCAAAGAATATCTATTAATCCACGTCTTAAAATAGTCCCCAATAAAAGCATAGCAAAAACGTGTGCTAAAAACTACAATGTCAGTTAGTCCACAACTTTGGGCCGGACTGAATATTAAATGGATTGGTAATGAAATATTGTGCATTGTTCCCAGAGGGTCATTCCTAATGATTTTTGGTGATCCTCTAATTTTTCATATAATACCACAAACAAGCAAAACATTTTGCTTATCCAGTGTATCTGGATTGGGGCAATATCTGCTACAGACATTTAGTTCCCAGCCAATTGCTTTTCCTCTGAGGCCACCAGCAGGTTGACATTTTTGTTTCAGAGCAGAATGTGTAGGCAAGTTATGGGAAATTGTCATGAAATTTGGTAGACATTCATCACCCCTTCAGGATTAACTGCAAAACAATCCTTGGAAGTTTTATCTTGCACTATGTCAACAAATTAATGTGTCCAACATGTAGATTTTTGTGTTTTAGCATGCTCATTTGCAATCATTATACTTGCTAACAACAGCATGTTAACATTGTTATGATGAGCATGTTAGCATGGTGACATTAGCATAAATCATTGCTGTGCCTAAGCGCAGCCTCACAGAGCCATTGGTAGAGCTGCAGAGTAAGTCTTTTTGGAAAATATAATTGTATATTATTTATTTTCAAAGATGTATTTCTTAAGAAAGATCAAATGGGGTTTGGATTGAGTGTTACAGACAGAGAAAAGAAGTTGTAAAGTAGTGAGAGGCAGACTAACAAGTTTTGGTTTCTTTGTAAGAATTTGTTATAAAAAACTCTAAATTATAAAAGAAAATTAGAATAACACCATGCCTTGTCCTTTAATAAGAACATGGTGTAAAACTGCTGCTTATTCAGACTTGTTTCTTTTAATATAGTGCTATGCTACAACGGAATAACTTACCACTATTTTTCTCCTGAGGTAGAAGCTGCCTGAAAAAATAAACAGCCATACTGTGTGTAGTTCCCAGAGAGAATTACAAAGAAGAAGGAAAGGGATTATGACAGAAAATAAAATTGAACTAAAATATAAAATGAAGATAGCTACTTTAAAGGAATTTAAACGATGAATTATAAATGCATTAGTGATTAAAAAAAACTGAATATTTAGGGAAAACCTGCTTAACCCAGATGTACAGTATATACAGTTTGTGTTAGAGATAATTAGAATGAACTGTAAAATGGGGATGATAAAGTAAATCTAGATCTAGATCAAAAATCTAGATTAGGTAGGAGAAAAAGCACTGCCCACCCGGAGATTGACTGGGAAGCAGCTTAACATAACTCCTTTAACAAATACTGATTTAGCTTGCACGCATATGCAAAGTAATTAAAGGAATATATATATAGGAAAGATGTCAACACAGGGAAGAAACGGCTGTCTGCTGGTATAATTTAAGTTTTTTAATAAGTCGGTGTCAATGTACTTTCATGGGCAATGCGTGAATGAATTTGCTCATTAGAGTTGAATTGAGTTTACAGTTTTCATGGCAACTTTCCATTAATTTCAATGTAACATTTTATCAGATGTTAGGGTAGGGGGAAGTAAAAAGAAGAGAGAGACAGATCCGTCCTGAATAAAATAGAAGGGTAGAGGTAGGAGGAGCTGTAAGGTAAATAATTGATGATACTGATGAATAAATTATGGTTCCATCTTCATCGCTTTAGTTTGACCAGGCCCAGATTATTTGTCAATGAGAAGAGAAGTGGATGCAGATTGTGGCTTTATCAGAACAGGGAGACTTAGGAGAGTTAAAGAAGACTTCTGGTTCATTTCAACACGTAGTTCTGTTGTTTGTCAATTTGGATTGCTGTCGGTAGAGAGAAAAACGAAAACAATCGCTGATGCCTACACCTTGTTATCCTCATGCTACAGTTTGCACCCAGGACGCTGAAAAGATGCATTTTAAACAAGCTTTTAGCCTCTTAACATGTTGAAAATGCTATTACAAATGCCTACCCATGTGAAGTGATTCCTTTCGAGGGAACACAGGGATCTGATTGCTGTAGATGTGACAGAAAGACACAAAAGTTGAGCTAATTCAGCTTTGTTTAGTTTGGGTGTTGAGATGGCAGTAAGATGAATGCTTCGGGACCATCTACAAACTACAACACAGAAAAGAGATACAACAAAAATATTAATTAATTAATGATTAAATTAGGTAGTGTCTCCAAACTTACCTCCATTGGAACTCTCCTGCTAGTTGTACTACAGCAAAAATAAGCATGTGACTGTTTTTAAAAGTATTGTTATATCTCTTTTCTATGTTGTAGTTTGTAGACCGTTCTGAAGCACTCGTCTTACAAGTCTCAACACTGGAACTCAAAAGAGAAACAGATTTTATTGTTTTCGTTTTTTCTCGCTACTGGCAGCACTCGACATTTGCAAACAACAGAGTTACATGTTGAAAGGGACCAGAGTTCTCCTTTAAGGCGGAGAGAACTGAAAATAGTCTGGTAATTGTGAGGGTCAAGGTCACTCGTTGCTGCCAAGCTTCGCAGCATGTGGGCAGTGCGATGGGGCACGGTGGCGTTTCCATTGCATTCTCAAACAAGTTTGTTATTCTAATGGTCACTCACGACTGAGTATAAAGAGTGTTTGTGTAAAATTCATTTGTTAAGATGTTTTCATGTATCCTGTTCCCTCTGTTTTGGAAGTGATTGCAGTCTTGACAAAGCTTTTTAATGATTGTTTAAATGATTGCACACAATGTAGAGGAATAATGGAAAAGTAGATTACATCTAAAATCAATTCTTGTTTTGCCTTGGTTTGTGCTTGCCTGCTGTGGGAATTTTATTTCACTTTTGCTTATATACAGCGTATTCTCTGTAATATTTTGATTTTCACATTGTTAGTTTGTTGGTTTTTAATGATGGGACATGGATGGATCGCCAATATAGAACATAACTGTAAATGGTAGCCTACTGGCTGAAGGAAGGGAAGGTTCAATTATAGTTGAACCTCAAGATACTGTAGAGCAGGCAGACTGTTCTTCAAATAGAAAGTAAACCATAAAGGCTGCAGAACATAAACAATGCACCACATTAATGTTAATGGCAGCAGCAATGTGGCATTTGACAGATTTTATTGGCTATGTTGGGGGTTTAATCAGCCCCATGTCTAGCTTGTTCCTAACTTATCTTATTCCCTGCAGTCGTAATGTTTTCTTTCCCTGCAGTTTTCCTTGGATTAGGGTGGCACCTAAATCATGGTCGCACCTGTCGCCGTGGTTCTGCTTGGCACCCTGCTATGCCCTGCAGTGCCTTGCAACACCATAAACTACTACAACTACTATTTCTAGAAATAAATTCCATTATCTTTATTATTACTATAATAATACTATTATTGTTTCTATTCATCACAACCTCAACCGGCACCTTCACACACCGCCCACCAAGAGCCTGGGTCTGTCCGAGGTATCTCCCTGAAAGGAAGTGTTCCTTGCCAATGTTGCACTAAACGCTTGCTCTCGGGCTAATTATTGGAAATGTTGGCTCTTTGTTATCCATACCGTGTGGTCTAGACCTACAGTATCTTTAAAGTGTCTTAAAAAAAAACTCTTGTTATGATTTGACATTATTAGTAAAATTGTATTGAATTGAATGTTGGAACAATACGTCAGAGCGACTCACGTTATGTCACTGGACTTTTAGCTTATTATCATTATCAGTTCCTAACCCTTAACTGGAGGCAAGGAGAAAATAATAAATAATAATAATAAATTACATAATATCAATACCTACTGTATATCAGCTTCAACAATGTTGGTGGCGGTCTTTATGCTGAGCTAAGCTAACTATTTTAAAATAGATGATAAAGTCAGGCATGTTTTAGGGCATGGCTACACGCCGACCTGTCAATCAGGACAGAGGCTTAGCAATGCTTATCTATGGAACTGTGTACATCAAAACAGCCATGAACTTAGGGTGCTCTCCGTGTTTTTGTCTTAAATGTTGACCCTCTCACTGGGTTTTCATAGGAAAACTTATCTAGCCTTAGCTGGTAACTAAAGGGAACATTTTCTGTGTACTGCAGCACATGCAGATGAACAGCATCAGTACCCAGAATTCCACGTTTACCTGGCAGTAAAACTTCGCCAGATGACTCGCTTTAGCCTGTCAAAAATATGTAACTTTCCCTTTTTTTGTGTTTAGCTTAGCGCAGGGCTATCAAAACCATAGCTAGCATTGGCTTAGCCACGTCATCCTCCCCAGCTTGTCCAAAACTCAACTTGTCAGGTTTTCGGCGACATCTAAATTGCCAAACTCAAGGCTTAAAACAGTAGCCCACAAACCAACGGTGCTGCTGCGGCCATTATTTTTTTTTACAGTCTATAGGTTTAATAAAACAGTGCACAAGCTTGTCCACTTTGACCCCACTTATAGTCAGTGTAGGCCTATTTGAGAGCCATTTTATCTATTTACCCTACTACTGCAGCTGCTCATGCTTCTGCTGCTACGCTTACATATAGAGAAAGACATCCACACAGCATCTATGGTCTCAATATTCTACAACCCACTGAGACTTCAATCACTGACTTACTCCTTGTCTGTTGAGATGAGAGAACAACCAACAGTTTTGTTTTCCTAGAGTCACAGTGTATCCCCTGGTCTTTAACCAAACAAACACTCTCACGTCTGTGACCTACTGTGCAATCCAAAGTCGAGTGTGTGGGACTAAGGTAAAAAAACAGCTGAATGGATATAAAGAGACAAAATGTGAGAGAAAAAGGTATAAGAAAAAGCTTATAATGGGGACATTTTACAAATTCTGTTTGTCTGTGTCTTTGTTGCATTACTGCGCCTGCAAAAACCTGTTTTCTGCATTCAGCTTTTACACACGTCAAAAGAAAGTCAGTTAACCATCCAAGAAAGACCTGTGCAACAATTTTAAAATTTTAAATGCATCATGTCTATCACTGAGTTGGCTGGGTTTTAAATGAGTGTCAATTACAATATGATCATCTTTAGGTTTTGTTTTTGTTTCAGTAATTTGAAAGATTTCACCATCAGTAGTGTGCTGCTTGCAACTGCCCTTTGTCTCCATTCTAATACCCATATTGACTCATTATTTTCAACCTCTGCTGGAAAGAGCCTCATTTTCTTTCATAGCTGCAGTGGCTGAGGTAAATCTGCCGTTGAGTCTTTTGCAACACTCTGCGCAATATGATGTATTTCAACATGCGGATCTGACACCAATGATTAAACAACTAAGCTTCAAAACTTAAAAGCTTGTTACTTTTTTCTGAATTTATCAGCTCCCAGTTGTGGTGATGCTAATTGGTATTAGGATTTGCATATTTCTTCAGCATATCGCGTCAGTAAATCCTGATCTAGTCATTATTGCTGATAAAATACAAAACAAAGTTCCAACAAAGTAATTTCTCCTCTGTTCAGCATGAGGAAATACTTCCGTTTTAGCTGACTACTTGAACAAAAGTTAAGTGATTTGGCTCCTGCACTTTGGGAAAACTTTGGGTGAAGGCTTTTCTAGTTTTTAGGAGAAGGTTGTCCATTAAAGAAAGAAACAAACAAACAAGCAACAGAGGAACAAAGATGAAGACATGATAGAAACAGACATGAAAGAAAAGACGGGCAGTTGAATGAGAGACTGATGGGGCGGAAAGACTGCAGGACGCACAGACAAACAGAGAACCTCGGGTAATGAAGGCAGCAGAAGTCGAAGTGCCCTCAGTAACAGGAGGATGAAGATCTTTACTTTAAAGAAGCCAACTCTTGACTATAATTGGGAGCTAGCGAGTTCTGAGAAGTGAGTCTATGATGTGATCATTAGCCCAAGTGTGGAGGTTTCCCCCTTAGGGAGAGAGAGGAGCAGAAAGGACAATGAGCCAAAATTGCAAGACAAGTATACAGAGACTTTTTTAGACCAACACAAAGGTACCAAAGTAGCAAAATCACAAGTGTCAGGATGGAGAGCTGGAGGAAGAACAAAGATAACGGTCAGACTTAACAGAGATGGGAAATACCCAAGAATAATTTTAGTCAGCTGAAACAGCTGTGGGGAGCATCTGGTGAATCGAAATGGGGCCATTGGTGCATCGTTGCTATACCAGGACTCAGTTTAGTGAAGGCAGTGGCTGGATACGATTTAAAAGACGGATGCATGAGTGATGATCAAAGGGATGTGCTTTCCCAGTGTGCCAACGTCATTTGTTGGATGAGAGGTATTGGCTTCAACACCACAACAAAAGACCAAAACCACTGGCAATCGCTTTAAATGTCTCATTACCGCTTGTTGCATTAAGTCCCTTTTTCTCCAGTGGAATCAACATGCAGCAGGGCACATTCAGACAGACATTTGAAACAGTGATTACAGGAAGAAACTATGCATATTACAGGTTTGCCTCGAGCCATGACAGCACAGCGCTGGGCCTGGAAGAGGATACTGAGAAAAGTATTTCAGTTGCTTTTGTACACAGAGACCGATTTGAGGTTATTTAAAGGACAAAGCTAGGCTGAGTTAAGAGTGAGTAATTATTTTTGCTGTTTGAATAATTCGAAAAAGTAACAGCATTACTTTATCAAAGACTAACATGTAATGAGCGACTGATTCAAATTTTAAGGAACTGGCCAAACGCATGATTGTAAGAGACAAGTTTGAGTAAATTGTATTGTATTTGATCAATTGTCATCTATCTGTCACATAAAATGTCTTTGCCCTTTACCGCTGGGAAGAGTCACCTGACCACATAGCCTTCTCTAATTAGCTACAAGTGGATCCACTGCTCCAGCTAAATATTTCATTTGGAAGTGAAAGTCACAGTAGAGCTCCGTGTAGGATGTTATGTTAGAAAGGGTTTTAATTCATGCCTGAAATGATCAAAGTCAGGCACTGTGACCAAAACAGGCCTCATTCTGCATTTCTTGAGGTTGAGGAAAAATAATGAAGAGAAAGGCCCGGGAGCTCAGACCTCTGTGAATGTGTCAGAAAACAACAAACATGAGAGATAAAGAATAGAACTACGTCTTAGACACATTCCCTCGAGACAGTTCACACAGCACATTACACCTATATCACATTGAGTGTATTTGAAGCGTGCACAGTTCGTGTCACAGGCCACTCATTGATCTTCATGACAGTATGATTGCTGCACACACCGGTTTAGACTCACCTGCTTACATTACAATGTTTCTCTTTTCGGCTTGGCTCCTTTAATGTCCAGGCTTGGACTGTGCTTATTTGCTTCCTACCAGCAGCTAGTATTTACAGTGTAAACACTCTTCTCATCTGCATTTTTCACATTAAGCTGTGATCTGTATTTACATAAGGAGTCTGGACCAGGCAAGAGGTCTCCTTGCCCATGGTGTGTTGGTGTTCCCAAGTTCTGTCTCCTCTGACTTTACACACACATCCTCAGGCAACCAATGTACTGCCTATGTTTGTCCGTGGAGCCTGTCATCTTCAAAACTGTCATACCGTCTCTCTCTTCATCTCTTTCCCCTCCCTCATTTAATCATGGAGTACATCCGTTGTCACTGTTATCTTTGCGCAGAAAGTAATCTTTTGTGTCTGGCCTTTATCTCTTTCCCTCCTCTTTACCCTCCTCCTTCTTCCGTCTTTCTGCCATTTCCACAGCACTGCACTGTGTTTTTATTTTGAATGTAGTACAGTAGTGTTCTCGCATATCAGAATATTATGTCAGAAGTCAAACTGAAGTTAGCGCATCCATTGGAAGAACTCGGAGCAGTATCCGATCAGCAGCATGCCTGCAGCTTGTGTGTTAATGAGTCTTTAGTGTCCTTTGCACAACAGCATTGATCGACAACAGCTCTGCCGCTGCCTCATGAATGCTGTGAGGCAGGAGAGGATGGGGAAAGGATGCAGAAAGTAGTGTCAAACTGATAGGAGGAGAAGAGAAGGTAGAGACAAAAAGATGGAATAGGACCGGGAGGATTGAGAAAGAGACACATGGGGGGACGTTCTGAATACTATCAAATGACATCACAAAGGAAACATCTAAAGTACCCAGCTATATCAAGATCTACAGGGAATACAGTTTTAAAAACTAGCTTAGGATTTAAACATGACTCTATATTTAGGCATTTATTCAGTATAAACCCTGACACTACAAGCATTGCAGCCCCAAAAACAATACAATTACTTATATGTCTAAAGAACTTTCCCTTTAGTATTGTTTTTTTAATTTTTGAAATAGGTTTGTTGAGCATATCTGGGCAACCAGTGGCTTTGTAATATAGTATTAAGTGATGCAATTTGAAAGGGAGATATACACTATAGAGCGCTGCAGCCTCATGGGTCTGCAGGGCAAGAAAGGATTTGGAGGGTTTGTGGCATCAACCACCCTCCCTGCCCATCTTGGAGAGTGCCATTTGATTGGCATATGTATGTTGCCATGTTTATATCTGTATGGTGTGGTACGCTGGTCTGAATCTGCTGTGATGATTAGTGAAGGAAGTCCTTGGCATTTAATGCGTTATTGACTGTCACTCAGTGGGACCATCTCAACCATCACAATAAATTAATGTCTTATCATATAGCCAAGAAGTGAGCAAGAGTGTATGTGTGTGTGTGTTGATTTCAAGGGCAACATAGATAGCAAAATAATCTACTCATAGAATTTATTATGGTGACTGATGAGCATAGGAAGGCAATTCCTATTTAGCCTAGTCCTTAGGGTACATTTCCCGAGGAATATTAATTCCCTCTGCTCACTTTTAAGGCAAAGTGGGCTAAATAATACATTTTATTTATGTAGTGCTTTACATGGTAGGCTACTCAAAGACATGTTATAGTAAAACAAGCATATTTACCACAAACACATGGATAAAACAAGCATATCAAAAGCAATTAAAACATGGTGTAGCCTACAACTTTATAAAAATGTTGAGTGACCAACAGGCTAAGTAGATATTTTTAAATCCTTACACATTAAGTCAATCCGCTATAGTCTGTTGGGCTTTTTCTCTCTGTTTGATAGCTACAGCTGTATTTCTCTTTTTGAATATTATATGCTTCACCTCCTCGTTACTTTCCACTAGAAGATGCTGCTCAGCGGGTGAAACATATGCCGCATACGTCTTCTCCATTTCTGCATCAGTAAATCTGTGATCGATACCGTGGTCTATTTAAGAAAGCTGAGAACGTGCACTTATCCCAGCTATCTACACCTGGCTTGACATAGCGTCTCCTTCTCATCCTGGCTCGGCAAACGTGCAACCGATTAAGCTGCAATGAGAAGCTCTCTCCTTCTAATTCCCACTGCACAAGCATTTTAAAATCTGCGCGAGTGAGAAGGAATAGAAAGGACTTTAAAGGTTGTTTCAATAAAGAGCTGTACTGCTACTACAGTTAACGTTTTTACATGGGCTGCTCTCATAAGACCTAGACAATGGCTGGGTTAAAACCAATTATACATTTGAAATGGTCAACTACTTAATTGGTTCTATTTTCTCTGAGACCAGCATTGTTTAGTTAAGTTTTTAACATTATCCAAATAATGAATAAAGATATTACATTATGGGAGCAGACTAGGCCATATCAGGTCATAGTAGAAGAAAACAAACAGCATCTGACAGGGATGGGAAGTAACAAATACTTTGTTACTGTACTCAAGTAGATTTTCTTTAAGATATTTTTACTTTAATATTTATATTTTTGCCAACTTTTTACTTTCACTCTTTACATTTTAACATGAATATTGATACTTTCTACTCCTTTCGTTTTACAAAATTGCCACGTCACTTCAGTTTCAAATAATTTCAGTGGAATTATCATACATTTTTTCTGTGTCATCGATATCAAATTCAATCTTATCGGATGGGAATATATAGCACTGTACGTTGCACTTGACGCACCACTACAAGACAACTCAACAGATTTGACGGCATTCGTTCGTGGCAAATTATTGCGGCTTGATGGCGGTAACCCGTATTATGGACTGCGACATGATTGAAAATGAACAAAACAAAGATCCCAGAGATTCGGCAGACAAACAGCCAGACATTCACAATCCTCCTCGGCCTTATCTGAGAGAAATGTTTAAGATAGTAGGCATCCACAATGTGCTGCGTAACTCTAAAAGTAGGGGGAACTTCCTAATTAATGTCTGTTTAGTTATTCATACTGTATCCTTTATATTCATACAAAAATGAAATACATGCCTATAAATGAATAACCTCATGCCTATAAAAATACATACATACATACATACATTACATACATGTCAGTGAATGAATCTGCTGTCTTTGGCACATCTGCAGTCAGGCTGCTTAGCAGCTTGATTTAGATGTAGGATACTTTGTCGAATGATACGCATCAACTTACTCCGCTCTTCACTGAGCAGCACAATCCCTTTGCTGCTCAGTCTTGTCTCCAACATTAAGGCTACCACCAACCCCCACTGTTGTTTCTGCAGAGCTGTTATTTATTACTAAAATTACTGTAGACAAGTAGATGTAGTAGACATTTTCCTTTTGGCATTAGTATGTATTTGTAAAAACTATTAGAAGATAAATTTCCCTGGAAGCAGTTCACTTTTTATGCTGACGATATTTAAACGGCACATTTAGAAAATAAATGGTTCAGTGAATGTAAAACTGTTTTTTAAGTGTGTCATTGAAAAAAGATGTCAACACTCACAGAAAGAGGCTCTGTAAGGGTAAAAGCTTTGTGTGTGGTTTTGAAAGAGAAGCCACAACAGTTCACTTGTTTTTCAGTTTTTCATGTATTTGTATGCTGTAGCAGTCAAATTTCAAGATGTAATTCAAGGTAATTTACTCTAAAATCAGGGATGGTAGTATTTGAGCATGCACAAACAGACTCAGCATGTGGTGTCCATAACTTTACTCCTGGTGAGCAAGAAAAGATATTCAGTTCAGTGACATGTATTGGCCACTTCATTTTTGCTTTGACATTTTGACGTTTTTATCCTTTGAATTACCCAGTGAAGAGAGAAAAGTACGTAAGTAAGTATGATTTATTATTGTGACTGGGGAGTCTAATATATTCAGTTTGCCTGTTAAACCAAGAGTGAAACAAGAAAAGCTTAAACCCGTTTTTTCCCCAGGAAATTAATTAACTGCAGGACAAATGTAATGTGTGTGCGCGCGTGTGTGTGTGCTTGGATACATGTTTTCATTACCCTCAATTAAGGCAACCATTTTGTTTGAAATAAAAAGCCAGAAACCTAAATACAACTAAAATCCCTGGAAATCTCATTTGTTTTAAGTGCCTTGTTTCTACTGCATGCATGCTTTCTCTCTCTCTCTCTCTCTCTCTCTCTCTCTCTCTCTCTCTCTCTCTCTCTCTCTCTCTCTCTCTCTCTCTCTCATGAACAGAACAAAGGAGACTCTCAACTACTGTTGCTATGTGTCTCATTAGTCCTAAGATGTAATTCTGTTTGTATTTCTTCTCACCAACTGGGAAAGTAATTAATCAGGCTTTGCTTTCATGTCATCCATTCAAATGGTCAGTTTTAGTGTTTTTTTCAGACTTGCCAGTCCACAGGTTAATTGGTTCTGGACAGCTGCTGAGAGGCAATTTGTTTACTATTATCGCAAAAGCCTCGCCTCAGTCAAGGTTTATTCCAGCATTCAATCACTTCCTTTTTTGATTTCCTTCTTTCCTTCTTTGCTGGTTTGCACAGGTGCACAACGCGTAACCCGATCCAATTCAAGCTAAATCAAATTCACTCGGTTAAGTGATTTTTTTATGGTGTAGTGGAGGTCAAATACACCAGGGGAAGTGAATTTGATCAACACTGAATGAAGACATGAAGGGGCTGTAAGGGAAAGGCGAAGAATAGGAATATGTGTGAGGGACAAGAGACTGCTAAATGAAGCTTTCTGTTGTCTTTTTCTCCCTACTTCTCTTCTACTTGTTTGTCTCATACATAGCCTCACAATTATTGGTGTTAGGATTCTTTCTTCTTCATCTCTTGGAGTGGATTGCTATGAAATGTTGTACAAAGATTCATGATGCCCAGAGGTTGAATCCTACAGACCTTTTTGATTCCCTGACTTTTAATCTGACGCCACATATTTTAATTATCTGCATCAAGTATAAAATCTTCACATCTACTGGCTGGTTTGTAACAAAGGTTTGTACAGACATGGATGGTTCCTAGATGAGGAATCCCAAGTACTGTACAGCCTCAAAGAGCCATTAGCATGGCTGTAGACTCCAAGTCATGTTATATTTGGACTGGTGATACCCTAACCCTAACTGTGGATATCCAATTGTCATTACAAAATAAAATTCACAAAATGATCTTCAGGATTTGAGGTTTGGATCATGGAACCTGGAGAAAAAGATACAGCACAGTGTAGTAAACTGTGAAGTTACCTCTTGAATTTTAAAATGTACAAGTGACATTGTAGACAACTCCATTTCCTGGCATAGGCGGCGCCAGGGAGAGGCTTGGGGTTGCTCTAGCTACCCCTAGGATTCCCACAGCACCCCCAAGAAATAGCTGTGTTGTAAAAAAAATGTGTTAATTTACACTTAAAGAAACCAAAAATTACATTAATAAAACAAAAAAAATATTTTCAGAACAAATATGTGGAGCAAACACAGATACTATTCAGCCAATGGGTGCAGCACACATTAAACTTTTGACTTTACTTCCGCAGTAACGTATTTACACAGACGTGTTCAGCCGTTCAGCCGTCAGGGTTAGCAAAGTGAGTGGGTCGTTATTTACTACCTCAACATCAACATGTGGAGACTATAAAAAAAACCTGTAAACTAGACTGAGAGATTTGGTGAACCTGTCACCAACCAGGACGAAGATTAGCGGCTGGAGGACAATGACCTGACCGCGGCCGTGACTGCTGCTGAGTTACACGTTACACTGCTGTGAAAGACGTTAGACCAGAGGATCGCACGGCTAGGCCACAGTGGGGGCGGATTCATCCAAGAACTTCACTCTTATCCCTCTCTTGTAGCAGAACATTAAAGTGAACATGTGTTTTACAGAACTGAATAAATGGATCACCGAATCCAAAGTTACACAACGCACAAGACAATAGTTTATTTAACATGTTTCAAACAGGTTCAGAGGCATATTTAGATTATATTAAGTCACTTCAGATATGAAAAACGTTACATTATTGTTACCATGTGTGCAAGTATGAATACTGTGTGAGGATGCATGTGTGTATGTTTTTATGTGTGTGTTTATGTGTGCAGTTGGCTGTGGGATTATTTGGCCTGCTGCATTACTCTTCTGCAAATATATAAGCTACTGTATGAAAGCTGCAGTAATGATTATGTAAACCCGGCTTGTTGGCTGGTATTTGAAATATGTTTGGTCGGCTGATCAGAGATTCATTGTGCTGTTGTATCTGCAACTTTAGTGCATTAAAAACCTCAATCTCTCTCCCTCTCGTCCGCTCGCTTAGTAAACCGCTGCAGAGATGGGAAGCGTGTCTGCGCGCGTGTGTAGGCTACGTGTGTCAAGGAAAACTCTAAATTTCAGAGCACCCTCACTGAAACATCAACCCCATAGCACCACTGTTTGCTGGCCATCAAACACCAAAATATTCTATTACTATGCTGTATAATGCTAACCATCTGCTTCAACATTCCCCTCTTCCTACTGATTCTTCCTTTGTGTCAGTAACAAATTGTCCTGTTTCCAGGCATGACGGAGATGAGGCAGTTAAGGTCAGCTGTTCCCACTGGTAGGCAACTGCTGCGAGGTTGTTGAAGGAAGTCTCCAATAAGGGGCCATGCTGTGTGGTTACGCTATTGATCGTTTGTTCATTATCTGCCGCTTCAAATTATTAGTTAAATCACAGAGATTGCTCACATTCATTTCTGCCAGATTAGCTTGAAGGCTTAATCAAACTACAGAGGCCATGGTGTGAATTATGTAAACAATGTGGATAAAACATGCACCGTGTGTTAATTGGTCTCAGATGATTTGTGGAAAGGAGCTTTGACTTGAGTACCCTTACAGACTTGGAATTTATTGTTGAAATAAGGTTCTCCCACCTGCAGAGGGGAAGAGCAGAGAAGAGCAGCTGTTATTTGCCACTGCCCATTTAATTATTTGTCTTCAACAGATTGAACCTGCAGGCGTCAGAGGGAATTTAAGAGATTAATAACGTGGTTTGGATTCTCAGCAATAAGTCTCTGTTTGTTAGCCGCATCTTGTTGTTCCTAATGTCTACCCTAGATTGAGGCATGCATGTGAACATGCTTGGGGTAAGAGTGTGCATTTATAACCACGTTCCTACATTTATCAGGAAAAGTGGGGCTCTCTCTAACTACTAGTGGAACGTCAGCCAACTGCTGCCTGGGCTGCTGCTCAAAAGTAATAAAGCACCAAACATGTCAGAGGTCTGACAACGTTTGAAACTGTTCTCATTTCCCCATTATCAACTTTTGACATAACAGCACAATTACAAATCGTATTTAATGTGCAGTGCTAATTTCCCCCTCCCCCACTTTTATCTAATGAGGTTTGGCAATGTTTGTCTGTATCTATTCTCCCAAGAAACAATGTTGCAGTTACACCACACAGTATATTTTCATTTTGTCAACCGACCAGCCTTGATTGGTTTAGATAAAACCCCGTATCTCAGGCACAGTTACCTTTGAATTCAGCCAGCCTGCGCTGTAATGTTCTGCTTTGTGTCATTTTGTGTGCAGCGCCTCAGGTGTGGCTGAAAACACAGCCGTGATTTAGCACTTCTCTGGCAGCCAGGTGTTCATTTCACTAACAATAGAGCTGCAACGTCATTGTGCAACGGGCCAGCTCCATCCTCTCATCACAAATTAGAAAGCAGGGCCCAGTCACTGCCTCGCTTCCGAGTCTGACTTGTAAATGGTCTTTTTATTTAAGGCATCCTCTTTGTCTCGCTAATCAAAGATGCCTCTTGTTTGAAATGCGGGTAAATGAAATGGAGGATGGGATGATGGATAGGAGAGATGGACTGGAGAGAGGAAAGGTGAAGGTATATGGTAAAAGGGTTCCAGTTTAATTCAGGGATTCAGTTTTGATTAGGCCTTTTAAACAGATGGGGGTTTGCAGTATACTCTGAGTGGCAATAACAAAGACAATGCAAAGGCTGGAGTTCAGTGATTCATTTATTCACTACAGATGAAAGAAACACCCCATATCGGTGGGAATATATGACAAAGTTTTTGAGAAAATAAACACCTGTATTTTCTATTGCACAGTGTGGGTGAGCAGAAGTATGATTCATAGTATACAATGACGGTATACCATTACGGTGATGGTTCGTGTTGATTCTACATCGACTTACAGGTCTGTTGGTGCATCTGAAGTTGCACTGGATTTAAACAAAAAATGTAATAAACCAAACAAGCTTTGTGGCTAAAAAAACAAATACAAGATTAGAAAAGACATGACAGGTTTGAGGAAATTGCTCTCATCCATCTGTGTGGAATGGTAAGAAAACTTGTGAGAAAATGTGCACTTTATAAAATACTGAGCTAGAGACAGGAGCTGAGGACACTAATATTCACAACAGACTAATTCTTTTAAAATGAGCTTTGATGGATTACTTGACAGTAAATGAAAAGTTATGAGACTCTAGGCTTCTCATTCAGTAGTCAGGGGATGATCTCTTTTTGTCAAACATTTACTTTATGCCAATGACACCTCGTGGGGATCATAACAACTCTGAAACAGCAAGACTTGAATAATTCACAGGGTCTATACATCCTCAGGCAAATAATGGTAAATTTAAGTGGAAATATTCTCTAGAGGTGCTTTAAAGTTGTCCAGGTGCAATTGAACAGCTGACAAAGACACAAACACTTGAGCACCGGCGGGTTTTTGTTACCTTAATATACATTGACTTTGAATAATGTATGAGTCGGAGGGGAAAGGTAAATCTCTAATCAAATATTGACCAAATAATAGTGTGCTGTTGCCAATTAGAATAACAGCAGTGCATTAGTAGAACTGTGCTGACAGTGCGTCTCGTTCAAAAGCAAAAATTGGGATTGTTAGAGAGCTGTAGCTGTCCCTGCATGACCTTACAGCTGTAGCCTGATCTTTTATTTGCATTAAAACACAAACATGAACCCCTTTTAATAATGTTGATATTAATAATAGTGATAATAATAATAAATTGAATTTATGTAGAGCTTTTTAGAAATTCAAAGGAGCTTTAAGTCTTTCATTTTCTTTTAGATGGTTTATAAGGTTATAAATCCAAGGAATAGTTTGATATTTTAGGAACTGCGCTTTCTTGAGTTAGACAAGAAGATTGATTCCATGCTCAGGCTTGTTTAGTAATGTGAAGCTAAAAAGAGAAGCTTAGCTTAGCATAAAAGGCTGAAATCAGCGGGAATCAGCTAGCCTGGCTCTGTCCGTAGTTAACTTAATTTGCCTACCACCATTTGTAGTACACAAATTTACACGTTATATCTCGTGCTATGTTACCTTTAGACAGCATTGAGCTAGCTTTTCCCCCATGTTCAGTCTTCATGCTAAGTTAAATGAGCTAACTAGCCTTGTATCTACCAGACACCCAATGAGAGCGATAGCTCTTCTCATCTAAGCAAGAAAGCAGAAAGGGGTGAATCTCGAAATGTGAAAGTATATGTTATGTTGAACATTACATTTCTACTGTTTTTTAGATGTAAAAATCCTATTCAGACTGAATAATTTCCATATCAATCAAAATGTTTAATGTGATCTGTAGACACATTTTTCCTTATCCAACATTGTGACAACACTGTGCAATGATCTGTCACCATTTTAAATTGGCTTACCTTTCAAATAAGCCATATTGTTTTCTCTATCACACCATATGTTTTCAGAGAGTCTAATTAATACTGATTTATTATCAACCCAGCCTGGTTAAAAAAAAAGGCTTTAACTTTCTCTTTGGTCCAAATCCCTGAATTCCAGTTTAATTAATGTCTACTAAATTAGAGATTGTTTGCAATCCAAAAATATCTCTCATCTCTTCTTGGCTGGAAGTCTTTAATCAAGTTGGAACATGGGCATTCCACAAACGAATGAACAAGATGTGGACGTTTTAAGGGTGGCACGGTCAACATGCCTGCCCTGTCTAGAAGTATACAGCATGAAATGTGAAGATTCTGAATTATGAGTGGGCTGCTCATGGTTATCTCAAAGCTTCCTTGGAAGGAATGATTCAGTTGCTGTGCCTCCATTTGAAATGTGTGCATTCATCTTGAGTTAAAAGAAATGGAACTCAGCAGGCTGGAGAATTACTGTAGAAACACCCTTTTAGCTCCTACTTGGTCTGGTACAATCCTTTGAAATTTCTGCGTAAAATAAAGTGGTGCCACACAGAGGGTGGACCCTTCCGGAGGAGAGCGGAGGAGAAGATAACAAGGGGAAGCAGGTTTCATGGTTATCCTGGTTAGAAAGCGGAAATTCAAAGCATAATAATTACTCACTTTGTATTTTATCAATATATTCCAATCAATCATAACTCTTTTATGTTTAAACAGATAGGTGATAGGACTCAGCTCTAGCAAAGTGACTATTGATCAACAACAATCAATAACTGACTGCAATGTCTGGCAGCATACACATGCTGAATCATCACTGCTCAGGCCACAGCCAAAAGTCTCTGATCAACCCACCGTTCCAGCAGATAATAAATAAATTGATTAAATATCAATGTTTATTGTAAAATCAATTATCTGCATCATCAGCAACTTGCATATCAGACATCGCTCTCCTCATCAGACAAATGTGCAACAGCGTGGTTTTTCTTTAGGTGTGAGAGACTTCCTTGACAGGGAACTTGACATGCTTAAGTTGTCTTTGATTTTATGTCAACGTTTAATGACATAATACGCTTCACACTAGGGGGAGACAAATACCTTCATAGATGGACAAGCATTGTTTACTGCACAATACATGAATGATGATTTAAAGTCATATGTTATGTTATGATAGTGGAATGAAAAATAGCTACAACTCTTGCAGACATTCTCAGTCAAAAAGTTCAAATACATCAACTACAGGCCTACATGTTGAAAAACAAAGAAAGAAGCAGTGTTGAACTGTATGTGAAGACTACTTTGTCATTGGGATATAAAAACAACACATTATTGATTCGGTAATAAGCAAAGAAAATTAGCTGCAAGTTAAGAGGGTTTATAGTCAAGGCTAATCCACGTTCTTGGGGTGATGTGGAGAACAGAGGCAGTCTGGGCCTGGTGGTTTTATTGAAACATATACTGTATAAGAAGAATGTGGGCCATATCACTGGGTTGTATCCTAAGGGAGGCACATTGTAACAATGAACAGGGTTGGAGAGACACAAAGAGGCATGAAGAAGCTAGAGAGAGAGAGGGGGGGGGGGGGTGTTATAGAATTGCACTTTCCACAATGCATCTCAAAGCCATAATGCCATATTGTTTCAGAGTTTATGGGATCTGTCGCACAATCAATAACCAATCTATGTGAACTTGATGGATGGAGAAAAGTTCATTTGTTACCTAACCGACTTGTTGTTCAGACAATATCCCTGACCTTGGTAGGTTTGTGGAGACATTTGTTCTGTCTATCAAGCCTCTTGTGGCAAAGCATGCTGGGTGACTGGTGGCTTCCTAAAATATTTTGCATAGTAAGTAATAAACCGCTCTACTTCTTTATGGCTGTGCATAAATGAATTTGCAGGGTAATATCTTGGCCAGGCAATCTGCCTTGCCTCAAGCATGCCTGGGTTGCTGTAACAACAGCTGCTGCTATATCTGTCACTACTGTGGGTCACGGCTAGTTAAAAGAGCAATGTACATCACATCTCTCCATCACTGCAAGTCTTTTCCCCTTTCTCTCTTCTCGCCTTCATCTTTTGCTGACTTTTTTTGGCTTCGACGTTTCTGGCTTGCTTATCTGGACCAGCCCTGCTCTCACTGAATAAAACTCTCTGCTACACAGTACTGCATCTCAGCTCTGTATTTAAATTACACATAGTTTAATTCAAGTAGAAACATATTCAAAGTTTTTTTGTTTAGCTGCTTTTCCTTTCAACAGCACCACAGTCACAGACAATAAGGGGAGCATAAGATGGAGACAGCTGAGAATTAATTCTGCATTCCCTTTCAACCTATGGATTCATTTAATTGGAGTTTCAATGGAACCTGCACTTACAATTACACAGACATAAGAACCTTTTAGTAAACAGAGGAGCTTCAACACAGACTGTGGAATGCATTACATTTATTAGTTCAAAACCAGCTCACACACATTTAGTCTTAATAGCAGTACCAGCAACAGCCAAACCTTAAGAATGCATGTTACTGTAAGAGTACTACTGAATGTACGTTAATGTCAGTGATGTACATGGATTAAAGATTTATACAGAGGAGAGTATTGGAATGAATTAGATGAAATCAGATCAACTCAAATAGAATGACTTCATATAATCTGCTTTTCTACATTTTCATTTACTTGGTGGTTTTACTGATGCTCAAAGCAAAACAGGGAGAAATGCACATCCATACAGTATAAAAGCTTAGCAATCCATTTTCCTTAAAAAGACATCATAAATATATTGGCCAGTACAAATAAAATTATGACCCAAAATCTAAGCGTGGTCTATAAAATTGTAATAAAAAAAACGTACTACAGAGTCAGCATATATATATATATATATATATATATATATATATACATACATATATATATGTTTTTTATATATAAGTACAACAAGTTATAAACGTAAATACCACAGTATTGACAGCAGTCAGACTTTTCAGTGGATATTTTCTGTTTATAAGTAATAAATCACAGAGGCACTAATAACTAATAAGAAATATATAGTAACTCGACGCACTGGCAGGTCCAAATAGCGCATGTCTGGTATTTATCTGATAATAAGTGCAGGACAATGAGGTTTTGTTCTTAGACCTTTCATCTGTGAAAGCATTTTATTTCAGATGCCTGGCACGAAGGTGAAAAAAAAAAAAGAAGACGACGAGGAGAAACATTGAGCACTTGGGACATTTTTGACAGGCCCGTCACATAACACAGTCAATACACCGGGGTGGTCTGTTGGCAGGATTCCCTTGGCAGTCTGGGAGTAATGATACCTTCATAGTGGCATAGATGAGGTTGTGGACACTATGGCTGTTTCTGTCACATGACAGATGACTGAAGTCCCACCGTGATTGGTTAATACCTAAAAAAGAGCAGAGAGTCTTCAGTCTTTATTAACATGAATTGATTTATACGCTAAATAATCAGTGTCATAACTGCAATATCAAGCAATATGCAAATTCAACAATGTAATTCACATAAACAACTGTATCCTTTACAATTGTTATAACGAAGGAGCCCTACTTCATATACATGCAAATGCCATATATTTTAGATTGCAATATTTTACTATCTTCACTATGCAGATCAGTGCCTGTGGGGACTGGGGTTTAAATTTCTTGTTTGAAATTGTCATGCTCACATTGAACTCTTTAATGAAATACTGTACACTGAATGAGGAGCAAGAAGAAGACTTGTGATCAGGTGACATTTCTAAAAATGGCAGGAATGAATGCCCTTTCGAAGGGAATGAGCAAGAGGAGACGCAGGACGTGTTGAAGCAACAGGACGTCACTACAGAGCTGCACAGTTATGAGTGAAATAGGTACAAACAGGTGGATAATTTCACTGATGGGATTAGGTTGGGAGAGTCACATGTAAAATACCGTGTCACTGATAACCACTTTTATTCGGTAACAGGAGTGGCTGGGTTGTCTTTCTGCTCAGAGGGAATGGCTAGGTAGTTTGTCCTGCAGGCAGATTGGTAGAAAAACAGAGTGTCTAAGTCCTGGTGGTTGGGCCTTTTTCTACCACCATATACCATAGAATACTGCTGGTTAGGGTTTGAAAAACATTCACTACAGTAGAACATGTATTCCCTTTGTTTTGGGACTGTGAGACTTTTGTGTATTCATATATTCCCCTTATTGTATAACCACAGAGGAAATGGATTTTAAAAGATAAAAACCATCGCTGTAATGTGAGCAGTGGGGCGCATCGGGAAGACATGACACCGTCATACAGTATTTAACAGCCAACTCTCATATTGTTAACAACCACAATACCTTTGACAAATACGCACACAATTCAATCGAGGTGTACAGAAACTGTGTAGACAAAGCAAAATCCATAAAAAAAAAAAAACTCCCTCTCTCTATAAGAGTTTTATGACTCTGTTAGCACATTTCAACCATAGTGTCATTTTATATCTCTTCGACAGATTATCACATTTGCTGCTGGGTTCCATCTTTTCCGTCCGTAACATGACTAACATGATCGGAGGCACTAATGCATCACAAAATGTAACCTCAAAATGTTCTAGCTGTGGCACATATCCATTAGGACCATGAAATAGCCTCTTTGAGTGGGTGTAGCTTCTCACAGTGGGATTTGCTGCCAGGCTGTGAGGTGGCCACAACCCATTAACTTGTTCAGCAGCAGGAACTGATGAAGTTTACAGAGTTACGCACATTCGATCACTTGATGACTCAATTAATGTGCGCCAATAATCGGTCCATGGATTGGTAAAGTTTACTTAGCTGCTGAGGGCTTATTATACAAGTTGACAGCCCCCTAATGGCTTAAATGTTGCAACTAACCGTACATTACCTTCCATGGCCGTTGTTCACCTATTTAAAATGACCTAATTGAGTTAATGAGGCTTTACTTCAGTTTTCAAATCACGTAAATTCCGGAAATGCATGCGTTATGTTGCTCACTAAAGTCTAATAATGTTGTATCAAAAAAAATGCAGCTATTTAACATATTATTGGTAAAGTGCACAACACACAATTCATAACAAAGAGAAAACACTTGGGCAGCTGAACCCAACACATTTGCATAAATGGAGCTTTTTATTTCAAGGAAAATAATTCTTCCCAGAATAAACAACAAATTACCCAGTTCTTCCCAGCTAAATTTGTAGGAAATGAGTTACTGTAAAATAAAGTGTTACAATACATTGCTTTTCTGTTATGTTGTGTACACCCCCTGTATATTTACTCTTCGGGGCTCTATGTGTCAATGCAGGAGTCAGGATTAATTGTCTGAAAACCACAAAGACTGGATCAGCACATGTGTTCTGTGTTATCTGTGATTGTTCTGTCTGGGACATAAATTGCCTGCTCAAATCTTGTCAACCGGGATCGACTGGCCTCATCAACACCATGGCAATCCAGTGGGAGCTGACTATACAGGCGCTTTTGGGTCTTTGTCGGTGCTGACAAGGTGATGCATAGAGGGGGTTTTCGATGGAGTTGCAAATCCACCGCTGATGTTAAAAAAGGTTGTTTTGAAAAAAGAGCAGTCAGCAGTGCTTGGAATTGTTCAAGCCTGTCAGGCAGTCTAAGTGAAAATACAGATAACTGTTGCAACAGGATTACAAACTGATGTAGTGTAGACTCAATTAACTCTCTGTCTGTCAGTCTGTTTGTCTGTCTCACTCTTACCCACCGTCTCTATCCTTCACTCTGTGCCTCCAGATTGCTTCCTAAATCTGTCTTTCCGATTGGTTATTACATAATGATAATTTAGAAACTTGACACCCAGGCGTACACAGGTGACACTTATTTGTCACACACAGTCGTGGTGACTCATAATATGAACTCACTCCCTTGCTGTGTTGTGAGTCATAGAAAAGAGAAAGTTAGTACAGATTTGTGTCTTCTGGACATTTTGCAAAAAAGCTTGTTTTCAGGACTGACAGTGTTTTAATTAGCTGCTTTCATCCGTGCCCCAACACACACTTACAGTACGTGTGTTTTCACCCATTGTTTGTGTCTGTGTGAGACTCACGCTGTGTCCTGTGCCTGCTCATCAGACTTGGAGATCTTTCTGTAACAGTAGATCATCTCTACCAGCAGCCAGAAGGTCAAGCACACCAGCAGCACATACATCATGATCTCAGAGTAGAGCGCTGCATCATCTCCAGTGGCTGTGGAGCACAAACCATAACACAGAAAATATATTATTCAGTATGCATCCTTCCCAAGGATGTAGTTGTATTGAATACAGCAGTAAAGACTTGTTTATTCACACATGTAAGTGCTAAGCTTGTTTGTGGATGTGCAATGCTGCTGACCCACAATCAACTGTCAAGTTATAACAGAAAAGGCAATATTTCTATGGTTCATCTCAATATGTGCAATAGTTATTACTATGCATCTGAACTGTAAGCAAAGCAAGGGTCTTGTTTTCTGGTGAGCATCCTGTTTGAAGATGCACTTCAAAACAATGTCGCATACAGAGCATTGTGACAATACCTGTAGTACAATAAGAATAAAGCCAATATGGACATAAAGGTGCCCTGTGGAGCTTTTTTGTATTCACTGTTTCTTACCAAAATGCATCCTTAAAGGTGGTCTAAGCAATGCCACGCGTGTTTTAGGCTACAACATTTGTTGTCACATGCAGCAAACATGTCCTCACTATCCGCGAGCTGCCTGTCCCCAGAACACAATGTAAAAAAACGTGGTCTCTGTAGACAGCCCAGGGTCTACAAAGGGCAACAACAAAAAAATGTGCCCACCTGCACCACGAAGCATACACAAGCAGTGTTCCAGCGTTCCAGCCAATAACCAACCAGAAGTATTTAAGGGGGTGGGGGGGTTAGTGCGAGAAAGCACAGAAGGGAGGGGGAGGGAACAGGATGAGGAGGAGGGAGGGGCAAGCTAGTCTCGTTTTGTTTGATAATACTTTGAACGTCAACAAGAAGTAACGTCAGCCAACATCGCTTAGAGCGACTTTAAAGTCTAACAGATGGGTTGTGTTTATTTCTGTCCTTAAAAAACATTTGCAGAGCCCAATTTTTCTGCATGTTTTAAATTGTGCATGATTTACATCCATGTTTGTTTGTGAGCATTCTTCTTTATGTTGCTGTTGTTGCTGCATTGCATCAGATGTTGGCGCCACCAACAACTGTTGGTTAGTAGAATGGCGTAAAATGACACCTGCGTGCCACCTCATGGTTGAAAACTCCACAGAATACCTTTAAGTATAAAATAAGACTCATAATAAGGTCACAGTGTTCTCAGGGCATTCCACACCTCATATTTTAGGTCATATTTTGGTTTTATGTATACAAATAAGACTAATTACAGTATAATTCATTAAGGTCCAGTATATGTCTTAGAACAATACTCCTATGTCCTTATGAACATTGAAACTGTGCTTTCAGTGTAAGTGATTCACAGTCCTTGTTTATCTGATGTTAATATGAGGGTCAACACTCCAAGTTCATCAGATAAAGCGTGTATTGGTCAACGTTTTTGATTCCACAAAGCTGGTGCAGAAGAAAAGCAAAACAAAGGGAATTTCAGACTAAATATATACATACTGTGTGTTTGGAAAAAGCCTGAAGCTTTGTTTAACCCTGATTAACATTTCAACTCTAGTTTTGCAGACAGGGGACTGTGGATTTTCTCCATCACTGACATTGGAAACACATTAGAAAGGACTATTTTAATGGCTATTATGAGAAGAAAGAATAATTAAAGCAAGCAAAAACTGTTTTAATGTACATATGTGCACCTAGCCTGAAAAAATGTGACCCTATTCTTTATTATCTTTCATTTCAGGATCATGCTGAGCCACTGTGAACCACTGCGCCAGGGGTTGTGCACCAAATTCCATAGAGCCTGCTGACCACACAGTTGACAGCTTTCACTGATTTGATTCTGCAGTCTCTGCAAATAGAGGCTATTAGTGGCCTATTAGAGGCTATAATCTATCCATCAGATGGAAAAGCAGATATGTTTGCCATGAGCTAATCCATTTTTACTACTATGGACATTATTACTGTAATCCGATTCCCAAGCTGTAATGTACAGTTCACTGGCTGGCGGCTTTTTGAAATTTGGTTCAACGTATATGAAATATGAAGGAGAGGCTTTTGAATATGTATAAAATATCAAACTGTAGTATATTTTGGAAAGTTGCACTTCGGAGGATCATCACATCCATTTTTCACTCTTCTCTTTCCAGGTAAAAATCAATCACTGGGATTGAAATAGTATGGACTATCTTTAAATGCCTCTGATAGTGAACTATATACCACGTGCAAGCAGATAAACAATGTAAAGTTGAAGATTTATATTTAAAAAATAAAAAAAGTAATACATATTGTATTGTATATCCGATCAAGGTGGAAAATGACACATTCAGCAAGCCAAGCATTCGGGAAGCAGAATACATTACCCGTTATAAAAGATAGCAAAGTAGTTGGTTTGAATTAACCCCTTCACTGACAACAGAAGAAGGCTTTGATGAGCAATAAAAGCAGACAAAACAAGACACTTAATTATTCCTCTTAAGTACAGTTGCAACAAAGGGGAGAGAAGGAAAGTGGTGTTCCTAGTGGCAGAGTGCCCTCACACTAATGCATCACTTAGTGAAAACAATGAGATGAAAATATATAATAAAATGCAAAACCCACTTAAAGCGGCCAGATAAAAACTTTATGCAACATTGAGGGAGGGGCATGTAAAGCACAAAAAGAACACTCAGTACACAAAAGTCAACACTGCACAGACTTGTGTTTCTACCAGGAGGGGTTGTGAACGCCTGAGATGACCCTCTCCAGCATAAATTGTGTGCAGCTGTGTAATCATCATCATCACATTTTAGCTGGACCATTCAGTGTTAGAATGTGCAATACTGCTGTGAAATTGTCAGTTATGCTGTCTTGGATCTCCTAAGTAAACTTGTATTTATTTGATCTCAGTTCTGAGAATTTTGGGTAATATAAATCAGTGCTGCTGATATTGTACAGTACAGCCACCCCCGTTGATACACTGCTTAACCAGTACTGATGTTACGAGAGCGTATTATGAATAATATATTTTCTTTGGGACTGTGAAAGTGTTTCTTGCATTTTTAATTTTTAAAATGTTGAAATAAAACAAATTTGTGATGCAATTGATTGGATAGATTACGAAAAAAAGCTTTGAAAAGAAAAAACAGATTTGATTTTTCATAACCTCACAGTAGCATGCCACTGACTGAGAAACACTTGAAGGCAAACACAAGTCTGAGGTCTGAATAACCTCATGTGTGGCTCTGGAATAACCCAGCTAAACACACTTTTCTCAATAGAGAATCATACTGTTGCTGGACTTAACACTGAGCCGCACGGATATGGCAACCAAGCATTTGGCCAAACCTAAGCACAGAGGGAATAATAATATGGAATCAAGTGGGAAACTATTAGCCCCACCTTTCGCTTGCACCTTCAACTCGATTTGCTTGACGACGGAGACTGAGGGAGTGAAGAAGTCAAACTCAAACTTGCGAAGTACGTGACACTCATAGACGCCACTGTCATTATAGGTGGCGCTCTTGATTTGAATGGAGACATCTTGCAAGTCCTTGCTCCCATCCCAGGCCAGACGGCCCTTAAATGGTCCCTCCGATTCAACTGGATTGTCAACATCATATTTGAATATCTAGGAGAGAGGAAAAACAAGCATGCATGCATAAAATACATAGTACTACAACGTGTACATATCAGTATGTCATATCAGTCACAATAATGTTGCAGTGACCTACATGAGTTTTGTCAGGTGGGATGTCTTTTTCTTCTTTTGGCATGTAGTACCAATCCACAAATGTCTTTGATTTGATCTCATCCCTCTTCATACAGGAGATGCAGGTCAATTTCATGGGTTCCCCCAGGACTGCGTCAGTCTCCGACGGGACATCGACACATACCGGCCGGCTCAGGTGGACTGGAAGAGCATGGATAAGATACTTATTTCTACAAGCTAGCCAGATGAAAGATCAGTCAAAATGTCTGAAGTACACCGCCATTGTTCTGGTTATTGTTACTTTATGTTTGACCTTCACTTTGCACAATTGTGTGCCGAGTTTGACCCAAGAAGCTGTTTTCACATTCATCTGCTAAAGGGAGAAAGTGTATCTGTGCTTATCTTAATCAGGAGTTTAAGAATTGTACTGTAGGTACAAGATGATCACAATTAGCATAGAAGCTCCTGATCCAGCATGCAACCAGACATACTGGATCTAGTTCAATGTGTACAAGATTAATTATAGCTGCATCTTTCAGAACTTTTACTTTGAAATGCTCTTGTATTTACAATGGGCCCGCTGTTTGGTTCAGTGAGTATTGAAAAAGTCTCTCAAAAACCCAAAAGGAAAAACTACTGAAGTATGTAAGTAATGTGGAATTTGGACACCATCAGTACACAAACACTGAATGGATTTTTCATTCACTTTAAAAAAAAAATGGCATATTCAAAGATTTTGGATTATTTTGGGGAGTGGAAAGTAAGTAATTTCTAAAAAATGTAAAAAAAAAAAAGTTTGAAGAAAGTTTTTTAACCATTTGGTGCACTTATTTTTCAAAGTGTTTTTTTTATAAAGGTCTTAAAACATGTTTGTAGGTAAGCTTTTGCTGTAAGGTTTATCAGTAAACATACAGAAAATGGAAAAGTATAATCCACTCACTGCAGTAGTTTTTCTTTGGTGTTTTTGAGAGAGCTACTCAGTACTCACTTAACCGAACGGTGGGCCTGTTGTAAAAACAACAGCATTTCGAGGCAGAAACGCTGCAGCTATAAGTCCTCATGAATTACCCAACTGCAGAACCATGCGCACTACTGTGACACAGTTATTAACTGTAGGAGTCCAGAAGTCATGGCCCAGTCGTTCTTATTGAAGTCATGAGCTCCTGCAATCTGTGCTTACATTGAATCCAAAGTTGAACCAGAAGCAAAACTCAGTAAGCATTAAAACACAATTTTGATTGTACAGCTCTGTGAGCACTGATACTTGAGATACTTGAGTCCCAATACTGCTAGCAAATCCAAGATCATCCAGGCCAGTGAGCACTAATAATGGCCTCTGCCCATTGGCATCAGCTGGCAGAAGTAGGGATAAATAGAGGATGCAGGAACTGTGTGTAGTGTAGGAGAAGAACAGCAGTGTACTGTTGGAAAGAACTGATGATGAATAAATGCTTTCCCGGAGATGGAATAATTAAGGCAGGGCATTAAGTGGACGACAGTGTGGAGGGAAATAATTGAAGGTATTGTTAACACAAAGTTTTTTTTTTTTTAAGTGAGGCAGTACTCTCAGCAGCTGGCCGCATGGATGTATTTGTGTGACTGTTGCTTTGTCGGGTCTTGTGCTCTTACATAATCCAAAGCCCCCCTGGGCAGACAGTGACATCGATTTTTTTTCTTTCTGAGGGCTCATACAGACACATGAAAATAGGACAGAGAAATACAAAGACAGAAAGAGTCAGACACACAGAGAGAGAGAGAGAGAGAGAGAGAGAGAGAGAGAGAGAGAGAGAGAGAGAGAGAGAGAGAGAGAGAGAGAGAGGGGAAACTAGAGAAAGGCCAAGACAAATGAAAAATGCTTAACCCTGGTGTCCTCTGTTGAATGGATCCATTTATTTCGCTTAAAGGCTGAAGTGCTAAAACACTGAGCGGTGCTGCACTGTGCAGACATCAATACCACTGCTCTGAAAGTGGGTTTTGAGTTTCAAGCCAGTTGGAGGGTTCGCAAACCCTTGACACGGCCCTTGGTTACTCATCTACGCATCTATGTAACCGAAAATCTGATGCAATAGGACAATCACAATCAAAGATATATGAACATGTTGCGATGTTAGGCTGTACTTACCAACAAAAATCAAAAGTAGGCCTACCAAAGTCTGCAGATGAACTCTAGTTTGAGTTACCATGTTAGGCTCTTTCTGGAGCTCTTTGTGGACAGAGGCAACTCCAACTGGAAAGTTGTCTTCACACGAGGCCAGGAGGAAGATTAGGAGATGACTTCAGGACCACGGATAGCGCCTCTCCCCGGCGGATGGGCGCGCAGGTAACTTGAACTATCTGTTCAAAGGCAGGATTTCAAACGAGAAAAGGGTAAAAAGAGATGTAGAAACGAGGCTGTGAAATCTCTAGGCGCTCACTTGAATTCGAGTCCAATAAGCCCCCTGACTCGCCGTTTATCTTCCATCAAGAACACACTAACTTCATTGTTCACTCCGCTGGATGCAACAGACCAGTCCGTTATGTTAGACGGCTACTCAGCAGTCCTCCTGCTGCTGTCACTCAGTCCAGATCCATCCAGAAACACAGACGAAAACAAGCGAAGAGGAGGAAACCTGTGGATTCTGAGCAGCCGATGTTTACTGTTGATTTGGAGTCTTGCTCACATGAACAGCACAAGCAATGATAACGGTTCTATTATTTCACCCCTCAAAGAATATCACCAGTGTTTGAAGTCTTTTTCCTCTATTAAGGATGACTGATGACATTTCCCAGCCGCGGCTCGCTGCCTTTGTTTTTCAGCAGTCACTTAGCGCAGGCAGAGCAGAGGCTTTGATACGCATGCGTGGGTCACTCCCACGTTGACCAAAGTGTTGTCGTTTGCGTCGGCCTAAGCAACTTATCACGCACGCCTGTTTGACTGCAAGAGCTAAACAAACCTAACACAGCATGTCATATTATATAGAAACCGAATGGTAATCCGTATTTGTTAAAGCTTAAGAACAAGGGGAGCAAACTGGCTGTGGCATGTGTTATATAATCGTCTTTAGCAGCTGCTAGCAGAGTTCTTTCATTTTATTTGTAATGTGAAATGTGCATTTTTTCCACCCAAGCCTTTGCAAGTCTTCTTAGTCCAAAAACGACATACAGTAGCACCAGAGTTCAGAAACAGTTTCCAATAGAATGGCTGCAGGTCTACAAAGCCTACATACTGTGCATAATATGAATGCATATCTACACGTATCCACACATATAAGCACAACATAGTAACACACATGCAAGGATTCCTACCCTTGATTCGTGTTTTGAAATTGTATGAATGCTAAACACATACACATACTAATCTACTGTATATCTGTGGCTCACTGCAGCCCTGCAGCTTATATAATATTATGTGGGGCACAACCCACTAATCAACTTATATTCTATCCTTTTTTTTTGTCTTTTTAGTGATATTGGGTCTTCACTTTAGTATAAACTCTTGCACTCTTTTCTTCAATCATTTAAGGGATGAACAATGCTGAATACAAAGGGCGACAAAGAAATATTTCAGCAAATTCTGTTACCATGAGTCACTGACTGAGCTAGAAAAAGATTGAAACCTAATTCCTGTCCATCACGCCAACACAACCTGCCCCAGAAGAGGACTGAGGAGACTGCTGAACAGTGTAATTATATTCCATTTTTATCCCTCACCGGAAACTGCAGTGATTTTACTCTTTTTTGAAGGCTGTAAGATGTAATGAGGTTGGAATAAAATTATGAACAGACTGGATCCACAGGGCACATCTTGCTCCTCGTCTTGTGTTTAGACCTGCAGGACATTCAGTCCGAATATCAATATGGATTTTCCCACAATTACTTGTGGAACATCAATGTGATCCTTTCAGCTTTAGTGTACTGTATGTGTATTCCTTTCTGTAGGAAAAGGGACTTTTTCTTTACAAAGAAAACCTCTTACTGATTATATGATATTCAGTTTAATCTGTTTGATTTGTTCACAGGAAAGAAAATCAGGAGATAAATCATCCTCAGGCCTGAAAGAGCCACTATAATCTCACTTTAACATCATGGTATTTAATCTTGCTGTATGTGGAGTAATGACAGGATTAGTCCCAAGGAGAGAAGGAATAAAGGGTTTAAGAATTTCAAAATTATCCTTTTTCAAAACAACACGTAACATGTGGGGGAAAGACACATTACAAGTACATTTGTTTTGAATTTGAGGACATGCTGTGTTAGAGCTGTAAAACGCTGAGAACGGTTGACAGAGTGAACCAACAGGTTTTTGCAGTAATGTTTAGTTGTTGGAGCAGATTTTATGTAAAAAGAACACCAAAGAGGCAGCTGAGTGCACTGTTGTGTTGCTGTCGGCATCAGCAGCAGGCCGGCACTCTGAGGAGCAGACTAAATATGGCAGGCCTGGTTAAACCACATCCTACAGATAAAGAAACCATAGCAACAGTAATGCAGTACCATGGCGACTAAAGGAGGCCTGCTTAGCGACAGACCACAGAGGAAGACAATAGGAAGCCTCAAACCCAGCTCTTATTTTGTTTTATAGGCATTAAGTGTGTCTGACTCATCTTTAACAAAGATAAAAAGTATTTCAAAGAGACAGGTGAATACATTATGTTTTCACTCAAGTGGTGCCGTGTGTGTGCCGTTCACAGCAGTTAATAAATTCAGCACTTTGAGGGTAAACTTTTCCCAAAAGAGGAGAGCAAAAGGACAGCATTAACTAGCAGTTTACATAAGGGAGTGATTCATTTAAAGGGGTGCTATGCAGTTTTGGCCATTTCTTTACTGTTTTCTAGCTTTTTGCACTCAGGTTTCTCTATAGATCTTCTCCAGTTTCTGAAAAGATATTTGGCAGCTCCTATGTTTACTTGTGTCTGACTCCTCGCTTGGTCAATCTGCCGTTTCCTCTTTCTCTGTTCCTCCAACAACGCTTCCCTACGTTGTTTTTTTTTGCCAGCTCAGCCATGACGATAGTGCAAAAAACTTCTAACAAAACTCCATCGCTACCTTGTTAGCTGGTTGCTGAAAGTGCGTAAGTGTGCAGTGCCGTGAAGCAATTTGTTACATCGCAAGACCTGATATCACTCCATACTTCCTGACTCTGGCGACTTGCCGACTGAAAGTTGCAGGGGCGATTTTTCCGCTCACATGCGGTATGGGCGAGCGATATGACCACCATTCGACTCATAAAAAGTCAGATAACCATTCCAATAACTCTGAATCTGTTCAGTAAATTAAGCATAAAAAACAGCACAGTTTCCCTTTAAAGACTGTGTATAATAAGTGGGTTAGAGAATATGGGGTTGCGTGTGTGTGTGAGTGTGTGTGGCCTCAAGGAGAGCAGATTTCTAGGGATTAGGAAGGATTTCAAGATTATAACATGATTACAGCAGGCAGCCATGGATTAAACATGTTGGAAATTGAGAAGTACAAATCTGCTGTGCTTGCTAGAAACACTTATATTCATTCTTGATCCCTCTCTATCTGTACATCCAGCACAAAAAAACATTTACATATAAATCACACAAACATCACACAAATAGTCTTCCTAAAAATAACCCTTGTGCAGATGTAAACAACTAGAGCAAATATAATACATACGCGGCTCCCGAGAAGCTCAGTGTGGAGTTCTATGATGCCATGCCCCGTAGTGAGACAGAAACACACACACACACGCCAAATCAGTGACACATAGCTGCTAATCTAATTGATAAGGCATATAATCTCAGGGAGCCACTGAACCACACCCCTCACAAACACACACACACAAAGCTACAGGGCAAAGCCAGCATCGACCCGGGGGACTTGGCACAGAGCTCTAAGTGAACACTGATAGTAAGTGAAGACGTGTTCCATCTGACCTTCTGATTTGGCTCACAGCCCCCTATAGGAATACTCACTTTCTATTATAAGACCCAGAACCCTGTGTGTCAGATAAACCATTCAACCAGAGGAAGGCAGCAGTCATACAGCATATACTTTTCTTTCGAGATTTCAAGGTAGAAGTAGTAGTCGCTACTTTTAGTTTCACCTGGTTAGTGAAAGCTCACCAGAATGAAAAGGGCTTTGAGAAGAAAAGGTTAGATGACCTGCATGTTAGCTAAACAGAGAAAAGGGGGAAGAATGGTTGTAGTTGAATATTAAATATTCATGAGTACATGTGGGTCGTCACTTCTACAACACAGAGAAATTGTTGTGGGCCTGAACCAACACAGGAGTGTTCATTCAGCTGAAGTTTATTATCTTAATTCTAATATGGTAATGAACAGAGCTTGTTTGAAAGGCTGTTGTTAACTCCTGCCTGAAAAACTATTTGGACAAGATGAGAGAGTGTATCACACCGTTGCTTGTTGTTAATTTTATTCAGGATCACAGATTATTAAAAGAAAAACACAAGCTGGTGCAAATTAAGACAGCGCTCACTTGCATTGTTCCTCAAAAAACACAACAGAATAGATAGATAAGTGAGCCATTATAGGATGAATAGGAAAAAGCACAAACATTCAGGAGAATAACAAGAGAACACAAAAAAACATTTCTCAACATTGATCTACATTCACATCCAGGTTCTGCTCAGTAGACCCCCACATGTCATCTGTGTGTCCAGTTGTGTTGTCTACTGTGATCTGACTGATCAGCTCCTGCTCTCCTTGGACATTAGGATGCAGCTGTGCTTGGCTCTCCAGCATCTGGCAGTCCAGTAATGTGTCACTGTTGTTGCTCTGGACAGTGTAATGTGCCTGCTGGTCAGAAATATGACTCTCCAGTTCATAGCTACCAAGACCTTTGCTCTTTACTTTTTGTTGGCTGAGACTCTTGCTAGCTAGAATACTGTCCTGCCGCTGGCCGTCAGCGGGACTGCAGCCATCGATGCCAGGATAATGCTCCCCCTGTCTTTGCTGAGTGGGGCTGCTATCTGTTTGTGTACTGCTTCTCGTCCCATCTCGTGACTTGCTGTCATGCTGCTGGCTCTGTCTGATTTGGCCTAATGTGATTTGGAGCTCATTGAGGCGCTGTGATACATAGCGTCTCTTCAGTTCCAGCAGGATTGTTCCATTACGACTCAGGCTTGGCATGCTTGTTGGTGTTGCCATCTGCATAAGAATATATCACAGATAATGTATTTTGGAATATGTTTTGTAAAAAGATTGAATAAGATGAGATGAATCCATGCACGTGGTCTCATGCGATGGTGCAAATATGCAAATGCTTGCACACAACATATTCGAGCATACTGATTTACACATTTTCCTCTTTAGTCGGGGCTGAATAGGAGCAAATGTATATCAGCATGATGTTTGACTGATTGACTCAACACAATATGTCAATGTAATGTATCATGTATATGGGATGCTACATAAAATGAGTACTGAGAAAGTAAGAAACTAAAAGTTTTTAAAATATGTAAAAATAAAAAACATTCTTAGGTCTTCACAACACAATGAAATGACCACACACTATAATTCTTTGGATTATGCAATTACATATGCAATGTGTAATGTTCCAGCTAATTACCGCAGAATGGTTGCCAGCGCTGTTCTCTCTCTTCTTTAGCCATGTGCTCATTTGAGCTCTCTTCTGTAGCTGCACGCACAGCTGCAAGAAAGACTCATTCATGCGGTCAATTTCTTCCTCCATGCAAGACATCTGTGACAGAGGAAATGGTGAAGTAAAGTTCAGTGCTTGGAAGAGGATAGTGACTATTCTCTGAACCTAAGATATGATTTGTTACTAAGTGGTACCTGCATTGGAGTCGCTTTTGGTGATAAACCTGCAGAAATTAAACAAGTCTTTTGATTTTTCATTCAGAATTACAACACTGACATCAGGCAAGTGTTCAATAGTATCGTTGAAAACTGCTAATAATGTATGATGATTGTGTATCTAGCAGAAGCAAAACTATCTATTGTGTTTAGAATATTGGTTTCATTGGTTTGTTATGACACTCATCAACTGTATACTAGGATATTGGACCATTCTTCTGGGACAAAAGCTATAATAGTTTAAGTATGTTAAGATCATGTGACTGGGGAGATGGATTTCATTCAATTTCTTTCATGGCTTTTCCAAGATAGCCTGCCAATGCACTAATGGATCAAAGGCTTCAGGGCAGAAAATACTCGTTTAAAAGCATTAAACTTATCTCCGCATACAAAAAAAAATGATTGGACTGCTAGACCACAATAAGTTTTCCATTGATCAAGGGTCAATAGTTTGGGCTTCTTACACCAGTTCTGTTGTCTTGGTACATTAACTATGAATGTCATAAAAGGTAATGAGCTTTGTAATTAACTAATTTAGCAACTATCCAGCTTCTAAGCTGTGATACATTATGATTTTCAATCATTTCCCACTGTTCCCATTGCCGTATTTAATTTGCATTGACAAATGCAAAGTGTCAAATTATAGGGTTACCATTCTGTCTTAAGTGCTCTTAAGTTATGTGGGGTGTTACAATAGTTTTGTCCACCCGTGAATAGTTATTTCAGAAAATTGTTGTCATTGATGTGCATGCTGCTTAACCTCATTTACTATCTAATTATAAATTAACAATTGTCTTACCTGTGTCCGTCCCATCAGTTGAACTCTGTTTGAGGTTTGTGATGAGTTGTTCTAACTTGAAATATTTATATTTCTGAAGTCTAAATTGGAAAAGAGGCAGAGAAGTAATTAGTTACATGACATTGTTCAAAGGACATACCTCACTCTGCTGCTCTTTCCACCAACCTGCAAGCTAATAGGTGCTCAGTGAACTGTGCTTCAGTGGGAACTCTAATGTTGAGAAATTCCTCAACTAACGTATCATGCTGCCCCTCTGAAGCATCACATTTTGTCTATAAAAAGAAAAGATAAAAGGTTAGCCGCCCCTACCAGTGCTGTATTAGGATGATGTGTGAGGCTTACAAATTGCTTACTCACCTCTGCTAGTTTCCATTTGAAAGAAAGGTTAAACTGCTGAAGGCTTAAAATTGAAATGGCCTCATGGAGAGCTTGCACAAAGCTCTGAGGTTTGGATCCTAGATTAATAAAGAAAAAGATATATTGTTTTCAAAGTGGAATACATACTTTGTGCTTTTAAAAATGATTGCCAGAGCTATTTCACTGTATTACATGACTTTTGCCAAGCCATGACACAACAATGGGCCTCAGTATGCTCTTTCATAACAATCTGATTACCTGATGCTATGTAGGCCATGGACTGCAGAATTGTAGCAATGAAATGTCCCACGTGCTGAAGCTTTGCCTCTGACAAATAAAGGATTTGATTGACTGCATCAAAATAAAAGTCCCTAGAGCAATGAGCCAGCAGAGCCTCATTGGAGGAAGATGAAGAAACAGGGATTGACTTGGCCAGCAGCAGAAGCACAGATGGGAACAGGGGGCAGTTTTCAAGCAACTGCATCACCTGGCAACCAAACAGGAATACGGCTGAGTGTTGAGGCGAGAGGTTGTCCAACGCAGTCGGGATAAGTTGCCCATCATGGTTCTCCTGAACAAAAAACTCTGTAGTTTCTAAAATAGATGGAAAATACTGCCTTTTAGGCCTCATATTTCCCATAATTTGTTGGTTATTTGTTGGCCCCATAATTTAGTTTAATCATGTTTACCACTGTGGAGATGATGATTAGGCTCAGCTGTGGTAAGGTTGTGTAAAGATTGTTGGATCTCTTGCAGGGTCTTGAATAAAGGAGATATGCTGACCAGCTTGGACAGGTCGTGGTCACTTAGACAAAGAGCTGTGCTCTGTAGATGGACTGGGGAAGACAGAATCATCTCATTGGGGTGACAACATCCTGATTCTCTTGCAAATTCAACACTCCTTTGTTTAGATTTGTTCCTTACCTGGCTCTGCTTTGGTCATATTCATAGAGGAAAACTGTGGACATAATTTAAAGGACCAGATCATTCTTCACTTAATTATTCTATTGTAAGATATTCTACAAACAAAACAAATGCAACTGAAAGTACCTGTGTATCACACATGTTGGCGTCACCGGGCTGTGTGTATCCAACTTGTGGCTCACATTCCCTGGCATCATGAGGACCAGTATGACAATATGGAGGACCAGGCAGATCCTGGTTCTGCCAAGCGTCTCCTGTCAGTCTACATAAGAGAGCTTCCACTGACCTTAGAACAGCTTCTAGTAATGCAATGGAGGCCTTGGCTGGGACGATGAGGATGTTCAGTCCCATGCAAATTTTGTTTTAAAGAAAAACATTTAATGAAAGATGTGGCATAGTATCCAACATGTCAAATCATAACAATGGGTGACTTAAAGAGTAAAATGGGTAGATAGGAGTCTTTGGACTAGGAATAGTCTGGCATATTGGGAAATGCTTATTCGCTTTATTTGCCAGAAGCCAGTTGTCTTGAAACGGCGCACACAGCGAGCCTGGCTTTGTATGAGGGTATTAGAGTCCACCTACCAGCACCTCTAAATATCACTCAACGTGTTATGTGTATGGGTCTTGGTGCTAAGCTAAGCTAACAGGCTGTAGCTTTACAGTATATTTATCATACAGAGAAAAGGTTATTAATCTTCTCATCCATATCGCAATAAGAAAACAAACAGAAATACTTCCCTAAAAGGAGAAACTATTCCTCTAATCTTCTTGTTTTTACGACTTATCATTATCATCATAATCCAGTTTTACCTTGTGTATCTCTCTCTTCTTCACTGCTGTTAGATGGTTTATCCCTCATTGCATTGTGGACAAGCAGCTCCTTAAGAAGGCTTAGTTTTTTATGATCCATATTGTTGAAGACATCCTAAAAAAAGAAAATACACAATTTTACACAGTTTAGTTGTTGCACTTAAGACTGTCTTGAACATCTTAAAATCTGAAATCTAATGCCTCACCTAAACTCACCTTGACTGACTCCGTCTGTTGGCAAATGTTTCTATAAAACTCCTGTGTGTCTTTGCGGTGTCGGGCCAGTTGTGAGGCTATGTGTAGGTTCTGATCCTCTAGTTTGTCGTACAGAGTCTTCACATTTAATTCCTCTAAATCACAGCGCCTTGACACGCCTCCTAAATGGGAACAGTAAATGTCAATAATATGTCAGTTAAAAATGGGCAGAAAATAAAAAGGTAAACTAATCACGCCATCCTAAAGAAGAATACTCTCCAGATGACTGACTGCACCTTAAAATCAACAACTTCCTTAACTGGGCTCCATAACTAATAATCTATATGTATAAGTTTTACAGTAAAGTGTCTTTGAGTACCATGTAAAGGTCAATTATAAATACAATGTATTATTATTAGGGCATTTTTAGACCTTTATTTGACAGGACAGCTGAAGAAATGAAAGGGGAGAGAGAGGGGGAATGACGTGCAGCAAAGGGCGCCACAGGTCAGAGTCGAACCCTGGCCCGCTGCGTCGAGGAGTAAACCTCTATATATGGGCACCCGCTCTACCAACTGAGCTATCCAGGCACCCTATTATTATTCCTATCATTATTCTTATTATTATTATTATTATCACTAAAATTCAGTTTAGTCTCTCAAGCTTTTTAGACAATCCAGATGAAGCATGCAATGGATGATAAGTACTAAAATTAAAATTGCAGAGGCTAACTAGAGAGCCAGAGATAAAAGCACAAGAGTTATTGTTATCTTTATCATCAATCAAATTGGCAATAGGCTGTGAACTGCTACCTGGTCATGCATGATGGTTTCATAATGACTAGGCCAATGGACATTTAAACGCCCTATCAAGCTGCATGAGTACGGCAAAAAGCACTAAGTCAGAAACATTAAAGCCAACTGTACCCTCAGTTCATTATACACAGTATCGGACTAGAAACAAATTATGTCAAATATATTGAAGAACAGCTGCCAAAGTGTTTTTAAGTGAAACAATTCTGGAAACATTGCCTATGACTGATTTATGACCAGGTTATTGTGGTACATAAAACATAAAAAATGATGGGTCAGTCCCATTTACTGAAAACTATGTTAGCCATGTTAGTGGCATGGCACAATGGATGTCTATTAGATGTTGGGCTGTCGATTGTTCGGTAGGACCACCACTTCAGACTGAAATATTTCAACATCTATTTGATGGATTGTCATGATCTTTGGTAGAGACATTCATGGATCTCAGAGCATGATTCTCACTAACTTTATATTGAGCTTCTCTTGTACTTCCCACGTCGCAGTTTCCTTGGATTGTGGTGACACCACTGTTCATTATGTCAACTCAATAATTAAGGAGCAGATCTGAACCAAAGGGCAGATGCAAAAATTGTTTTTTTTTTGTACTTGTGTTAACTCTGCGTTCATGTGGTGTCAGAACAATCAAATAAATTAGTTCCCGACTGGGGAACATTGTGACAAAGGGCATGCCTTGGTGGAAGTCTGCGCTTTCAGAGTGCCCTGCTAGTGGTCATTATTGTTATCTTTGACTTTTATATTTGCAGTCTTCCTACTTTGTAATGCATCTGCTGCACAGCAATTTCCCTTTGGATAAATAAAGTTTTATCTTGCAACATACAACTCACTGTTCACTCCACCATACCCACCAGTAACAGCATGACTTCATGACCTTACTACTACTAATAGTACATTTAAAAAGGGGTTTGATCTATAGCACAATGTAATAAACAGTGAGCTTACCTCCTTTTGAAACAGAGGGCTCCTCAGCTTCTGCTCCCTCTCCTACACCCCTACCGCCTAAGATGCCACCAAGGCTTGGGACTACTATGCTGAAACACAAAAACAAATCCACACGTATGTCTTATGTCCATTATATATTATATTATATGTCCATAGTTTACAGAGAGGTTGACAAGAACAATGAGACAAAAAGGAGAGCGACTTTTAGCATACATTATCAAGGGTACATTAATATGTGCTGCTAGGACTCCCAACATCACTGTCCTGTCACATTTATAAATCACACCATCAGTGTTGATGTTTAGCCAACAGACCTGTCTTCACTGCAAACACAATCCACTGGATAGAAGGGCTCCCCAAGGCTGCGCCACTTTGGCTTAGTCCTCCACTGGGAGGCAAGTTTTGCATTGCTGGGACGCAGAACTAGCACTGTGGTGGTCAAAACCACAACTACAACCAGCAGCAGACTCAGGATTCCTACACACAGTTAGAATTGTGTCATGATTAAATAGCAAGCACAGCCATGCACCTGCATGATAAAATGTTGAGTAGACATTAATTGTAAACAGTAAGGATGTTCACCTGATATCACTCCCCAGTCAGGTAGGAGGTTGAGTCTGTGCTGCTTGACAATCCCGTACTTGACCAGCTGTGCCGGGGTCATGGGCTGGAAGACGGAGGCCCGAGGGTCACACTCTGTCGTCTCCTCACTGACCACCACCACCATACTCCACTCTGGGACAGCACTGTCAACAAACACATACTTCCCTGTTTCTGAAAACACATGGGCAAACCTGAGAAAATGAGAGGAACAGAGAGAAGTTTAAGGTGTATAGGGGATGTCCCAAAACGTGATTTTGAATAATCAATACTTCAGGCTCTACCTGTGGAATGGACTCAACACTACCTTGTAGAGTTAAAGTTTGTCTGCTTCATGAGTATCTGCAGATGTCTGAAGGCACCAAAGTCCCAGCTGGGGTTACTGTTAAACAGGTGGTCTTTCTGATACACTGGGAAGTGGCTAAGACGGCGGTCTTAGGGGTATAAAATAAGGTAAAACAAGATTACGGTTTTTAAAACAAAAAATAAATCATACCTTCATGCTTAAACAAATCGTGAAAGTAAACAAAACAGGTGGTACCAGTGTGGTTGATTGTAAGTTGGAAAATGAGCATGTCACCAGAGGACAGACAGGCGATGGGGTTTGGGATACGAGGAAGGACAGCTAGGTCAAAAGCATCATCATCATCTTCTGTCTCTCTCCTCTTTCTGGGTCTTGTATTTAAAAGTTCTATTGGTTCTGGGTAGAGATGGATCAGTGCTTAGGGTTTAGACAATCAAGTTTAATTTTCATCTTTTTTTCTTTAAGATTATTCTGGATACATAAAGACATGAGAAGAATAAAGATAAAAGGAAGCAATATGACAAGTTAAATTTAGTCACCTGAAATAAACTGAGTGATGAGCTCTATCTGTGTGGGAATCCAACCAAACACCCCTTTAGTGTCAAACTGGACCAAATGGATTCTACCAATACTCTTTGTGTGGATATCTGGTCCTAAAACATTGAATACAGTCTGGGAGGAAACAAGCTCAATTAGAACTGCTACTGCAGCCCACTACAACAGTATAATACATAAATTCAGAAAATAAAATGATAAAATATCAATAACTCATTTCGAGGCCTTCGCTCTCATAAAACTGACAAGGCAGCCATGTTTTCAACATATTGGGGAAGAAATTAAATTTAATGGACAGTAATGGCATATTGTGATTCTACATGAAATGTATACATAATCTCATAGATACACACATACATAAACTTATTTTTTCCATGGATAAACATGTAGATTATGGTAAATTAATGAAACACAAAAGGTTAATATAATGCTTAATAATTCTTAATATCTTAATATCTGTTTTGGGTGCACTAGAGTGCACCCAAAACTTGTGGTGATGAAATTGATTAAAATTATTAGACCAAGTAGCTATTTTGTTGGACTGCTAAAAACATTTTGCCGCATAGAGAGATGAGGTAATTATTGATCACTTTCCCTTTATCGCACTGCAATGATATCACCAAATGTGCAGCTGCAACATTTTTCCATGTGTCCTGCTAAGACTAGACTGGCCGAGACACTGATAAATGCTACGGCAAGCTTTCCGCCAACTAACCGATTTTGCTAACCCCCACAGTCTGAAAAGTCTCTTGGCTGCATCCTTACAATACTAGTATTAGATTTGTGTTTATTGTTATCTGGGGGTAGCAGCTTCGGAAAATCCTCTCATTCGCATACACATTTGATGTTATTCATAAGTACCTATAAGGTAAATAAGAACTCCATTATCTTCTAAGGTCTGGCCAATCACCAGTGTCAATGGCCCTTTCACAGCTCCCTTACCCTGGCCCAGACCATCTTGTCTCTTTCTTTGAGGCACAGCAGCAGGTGTCCATCTGGTGAGAACTGGGCCGAGAGATGAGGTAGTCTGGAAAGGCAGGCTGTGTTGCAATGCTCTTCGGCAGACACATATCGCTCACAGTGGCAGCTGGGGCATTAGGATCAGGCAGATAACAAGACACAGAAAGACAGAAAGCATTTCAGGCTACTTACCAATTAGAACTAATAATTAATTTTTCTTATTTTATCTAGCTTTATTAGTTTTACAATGGTATTTTTCAAATAGTCAGTGACTTTGCGAGGTGTTTTGAAGGGCAAAGTTGAACTAAGAAGTATAAGTGAGATTCACATGCCCATCTCCACATCCAAAGTTCCTCCAAGTTGTCCACAGGTGATATTACAGAAGTGGAGTGAAGGTGACACACACTCCCTGGATGCTGCCAGACGAACCTGACCTGTGGCACATCTTCGGTTTGCCTGAAACACATTGAACACAGACATCTAAAATGACTTCAAACACAAAGATCTTGCTGGTCAGTACATTATTCAGGATTTAAAAGCAGTACAAGAGTATTTTACATCTCACTGTCATTCTGAGAAAAATGTTTTTATTGTAAAATCATCACCAACAGGTCACATTAAAGACTGTTTTATGGTTGTGCGTGGAATCAATGGCGTACCCGCACCGCAGACGCCTCTGTGCGTCTACGTCGGACCCTTTGCCGTAGTCTGACGAAGACCACTCGAAAAATTTAACTACAGTGGGGCTCGAAAGTTTGGGCACCTCAGGTAAAAATTTGTATTAATGTGCATAAAAAAAGCCAAGAAACACTTGAAAAATCTCCAGAAGGCATCAAATGACAGATCAGACATTGATATGTCACAAAAAGTTAGATTTTATTTCCATCATTTACACTTTCAAAATAACAGAAAACAAAAAAATGGGGTCTGCAAAAGTTTGGGCACCCTGCAGAGTTTATATCATGCACCGCCCCCTTTGGAAAGCTGAGACCTGAAAGTGTCATGGTTAGCGTCTCACAGCCCAGAAATCTCAAAGAACTGGAAGACTTTTGTAAGGAAGAATGGGTGAAGTTACCTCAAACAAGAATTGAAAGACTCTTGGCTGGCTACAAGAAGTGTTTCAAAGCTGTGACACTTGCCAAAGGGGGCAGTACAAGGTTTTAACTCTGCAGGGTGCACAAACTTTTGCAGACGCCATTTTTTTGTTTTCTGTTATTTTGAAAGTGTAAATGATGGAAATAAAATCTAACTTTTTACGACATATTATAAGAATGTCTAATCTATCATTTGATGCCTTTTTAAAATATTTCCCTCTTTTGTTGGCTTCTTTATGCACATTAATACAAATTTTTACCTGCGTTGCCCAAACTTTCAAGCCCCACTGTATATGTCGCACGTTGCTCAGCCATGGCTTGGTAGTGTTGCATTTCCCCCCCCAACTCATTTCCTGGTTCTCCTTCTCCATAAACAACATAAAATCAAGGAGAGGGTTAACTTCTCCCGCTACAGATTTCCCACCTTGGTCAGAAAATACAGAGGGGGACACTTTGTTTCTCTCATTGTTACTCTAGTCTTACTCCGAAGCTAATTGCCGTCACTCTCTCACTTCTCCCTCGCTCTATCAACTACTCCCCGCACACACAAGTATAAATATCAGGCCACTTACGTAGGCTACGGTGAAGCTCTGCATGGAGCCTCCGCACAACCATAAAACGGACAAGAGACAATGTTTTCCACAGGTCGATACAGTAATTAACAGCCACTATATAACACTGACCTCAGGCTGGCAGTCCAATTCACTGTCAGAGGTAAAGCTTTTGAAATCCAGTTCATTGTAAAAGATGAAACCTGTTCTGCACAAACACGAGCCATCCGAGTGCTGGAAAGCACGATTCTTACCAATACAAGTACAAGAAGAGGAACCTGAGGAAACATGTGTGATTGGTACACCAACGGGACAGAGATATTTTCCTGTAGTGATGAACAATGATTTTGAAATTGTAACTCAACTTAAAAACGGTAAAATAAGCATATAATGTGTTTAGATGAAAGCATTTAATGTGATCGGAGTTATCTGGAAAGATTTGAAAGGATCTAACCTGCTGTTGAGGTGGAGGAACTGCCACAGGGAAAGCATGCCTTCTGAGCAGGCAGGTGGTTGAAGGTACCAGCTGGACATGGGTGACAGTCAGCCATTGTCTCAGCATGAATGCGGATACCAAAGGTGCCAGGGGGACAGGGTATTAGTTGGGTGGATCCCATTGGACAGACATACCCAAGAAGACAAGGGTTACTCTTGTAATGGTTTGTACCTGTTGAATTAAGATAAAGTCATACGTTATTTAAAGTTTGACATGAAATAGATGATTTGTGGTAGTGAGCAAATACCTGGGGGGCAAAAGTATCCTGGTGGACATGGAAGGCATTGTGGGATAGCAGAGAGGTACGGGCGATAGGTGCCCCCCTCACACACACTACAGCAGCTGTTTCGGGATGCTCTGAGCCCACTGGTTTTAACAGGCATGGAACCCCCTTTGCAGGACTTCATGGCAGAACTGTTGGCTGGGCAGTAGTAGGGAAATGGACAGCTGTGGGACATGGTAACAGGGTTATTTATAAAGATTAATCCACACCGTATAGAATCAGGCCAAATTTATTTAGCTTTAATCATTTCAACAGTTAAGGTCTCTAATTTCTATGTCAATCTTACAAAAGTATAGTTTAGTTTATTTGTTTCACAGAACATAAAAAACTAATTACATTGAAGAAATACAAAAATACACTTGAGGGTGTGGTAGAAACCTGTAGCGGCTTATATAAAAACCACAACCAAAGCACATATGCAGTGTGTTTGCATTTCAGGTTTCAGAATATTGGACATTTCATGCACTCACAGTTGTTTGGGGGTGTGGTAGGAATGAGATCCCTCTGGACAAAAAAACCCTTCAGGACAGACATGTGGCTCAGCAGTCTGAGGTCCACAGTACGAGCCAGCTCTGCACAGCCTCTCTGAGACTGCACCTGGATTATGATCCAAAAACTAAATTAATGCAACACTTCATTGTCTTAAAGGTGAAAAGCATTTATCCAAAGAAAAGACTCAACGTTATCACATACAGAATCTAATATACCATGCTAATATTATAAACTGTGTTGATGGACCTACCCATGGGACATTCATAAGAGGCCCTGCAGGGGATCCCCTCCACATTGGGCTTCCCGGTAGCCTGAGGATCTGGACAGAAGGTTCCCCCTGCACAAGGTTCACACTGGCTGGGTGCAGCAGCTCCAGGAACAGACCTCTTGGTGCCTGCAGGGCAGAAGATGGGGGGTCCAGACCCACTGCACCAGAAACCAGGTGGGCAGGGACTGTCTGAGTAGTCTGTAAGCCCTGTAAAACATCAGTTTTCTGAAAAAAAACTATTTATCACTTTACACACTATAACCAAAATAGAAATAACTTTGCTGCATCAGCTTCCGCAGACATTGATGGACCCTAAATGGGAAAACAACGGAACCAATAAGTTTATCAAAATGACTCCAATACAAGTCAACTACTGATACTGATACTGAACTACTGATAATTGAAGAAGCCTTTATTTACGCATTCAAAATATATGAGGGAGAAGATGGAGTTAGACAATCTGCTGGGAATGAACCAAGACTGTAGATAAAGTACAAATATGATTTCAATTAAAAATAATTTAAAGCATTCATGAGGAAGAGGAGTTCTTTCTTTGTATTTTTGAGGTTTAAATGTAGTGTCTTTGATCACATGATACCTCCTTCCCTCTTATCTCAGGCAAAGGTTTAATAATGTGCATGCATTCAAAAATCATTACAACCTACTGTAAAAAGGGAATTTTTGTTTCCTTAGAAATGTAAAATCAAACCTGCCAAAGTGATGACTATTAGGGCTTATTTTAAACTTTATTATACAGCAGGCAAGGAATGTAGTGGAATTAAAAGGGAAAAATGGAAAACATTAAGGATTTTGTTACATTTGACATGTGTAATTTTAGTTTATCTTTTTAATTAGTCGTGATGACTTCAATGCAGTGTGTCAGACCTGTGCTGTTGCAGTTTGAACCAGGAGGGCAGGGAAGGCATTCGCCCTTGCTGCCTGCTCCAAGGGAAGCTCGGTAGGTGTACAGCGGACATGGCCTGGGTCCTGTCCCTCCATTAAAATCACTGCCAGGCAGGCCATCACAGTAATGAGCAGCAGGACACAGATGAAGGACTGGGTCACCTGCAAACAAAACGCTTTCAGATATTTTCATGATGAGGTTGTTTTAATGCCAACATTGTTACACTCTTGCTTATCAGTTTCATCGATTTCAAAACTACTACTCTCTTATAAGGCTCATGAAGTCCTTGCCCCTGGCTATATTTCAAAGTTATCATTTTTAAGGCAGGGCTCTTCTGGCTTCTTCCAATTATCAACCTGAGGTTTTAGCTGTAGTTGCAGTCCCAGGATCCTGCTGGTATCTACTTATACTCAGTTTACACATGAAACACACAATGATGCAATTAACTTCCCAGCAGGAAAGCCAGCAAGCAGCATGCCGCTTCCCAGGCATCAGAAACAAAAACTGCTCTTCTAGGCCAAAGAAAAAAAAGCCTTTTTTAGTTTTACTGTGAGAATCAATATCACAAACTCAGCCATTCCTATTCATCACTTAATAACAACTTCTCCTCTTAACTAAAACTTTATCCTGCATTTTTACCATGAAAACAGTAGCCACAGAAACACTTCCAACTACTACACATAAAGAGCATTATAAGCTCATACCAGGTTTACACCAGTGCTGAGGTGGGCAGGGTAAGCAGTTCTGTAGGCTGGAACCTCCTGGGGAGCTTCTGACAGTGTTTGCAGGACACATCAAAGCCTCTTCTGTGCCCTCGGGACAGTAGAAACCTAAAATAAAAAATATTTTTTTGCATAAACAATTTATCATTAATATTAAAAAGAATAAAATTATTAACTAAGTTGATAATTAAATAATCTTAAATATCAAAGAATCTACAATTTAAGTATGAAAATATGAATGTTGTTTTTTAATGATTGATGTATTGTACCTGGTGGACATGGTCCAGCACATTGCATGCCCCATTGGCACTGGGTCAGATTAGACATTGGTCCCTGAGGGGTGAAATCTGCACTCCCGAAAACACAGAGATAGCCAGCGGCACAAATACCCTGGATCCTACCTGCCCTGAAGAAAAGATTCACAGAGTTAGCTTACACACAAAACCACACAGAAACACATATAAACACAGGAACTTTTAGATGACTCTAAAATGTATGCTTCATTAGATAAATAGAATGATAATTACACTGTTTCTAACATTTTCACCTCCCACATCTACATTCATTATATTCATGCATATCAAGGTCTTAATTTGGCTGTTCAGTGAGCCGTGACTCCTGAACATGCTAATTGTGAGTATAATCAGAGCAGAGAAGAATGTTTGCCTTTGAGCATATGTCGATGTGTGTATGTACAAGATGCGTGTGTTCCTAAATGTGTGTCTGTCCGTATGTGAATGTGAGACAAAGTGCACATTGGAGAGCTTGTGCATGCATACACTGCATCCAGTGTACCTGCAGAACTTCCCTGGAGGGCAGGGCAAACACTCTCTCTCTTCTTGTAGCCCTCTCTGGTTTGAATGAGTGTATGTCCCATTAGGGCAGGGATGAGGCACCATTGTGCCTGAAAAAAAGATGCAGTAGAGTGGAAACAGAGCGGAGACTGACAGGGTGATTTATTACATAGTAGTTACAACAAAGGAATACATTTCTTAAACTAAAACACAAGTCTGAGAGGCCTTCTTTGTGTGTGTTCTTCGTGATGGGTTTTAAGGTTATACATGAATTAAATTAAAGTTGCCATCTGCTGTTGTCAAAAAATGTCCTTTTAAAGTACCTGCAGGGCAGTATGAGTGTGGTGGGCAGGGCCACGGCTCTCCCACTATTGCCTCCTCACAGTAGAACCCAGCTCGGCATGGGATGCAACTGTCTGAGCCTGGGTTCGGCTGGTACTCCCCTGTGGGACAAGGCAGGGCTAGGGGAGAGCCTTCTGGACAGTGGTGGCCCTAAGAGATGATAGAAATGACAAAGTGGGTGGGATTCAATGCAGGAGGACATTAATAATAACATGGCAAAAGCTTCTATCCTAGAGATACTGTTTAAAAGAAATAAAAATAAATGTAAAAGGGAAGAAGAGAAAAGAGAATTCAGTGGAAGGGAGAGAGTGCATATAGATTAAAATAATTAAATAGTATTTGATTGAACCTTACCTTTGGGCAGAGGAAAGCATAAGGAGTGGTTGAAGAGAAGTCAAAAGGGCAGTAGAAACCAGCAGCACAGGGGCCACTTGGGTTGGCCAGACCCTCAGTGGAGCAGTAGTGACCAGCAGGACAGGCAGAGCAGCTCTCAATGGACACTCCTCCTTTGACAACAAACAACAGTTATGCAAATCAGACAAGCAGACAAAAAAACCCATTAGGAACTCTTTCAAATGCAATCTCCTAATTAAATTATTCAATTCATCACACAGTGCTGTGACTAACAGAAAAAAATATGAGTGTAAACAGTAACTGTACCGATGGTGTTGCGAATACTGCCAAGAGGGCATGGAATTGGGGAAAGGCATCCTCCCGGACAGTAGTGGCCCACTGGGCAAGGGCCATTCCTGGGGAAGTTGTCAGAGCTCTGCGGCGTTGGCTCCATGGCTCCACCTTGGCAGAAATAACCCTGCAAACAAGAACCTGGACAAAAATACAAATATACACTCAATGTGTGTCCTTCATTAATTAGACAGCAGCTGATTCAGAACACTGCTGTTAGTCCTCACTAAGACCAAGAAAGTGGATTACATGTAATTGCTAATTTTTCCACTGCACTGTATTTTTTACTCTTGTATTTTATACCTGTTATATAATCTTTTTAAAGAAGGTTTTTAATTAGTTTAAACTTTGTGTTGTGTGAAGCACTTTGAATTACCTTCTTGCTGAAATGTCCTTTATAAGTAAAGCTGCCTTGCCTTGTTACTAAATGATTGAACTAGTATCAGGTTGTGTGCATTTTGGCTAAAATAATGTGTCACCTTGTGGTGTTGAGGCTCCATATGAGCTACAGTACACTCCAGGGGGACAGGGTGTGCAGGCAGATAGCGAATTGGCTCCTGTCTGGTTGCTGAAAGTCCCTAAAGGACAGAGCTGAGGCAGGGCTGTCCCGGCAGGACAAAAATGGCCTAGAAAAAAAAGCTTTTTAAATACTGGTACTGCAGAATTATAAATGCAGAATGATAAATTTGACCACTGGAAAGTATTGCTGCTGTATGTTAAAGGGTAAGTGATATGATTTGTACTGTAGATTAAAAGTTTATTTTCATCATCCTCACCAGCTGGGCAGATAGAGGGCTCCTGAGTGGCCGAGGAGGAACACATGGTCCCTTTGGGGCATATTATACAGTGGGCAGCTCCAGGAGCAGGGCTGTAAGTGCCAGGCTCACAGGGTACCTCACTTGCTGAGCCAACAGGACAGCTATAGCCAGCGGGGCAGAGGTAGCCATGGGAAATATCGGACGGGGTGGGACTGGAGCTGCCATTAAGGCAAACATACCTGTAAGCATAAACAGGGAAAACATACTTTATATTACAAATATTGCCACAAGCTGCAATAAGTGAGAAAATAAAACTTACACATTTTGGAGAAGTTTTCAGTTTTGTTAAAAAAAAAAAAAAAAAAACGGTTTCAAATACACCATACTGTATTTAATGCTAATGCAGTTACCATTACGTTATTTTGCTTAAGTTCTAATTATCTAGAAATAAGCATCATCAGCCGCTAAATAATGCATTTTGCCAGAAAACAATGCTTTAATAACAAGCATTGGTTTTATGGCCAAAATGTCTTTGAAATGTACCAAATTTCAATTCTAGTAAAATTCTTCAGATCTTTTTATTAAGAGCTTATGAATGGAATAGTCTTATACAGCAGCCGACACACTGAAGTGCTACAAGTGCTTTAAAGTGGGTTTTATCTCTGAGTATTTATTGCTGAGCATTTATGCAACCCAAAGTGTTTCAAGTGGATCACCTGCTCCCTCTCCTGCTGAGACTCAACAGACTCATGTAAAAGCGACCCCCCAATTGTCTGATTTTGTAGTTTACGTGTATCCTAGCCTGTAATTGATCTTTGAACCCCAGATATCTTGCTATAATGTTGGACTGCTCGCTTTAATCCATGTTTAAATCCCAAAAATGAATCTGGTAAAACTACTTTCAAGGAATGAGGAGAGACTACTTTACAATAGACATCAGCAAGAGACTGAAAGCAATGGAAAAGACTGAGAAAGATAATTTAAATTTTTTTACACAAAACCATTTCATGGACCACTTTCCCTTCAGGTTAGATGAAACAGTCACATGAACAGTATGAATCCCATTATGGACAAAAACTGTGCATCCACTATGTGTGTGAGTGGCAAGATTTGAAAGTGCTAAAGCAGAAGAGCAGAAGTGTTTACCCAGCATGACATGGCAGAGCATCTGAGAGCTCTGCTATTGCAGGCCTGTCACAATACAGACCATGCGGGCAGGGTGGGCACTCATCAACCCCCTTCAGTCCTTGGGAGATGGAAAGAGAGCCTGTGGGGCAGGGGAGTGGATAGCCAGTGCCAGAGGGGCAGTAGTGGCCAGAAGGACAAATATGGGTTCTGGTAGAATTCCCCTGACAAAAAGAAAACAAATTAAAAATTATTATAATACCATTTGTACTTTTAATGGCATAATAGCCTAGGAATCAATGCATATTATGAAGTTATACTTTACTAACCCCTCTTGGGGAAATTTTGTTTTGTTTACTCCATTGTTACACAAAGAGACATGCATTAGTGTTGGGGAGAGACATGGCGAAGGTGAAGTGGCACCTGTCCAGCTACTAGTTCACACTCCATTTCTGGCCCATGCTAGACCTTAAATCCTTCTGGTCCATAAGAAAAATCACTGCAGACTGAGCTACCACTGCCCCTACGTGTACAGTAAAGTATGCAATGCTTGCATGCATCTTCACAGTAGTGCTAGAGGAAAAACAATTCATCATAAAGGCACCAACAATAGCCATAGTTAATTAAATGTAAATGCAGCAATATTTTATATCTTGTGCACAAAGTTGACATTTCAGCTAAAGGTGCTGTTAGAAAAGAGAAAATGGGAAAGAAACAAGAAACACATAGAAAACAAGGAGCATGAATGTGCTCATCTTGTTTCTTGGTTTGATTAGGTGAAAGGTCACGGGTCACCATTATAAAATTATAAATCATTTTCCGAAAAAACAAGGATCTACCGACCAACATTACAATGTTAAAGACCAACAAAGTCAACAGAAACAGGAACAACACCTGATATTCAGTAGAGTTAGGGCTGGTTGATCCAATAGAGCAGTGGTATCCTGCCTCACAGAATCCTGTTGGCTGGGACAGACCAGGTTGAGAGCAGAACATTCCTTTAGAAACAACATAATAAAGAAATCATCATACATATTTGAAACAGAGTGACTTGACTTTGCACAAGTGATTTAAAATAAGGGTTAGGTTATGATTATGTCCAACAAAACACTAATCCTTTTCATACCAGCAGGGCAGGGCAGGCAGGCATCAGCATTGGAGGCTCCCAGCTGGCTCTGCACAGTGCCAGGTGGGCAAGGGAACTCCAGTCCTAGAGTCAGTCCTGGAGGACAGTAGTATCCAACAGGACACAGTGCAGGCTGTACAATACCTCCAACTGAGCCACACAAGAAGAATGAATAAACAGAGATGATATCCGATGAGACCAATTAAATGAACCACACTTTGACACGTTACAACAATACAGCGGCCCAATAAAGAAATGCACACTTTAACATTGTAAACACAGTTGTAAGTTGGATTAGCTGAGCTAAAGAGAGGTCTTAATATTACTGAAACCATGTGCAGAGTGACTTTGTGACAATCCCCATAAAATGGATGTGTATTTGTTGCTATAATGAGAAAGTAACAACCCATGTTTCCCACCTTGACAGTAGTACCCAGGGGTACATGTGGTGCAGTTTTCTTGATGTGTATTGCCCGTTTCAGAGCTGAAGGTTCCTGCAGGACAAGGCAAGGGGACTGGCGTTCCTCTGGGGCAGAAATAACCAGCTGGGCAAAGAGCATTATCTGCTCTGCTGGAGCCCCAGTTGCAATAAAACCCTGCCCAGCAATCCCCTAGAATAACAAAAGCGGAAACAGATTCAAATGGATGTTATTATCTTTAAAACACAGATTGAAAATCACTGAAGAAAATAAACATTCATTATGCGCGTTTATTTATTTATTAATTTACCTGCTCTGAGCCCCTGTTGGCAGAAAATCCCAGGTGGACAGAGAGATCCAGTTCTATTGTCATTCGGGTTTGACACTGTGGCACCCATCAGACAAAGAAACCCAGCAGCACACGGTCCTGAAGGCTCAACCAAACCTTCAGACCCACAAAACTGACCCGCTGGACACACAAGGCACTCACCTGTCAACACAGAAACCGTCTAGTCCAGTCATTTTCTCTACAAATCCCTCTTCCAAAAAGCCAGAGAACGAGACATTGCCACTTGTTCTCTTCTTTCACAAAGGTTCTGGGTTTTTACCTGTGGTGGTGAGACTGTGGCTGGGGCTATAGGTGCCTTTGGGGCAAGGAAGAGGATTACTATCTGGACGCTCCCTGGGACAGATGTAGCCAGCTGGGCAGGGCACAGGGTTGGAGACTCCAGAGGAGCTCCCCCTGGTAGGACTAAGACTTTGGGATTGGCAGTGGAACCCAGGTGGACAGGGATTACACTCTTTCTGTCCGGGTAAATCCTGGAACCAGCCTGGCAAAGACATTCAAACAGTGAAGACATCTTCACAGAGGGTGAGGGCATGTGTACAGTATAAATAAAAGTCACATTTGCAGAGTTCATAAAGAGAGAATTCATAAAGATTAACTTCTTGTTTACCAAGTGGGCATGTTTTGCAGTAATCTTTGCCTTTTCCTCCAGTCTCATTTTGGTAAAAGCCAGCAGAACAGGGTGAGGGTACGCTGCTGCCCTCGGCACAGTAGTGGCCTGCTGGACAAACACCTCCAGATACACTTGACATTGGAGTAGCAGTGTGGGATCCTTCTAGACAGTAGAATCCTGGGGAGAAACACTTCAGTAAAATGTTTGAAAAGCTGCACTTTCAAGAAAATTATGATTATGCACTACACAAATATAACTATATGTCCAGTCATATTTCTGACCTGGCAGGCAGGGTCCAGAGACTGCAGAGAGGCCAGTTTCTGAACAGAAGAAACCGGGACTACAGCTACGACACTGAGACTTGTCGACAAGCCCGCTCTGCTCACTGTCGAAAGATGCAGACTAACTATAAACTGCAGCAGTAGTTAAGTGATTTCATGTAATTTAGATCATTGCTCAGTATCACAGAGAACACTCAATGCCACAACCTACAATAACTCTTCATATTACATATTCTGTTCTATCACAATGTTTATTTTATTCTGACAAACCATTAACGTGGATCATCATCAATGTCTGTGGATTTGAGTACATCTTCAAAATGTAAAAAATGACTACTTTATACCTAGATGACAAGTATGGGTTTAGCTCAAATCCCATTATGTCTAATAAATATTATCGTTCATGGCATTTGTAGATATGCGGTAAATAATAGAGATATTGCAGGATATGCACCTGAATGTTCCTTTTGGGCAAGGTTTTGGAACAGAAGTCCCGACAGAGCAGAAGAAGCCGGGAGGGCATGGGAATCCAGTGAGACCGTCTACTGGTGAAGGTGCAGAGGCTCCACCAATACAAACAAACCCTGCAGCACAGGGCCCACTGGGGAAAGTCCTCCCTTTAAATAAATATATCATTCAAGATTTTTATCACCCTAATGACAAACTGTCAAAAGTTTGGGGTCACTCACAAATTTCCCTTCCCACTCCATTAGAGACAGAATACCAGCTGATCTGAGTGGGTGGCTAATCTTTATTGCAATATCAATATTGCCCATTACAAGCAACCATTCATCCAATATTCCAAAAGGCACATTCTGTTTACTAATCTGATATCATTTTAAAAACCCTTTTGCAGTTATGTAAGCACATAATGTGAACTGAAACTGCTGCCTCTGTTAAAAGAACAATGCAACTGATCTGAGGTGGTATTCTTTGTAATGAAGTGCAATGGAAATTTCTAAGTGACCGCAAACTTTTGACCGGTATACCGGTACATTACTAAATGTACACTGCAGCTGTCTGCAAGATGGCATCTGTGAGAAATACACAAATAACTAATAGGGTCAGAGGAGGGGATGCATTGTACCTGTTCCTTTACAGTACATCCCAGGGTCACACAGGGAGCACTGCCATTCCTCAACCAGTCCTGATGTGTTTCCATAGGTTCCTGCTGGACAGGGATGCTGCTTTGTTGATCCTTTGGGACAATAAAATCCTCTCTCACATTGAAGTGGAAGCGTCATTCCTGATAAAAAGATATGGTACAGAATGAAAAGGAATTTATTCTTGTTCTAAATGTAAATCTAAATGTATATTACATTTATGTTTCCAGCAGCTAAATGCTGTGTCGTCAAAAAAATTGTCCACCCATCGCCTTTACCTTGATCTGGACAATAGAAAGCAGCAGGGCATGTCTCACAACTGCCCTGGCCTGGTCTGAGCTGGTAGCTGCCTGAAAGGCAGGCTGTCTGTCTGACACTGCCCTGGAGCAACCATTAAAATGATTCTATCAGACTTTATATCTGGAGAATTACATACATTATCAGGCATAATCACAGTGCAACAACAACAACAACAACAACAGTTGAGACTGTGACTGACACACAACACAGTAAGTAATGGACTTGTCATGACAGAATAAAAACCACAGCGAAGGAAGTAAACTCATGCAGAGCAACTCATACAACATTTAACAATGGTGACAAACAGTAGCTTGAAGACTAATTCTGGATGCCTGACCTTCTCACAACAATGTCCCACTGAGCAGATATGCTGTTGTGGTCTATCAGAGCTCTGTCCCTCAGGACAGTAGTAGCCTACTGTACACTGGCCACTTGGCTCAGCTATTCCTCTCTGGTGGCAGTAGTGACCGGCAGGACACTGCTGGCAAGCCTCGACTGTAGACCCACCAAGGGAACCTGATGGATAGCACAAAATACACATATCAATTGTAAATTAATTCATAAATTGATATATTTCAAAGAGTGTTGAATTTTTTGGTGTTTTATCTATACATCCATTGTGTACACAGCGTTTGTTGAAAGCATTAGAATAGATACCAACGTTAATTTGATGCAAAGTATGTACATACATATTCATCGGTTTCTAATTCATAACCATTCAAAGGAGCTAAGGCCCATTTTAATAGGATTTTAGTTGTCCGCCTCGAGACAAGAATACAATTACACGATTAAACCACTTTGTGACTGAAATTATTCATAGGCGCCCAAGGGAGAGAAAAAAAAAGGGTTCAATGGAAGTTTTCATACTTCTCCGCATCACTGAAGTGCAAAGATAGACACCAGTTCATGTAAGGACATTAGGGGGGTAAACTGACAATGTGTGCAAGAAAGAGGATTACCTGTTGTATTTCACAGTTTAGTATTGTGTCTTATTATTCATATTCATAATTAATTCATGACCAAAAAAGGGCAGGGGATTACTGACTTGTTTAGAATTGTTCCTCTTCTCAAATAGAGAAAATACATCTTGCACACAGTTTCTTTTGATAATTAAATCAATGATATTTGACACATTACAAAAGAGCAATATCTTACTTTTTATGGTTCCAACAGGGCAGGGCAGAGGAAGAGGAGTTCCAGGGGGACAGTAGTGTCCTGTAGGGCAAGGCGTGGCATGGGGGTTTAAAGAGCCTTCAGGGCAGTGATATCCGGCAGCACAGAGCCCTGCTGGGGCATCTAGACCAGTCTGGTTGCAAAAAGAACCAGCCTCACATGGCTGGGGGTACGCAGAGCCCAAAGGACAAAAGAAACCTGAAAGATTGCCACAAAAAGTATCACTGAAATAAATCAACTACACAATCAGGAGGATTACTGTTCTTATGCACACACGCTTCCTCTCTAAGGACAGAGGAGTTTTTAAACTGACCTTTTCATTCCCACACTCTTATTTAAAGTTAGTTAATCCAACTGACTTTTTTATGTTCCAGAGAGCAGTAATTACTTTGTTGCAGGAATTTCAATCTGTTTCTTGCTGGTCCGATATAAGCTGTTTTTTCAGTGCAGCTGTTGTTTTGTGCACCATCACCCAACCATCTGCAGCTCATTAAGTGGGAAGTCCAACTCCAGCATTTAGGCTTTCAGGTCTTTTTATAGGGGAATTTGAACCATCAAGAGTGAGGTTCTTGTACAGGAGGTATTTGATTTTTCTAACCATCAGTGTTTATTTAGTCTTTCATCACGAGTTACTGTATTGAGAAGAAAATTTCATTAAGGGGTGTAAACTGACAAGCTTTCTGGTAATTATTGACTTAAATTAAAAACTAACCATGTCCTGGATTAACACTTTATTCATAATTTTTAAAGGGTGAGAGTCTAAATAAAACCAATATTAAGTGGTCTTAAAACTAGAATATTCTGCACGGACTGGACAAATCAGATGAAATCAGACATATGTCACAGCAACTTAAGTAAATGGGATACCCATGTCATGAGCAAGAAAGATGACGTGTGTGCTTGGGGGAATTAACTATTAAGATGAAGTATCTCATGGAGCATGTTCACACAAGTTCACGGTCAGGATTTACCCACCCTTAGGGCATATATCTCCTCTGTAGTTGGAGCAGGCATAATGTGGACTCTTGAGACATGATGATGACTGAGTCACAATATGGTCTGAATCTGCCTGTGGCGCCGTTACCGCTTCGATCCAGCTAGTGTCTTTCCCTGTAATAGAACATGTCAGATAAAGCATGAAAGATGTCCAAGTCAAGATCTTTGTCTTGTAGATAGGAAACCAAAGAGGGACAACTTTTCTTTTTTTTTAAATTGTGATTTAACAGTTTAGACTGCCAAGGGAACAACATCTTTTTAAAATGTAACACTGCAAGGCAATGATTAATTGTAGATTACTCGAGGGGAAGGTTAAACTGAAAAGCTGCTTTGTGGGGCATTTATCACAACATGTGAGGCTTTGCACTCTAGTTGAATAGTTTGAAGAAATTGATGTACTGCCCTTTCAAAGGAAGCATTTATTGTGTTATTACAAGAAACCCATAGTTTACCAGACTTATTGGAGTTATTGAGGCAGGACAGATTGTGAATCCAGAGGGCAGCATCTGTCTTTGTGGTATAAACCTCCAGTATTTCACAAAGACAGCTGAACAAAGAGGAGTGGGCTCGAGGTGTGGGAATATTTGCACCTCCAGAACAGAAGTAACCTGCAAAGCATGTACCTAACACAAGGAGGTTTTAGAAAAAAAACATGGATGATTATTTATTATTTTAATCCCAAGAAAGAATCAATGTGGGCAGTGATTCAGGTATCTAGAATTATGAGCCTAAACGTCCTTGACTAATGGAAATCTGGCAAAATCCCCCACCTGTGGGCTGAGAGCCTCCAAGACTAAGGCAGTATTTCCCTGGGGGGCAACGGTGGCAGTGGGAGGGGGAGGAAGCTCCACGCCCTGGAAAGAAGCTGCCAGCAGGACAGGGTTTGGGTGACCCAGTACCCTGCAGACAGAAGTGTCCCATGGGACAAACATCTCCATAAGGCTCGGAGACAGGTGAAGGCTCAGTGGACCCCAAGGAACAAAAGTGTCCTGCAGCAGAAAATATGATTAGACATCTTAAAGACAACAAGGGAACATTGAGGGAAAATTGTGGCTTATTACAGTGCAGAAATACAGGAGAGAAAAAGACTCTCATAGCTCAATTCAATGGGGACACCATTTCCCCTTATGATGCTGGACTGTCAAACCTGGGCTGCACGGTCCAGATGGCTCTGTTAGAGCAGTGCTGTTACAGAAGGAGCCAGAGGGGCAGGGGGAGCAGTCAGTCAGGGACGTTCTGCCTGCTGATGGGCTGACACTTCCCATTGGACACGGAGATGGCACAGATGAACCTTCTATACAGTAGAAACCTGGCCAAGGTGGTACATGTCACTGTCAGCTTCAATTTACTTTGTTCTCTTTATGCATAGTTTATAAATGTGAGTACACTTGTTAGTATTTTTATTTATTATTACCTGGTGGGCAAGTGTTACAAGTGGACTGTCCAGATGAAGATTGAAAAGTGCCAGGGCTGCAGATGTCCGGCTCAGCACTACCATGTGGGCACGCATGGCCAGGTGGGCACTGACATCCTGCGACACAATCAGATAAAGAAAAGTACTCATCTTGTCCCTCCTGGTTTAATATGAAAACAAGAGTAATGTGAATATACAGTACTGTACTAATGTAACATATCTTTTTTTTTATCCTGTAGGGGGCAAAGAGAAGAGAAAGCAGACTTAGCAGCAAGTGCCCTCACTCTGTACATAGGTTCTGGATCATTTAATGCTGAAATTAGCAACGTCTTCTCGATGATAGGCAAAAACAGAATGAATGCCTTTCAAAGAATCTCTAGGTATGCATGTAAAATAAGAGCTGGAGGAAGGCCCATCTAAGGCATATATTACCTAATATTATTAGTAAGCTCAAACTAAGTGTATCAGTAAAAATTTAATAAAATTTTGGAATTAACCAAAAGAGAGGACATAGTCACTGTCCAATGACAGCCCCCCATCCTCTTGTTGCCGCGGAGCCGGCCAGCGCCTCAGAGTCCATTGTAGAGAACGCCGTGGAAGAAGATCATAATTAAAACAACTGCCTGATAAACATGGACTCTTGGTTTGTCTTAATCTCTTATTGTGTCCTAGTTTCATTGCATTGTTATCTGATATGATTAAAGAGACTGTTTTGAATGATATATATTTCTTGTTTAATATAGCTTACTATCCGTTAGAGTTGGGCAGTATCCAAATTTTGATGCCGTCAAACCTCCTCCCTATTTTACCATAATTTTACCGTGACTAATTAAAACTTATGACGTAAGGCTCAGACGGTGTCACCACACTGTTGGCTTGTGCCTACACCATTCAGAAACTGAATACCAAACACTAATACTGACACACCTCTCCCCTCTCATTACAGTGGGGCTCAAAAGTTTTATTTCAAAATAACAGAAAACCAAAAAATGGTGTCTGTAAAAGTTTGGGCACCCTGCTGAGTTTATAACATGCAGCGCCTCCTTTGGAAAGCTGAGACCTGACAGCGTCATAGATTGCTCTCAATCATCGCCTGGAAAGACCAGGTGATGTCAATCTTAAGGTTTTAAATGCCCAGACTCATCTGACCTTGCCCCAACAATCAGCACCATGGCTTCTTCTAAGCAGTTGTCTAAAAAACTGAAACTGAAAATAGTCAACGCTGTCAAAGCCGGAGAAGGCTATAAGAAGATAGCAAAGTGTTTTCAAATGACAATATCTTTGTTTCAGAATGTAATTAAGAATAGGAACAGTGGAAGTTAAAGCAAGATCAGGAAGACCAAGAAAAATATCAGACAGTGCAGCTCCCCAGGATTGTGAGAAACAAGTCAAAACCCACGTTTGACTGCACAATCCATCCAGAAAGACCTGGCAGACACTGGAGTTGTGGTAAACCATTCCACTATAAAGAGATTCTTGTACATATATGGTCTTAATTGAATAGTCATCAGAAGATAACCTTTTCTACACCATCCCCACAACAATCAGCGATAAATAATGCTTTGGGGTTATATTGCAGTCAGTGGCAAAGGGAACATTTCATGAGTAGAAGGAAAAATTGATTAATTAATTAATAACATTTCAGCAAATTTTGGACGCTAACTTGACGCCATCTGTGAAACAGCTGAAGTTAAAGAGAGGTTGGCTTCTATAAATGGATAATGATCGTAAACACACCTCAAAATCCACGGTTGATTACATCAACCGTAAACTGAAGGTTTTGCCAGGCCTTTACAATCTCCTAACCTCAACATAATTGAAAATCTATGGACAGACCTTAAAAGAGCAGTGTGTGAAAGACAGTCCAGAAATCTCAAAGAACTGGAAGACTTTTGTAAGGAAAAATGGTTGAAGTTACCTCAAACAGGAACTGAAAGAGTCTATGCTGGCTACAAGAAGCATTTCCAAGCTGTGATACTTGCCAAAGGGGGCAGTACAAGTGTACTTGATAATAAATGTTTTACCCAGGATGAATTTTGTGAGCTCTATGCTACCCTTCTCCCTCCTTCTGGTTATTTGCATAAATTACAATTAGCAGTATCTAAATTTATCTGGACATCTTAAGTCGGCCGTGACTTAAGATGTCTACAGAGGAAAGAGGATGGTGGCCTCTCAGTTTCCAAATTTAAACATTATTTTTGGCCCTTTGTGTTAAGACCTCTCCTATGACAGAGGCTTGGTCACTCCATGAAGGTCTTTTAATGTGTCTAACAACGCGACTGCCCAGGCCTGAGCATCAATCTTGACTGGAGAGATGTATGGTCTAACATACCAAAAGTATCACGCAATCAGCAGATTCACTAAAATTTTAATGTTAGGACATATTTCACCTCTGTAAAAATGCATCACATGAAATAATAACAGCCCTTTCTGCACTTTCTGCCCACTTACAGCTCAAGGCAAATATCTTCATGTGATCGGTGATTGCTTTCCTTTTAGACAGTTCTGGAACAATATTACATCCAAAATATCTTCCCTGATTAATGATACTGTGCCTATTACTATCAATGTTTTGATTCTGATCCGTCAGCCCTTCAGCTCTCTGCTTTGGGTGGCAGTAGCTCAGTATGTAGGGAGTTGGGTTGGGAACCAGAGGGTCACTGGTTCAAGTCCCCGTATGGACCAAAAAGTACGGAGTGTGGATTGGTGGCTGGAGAGATGCCACTTCACCTCCTGGGCACTGCCAGGTGCTGTTTAGCAAGTGTGGACATAGAGTGTAAATTGTAATTTCCCCATAGGGGATCAATAAACAGATTACAAAATTTAAAAAAACTCACAAACTTGCTGTTATTGCTGGACTTACAGCAGCCAAGAGACTGACTGCAACCCGTTGAAAACCACCTCATGACTTGTCCATTTGTACATGGACACTTTCATTTTTGGATGTAATATATAAAGAGCTCCTTATGGCTAAATGGAGTGCCAGGAAAGACTTTGGTCACTTGTATCAGCATTGCTGAATCTTTGAAATCCATGCTTTTTTGCTTCAATTTGTCCGTGTGTTTGGTTCCTTTTGTCTTATGCCGGTCTCCCTGTCAATATCTCTCTTTTGTGTGTTTGTCTGTGTCTGTTTCTCTGTGTCTTGTTTGTGAGCTGCAGACATCGTTCTTGCTGTTATGTTTTTATTGTGTCTCCCTCCTTCCTGTGTTTCCTCTCTTTTTTTTGGTGTGGAAACATTTGATCGCAAAGAAGGCTTGTGGAAGAGGTGCACTGTTCCTTCTTTGGTAGGTTTAGTGTACTTTTCTGTATATTGTCATCTAGACCAATGTTTTGCACTCTAGCTAAAATAAAACAAATAAAAAACAATTAAGTGTTGCTTCTCTGGTATCCTAAATGTTTTATCAACCAACTGGATTAATAGACAAGGTATTGTCACAAACAGTGCTGCTTTACATAGCTGCATTTTGTAGATACTTGGTTTTCACAGGACAAGACAAATGTCATATGGAGCAAGTTGACATCAATTATTGCCATGCAATCTGATAGTATGTAATGGGCATAATGTATTATATGATTCAATTTTTCTCCAAATAAGTATTTTTACTTTAAAGTAAATTTTTGTGTGCAGTATTTTCTCCATCCACTTTAAGCGAGAATAAGAGTGTGTCCAATATAATTAATATGGTAATTTGAACTACGGTACAACCTTTTACAGTAAATAAGGTAAGTAAAGCTTCTGATCCAACGTATCATGTGAGCAAAACGATTTGGAAACGAGACTTACAATACGTGATCGGACATTGTGTTAATAAAAAAGAAAATTATGAAGTGCAGAGACTACCGTGGTTAAACCTGAGTTGACCTCTGATGATGTGTACTGTACCTGGCTGATGTCCAGACACTGATCCTGGTGGACAGAACCACCCCGGGGGACAGGGGAGTTCGACAGAGGTCTGAGCCAATGAGGGGCAGAAAGAACCCGGGTAACAAGCTCCACAGTCAGCCTCCGACTCAGCCCCAGACCTCCCCAAGAAAGTGCCTACAGTATATATAGGAGACAGACACACCATATGAGTAAAAATAACATCCACTGTTCTGCTTTTTGCACACACAGACATACACAGAGAGAAAAATAAATAGCAAGGCATAATAGTGTCATGTATGCACACCATAGATTTTTCACTTTGTTAAGTAGCTAGCTGACAAATATGACAGTTTTATTGGGCTCCCATTAGGTTTTACAACACCTCTAAAGTTTTGGTTGAATTAAGTCATTCTATTGTATCTCTGAGGGTTTTATTGCACTGTACACTACATTTGGAGGCAGTGTAATAAAAAAGCAAGAGGTCAAACAAATGGCTGAATCAGGGAAATGACAAGACATGTTTATAGTCTGTTTAGCAACATGTTCATAATACATGTTAACATAAATAATTTCCAATTCTTACGGAGCTCTGTCTGGCTATGTTGGTTTCCTACCTGGAGGGCAAGGGCTTGGAATTGCACTCCCTCTAGGACAATAGTGGCCTGCCGGACACACATCACCACGAGACTGACCTGGGGTTGAATTGCCAGGAAGTGAGGATGGCGATGTGATATCGCCTGTAAAAGAGACAATGGACCTTTATTGGATGTCATTACTCATTAGGTTAGTGAGCAAACTAAAAGGCCATAGCCATTTTCTGCAATCCCAGGGAGAGAAATACTATCAAGAGAAAGCGGTGGGGACTGGTAAATGTTCTGTGGTAACCTCTCCAGCACTGTGGAGTCAAAGGTCATGCTAATGTTAAATACAAGCAGAAGTGCATTGAGAGAAAATGGTCAGCAGCAGAGTGTTTTTCAAGCTTGTTACAGATTACCCTGTTTTTATGTATTACAAATACCATTTAACCAATGTGCATGTTACCATGCATTTATAAACGCTTCGTCAAGAGCAAGACGAATCAGCCTGTTACCTGTGGTATTACTCCAAGGTGTAGCCAATCTGGATCCCTGTATGCAGTAGAAGCCTGGGTTGCAGAGCCCGGATGGAGAAGAGAGGCCAACCTCAGAGCAGTAATGGCCAGGCAAACAGGGCTGACATACTTCTATAGAAACTGCCCCTGGAACAACAGAAATATAACTCATATGTGTGATTTAAATGATATAAAGGTGAATGAATATGGGTCAAGTGAAATAATACCACTTCACTTCAGTAATTGTTTTTTGATGGAGAAGGGTTGAAAATTACTTAATTGATTTCAAAAATGTGCACCAACATTGCCAATAACTCAAGTTAAGTCAGCCCATTATGTTCAAATGTCAGCAACAATGTATAGTGTAATTATTCAGTGTTATCTGTCACCGTATACAGAGCTGAAGGTGCCAGCAGGGCAAGGAACCATATAGCTGGTACCCTGAGGGCAATAGGACCCTGCAGAGCAGCGGCCTCCTGTCAGGCCCTCCTCTGGCTGGGCAGAAACAGAACCGTGGATACAGAGGTAACTAGGGGCAGCGAGATGATGTAGACAGGGACAATGGGGAATGAGATACAGGATGTAGGAAGTGATAGATGAGAAAGACAAAGGGATACAAAGCATAATGGAGGTTTAATTATAGACAATGTAGACAGAATTGAACCAAAACAGGATTTAATATCTTTCATAGTCTTTCTGTGAACATGATGAAGTATGTGTTCAGTAGTCTGTGTTTACCCAGGAGAGCAGACCCCAGTGGGAGCAGCCAGTCCAGAAGAGCTGCAATATCTCCCTGGAGGGCAGAGCTCGCAGCCCGACTTATTGGTCAACCCCATCTGCCGGCTGAAGGCACCAGCTGGGCAGGGGTATGCTACACCAGACTGCGTTCCTGTAGATAAATAGCACATAATATCTACAGATGGTCCAGGACTAACCATCACAAAACAGTGAAGGTTGTCTTTATCTTGATTATGCCCTATAATGACCATTTGCATAATTAGAAGGCCATTTACAGTTACAGCCACTTAATCAGGAGTGTACACAAAACAAGAGCAATATTCAACAACATTTTGCATGCAATTCAACACATTTTTTGGATAATCACACAATCTCACTGAGCCTGCAGCATCATAAGTGTTCCATATATATTTATATTTGATAAAATGATCTTGTAACATTGTACATTTGTCAAGACTGTGTAAGAATAGCTGCACTATTGTCTCTTACCTAGTGGGCAATAGTGTCCTTTAGGACACAGCGTGGGGGTGTGAGTACCAGACACATGCCCAGTGTCAGCATCCACTGAACTTGCACAGTAAAATCCTACTGGACATTGAACACACTCTGCCTGTTGAGGGGTACATTGCGCACATCATTTCTTCTACACAGACTTAAATCAAAATTGTGACTACAGATGTTCACAAATATCAACAGACATGATAACACTTTTGATGCTTGTATTATTTTGAACAAAAAACTGTGTACAGTGCACAAAGTTGGGGAAGATGCTGTAAGAAGAGTTATAACTTCCCCCCGAATAAAGTAATGATACAGTATGTTAAAAAAACATCTTTTATAGGTCAGATATAGTTGGTCAATAGCACTATTTTAGATCCAGTTATAGAATAAAACCTTTTTTCAGTCCAGTATATAAACCCATATACTCATTAAAGACAGTAGTACAGTTACTGAAGGTTATTCTGATTGCATAATATGCAGTAGTAGGTGCACCTTGCCTTTTGGACAATAGGATATGTCAGAATATTAGCAGACTGTTTATCTTCATCTTTCTCACCTGACCAGGTAAACCCTGATAGGTCCCTGGCAAGCAGGGTACCTGTCTATCCGACCCAGGTGGGCACCTGTTTCCAGGTGAGCAGAGTAAAGCAGCCTGCTGGCTGCCGTTTTCCCTGCCTGGACAGTAAGAGCCAGCTGGACAGATATGAGAAGGGAAATGGAGCCCTCTGGTGACACACAGGAAACCTACAAAACAAAAGGAACACTGTGAAGGGATTATCCCGCAAGAAATTAAGTTATGTAATAGAAGCTTTATCTTCTGGCAGATAAATGACACATAATTAAACGTTAATGTGTGCAACATAAATTAGTTCCAACCTGGAGGACAAGGCAGGCAGTCTGAGAGATAACGATTTCTGGTTTTGTTGCTGTAATGTCCTACGGGACAGGGCAGTGGTGCTGATGAGCCCTGGGGACAGTAATGACCTTCAGGACATCTGTCACCTGTTGTCCCTCTATCCTCCGGTGTGGGTGACCAGGCTCCAGAGACGCAGTAGTACCCTGCATCACACTGGCCTGATGCAACACCCTTCCCAGGGGACAAACAGAAGTAGCCTGATTTGATAGGGGAAAAAATAGTGAAATTGAGGGGTAAATTAACCTGAATTATCCTGCTAAACAGAAAATGTACAACAAGCCCTGCATACTGTATTAACCCCAGTTGCAATATTACTTTGTTTTTGAATAGAGTTGTTAAATAACAGCTGCCTGTTTTAAAGTTTACTTATTTTGGTAATGTAGTGTTTAATTTCCATTTAGGATCAAGGTTGTCCTAAACTCTAAGTTAACTAATCATCCTTGAGGAAACTCATAATTAGCAGTAAATGATGTGTGACCTGGAGGGCAGGGCAAGCAGTTCTGGGGTTGGGCCATCCGAGTGTGGGGGTTGATGGATCCAGCTGGACATGGGTACTGGTGTTTGGACCAGGTCCCGGACGGGCAGTAATGACCCACAGGACACTCATAAGTCCTCGACAGAGAGCCATTATGTCTGCCAGGACAATAAAAACTATCCAGACAAAAAACAAGGATAGAATCATTTAGTCCTTGGCTGTTGATGGTGGCAATGAGGCATGGCTATACCCGTGTCTGTGCGTGTGTATGTATGCAAAGTGACGGAAGGAATCATTAATACGTGGAAACATAAAAAAAGCTTTACTGTATGGTTAGTTATTTCATTATCCATCATGTTCAAATGTGAGAATGTCTATATGTTTACTGTGCAGAGTGACTGTGTGTGGCAGATAAGCAAGTTTACCCCTGGGGACAGGCAATGCAGCTGGCTCTGCCATCTTCTAGACTGATGGTTCCCATGGGGCACTGCTGAGGAGCCACAGAGCCCTCAGAACAGTAATAACCTGTTTGTGTGAAGGCAAGAGTCATGAAAGAGATGCACACTCAAGTGCACACACAGAGACATGCACATTCCACTGGGGACTGGGTTTAATTTCCAATGTCAACTCAGCAGCTACTTATGTTTAGCCTGATTAAGTTAAAACTTGAAAGAAGGTTTTGTTTACCTGTTTGGTAAACTGGCTCTCGATTGACTGGCTTCATGCATTTTGGTTTGACAGTTTTTAAAAAGAACTAGCTACGGATGTCTAAATCTGGAGGAATCTGATCACCTTTTGGGCACGGTCCTCCCCGACTGTCTCTTATAGGAGGGTCAGGGCGATCTGCACCCCCCAGACAGAAGAAACCTTCCCAGCATTCTCCTGAAGGCGCTGAGAGCCCCACATCATCGCAATAGAAACCGGGGAAACATGGCTGGCAATCCTCCTGAGAGAGAAATTGGGAAATAAAAAGAGAGAGGTAGTAAGAGTAAGAGAGAAAGGTAGAGAGAGTAAGCCTGTGAGAAAATGTATTACAGAAATTGCCTCTATAGAATCATTGATTTGGGATTAGATATTGATTGTCTGTCACAATGAAAGAAAGAGAAAACACTGTATGTTAGTTTATAAACTGCATAGGTCTGGCGTACTGTGGCAGGACCATACACGTGTTTTCTAATTAGTGTTTTAGACATCAGACAGGGTTCAATATTGAATAATATTAAGTAATGAAATACAAATAAGAAATTAAGCAAATAGACATGACATGAAATAAATAACATTTAAATAATATAAACATAAATACAGACAGAATATATAACAGTCCAATTGTGAAATTATACATTTTTTAAACCCTGAACTAATGAATATATATCATATTTTGTCTGCATTTATATTCATGTGATTGTATTTGTATCTCATGTCTTATGCTGTAAATCACAAAAGCAGCTTGAATTATGTCGAGAAAAAAAGAATATGTAGTAGTTGCATAGTGGTGTTATCCATATACAGTTATTCCCAATTAACAGAACAAAAAGGAAACAAAATTTGACAATTCCAAGCAAAATTACATCCTATTGCAACTTTGAGGGGAGAGTCCTTTACAAGGACTCTCTCAGTCCTTGTAAAGGAGACATGTGTGTGATTGAGTCACAGTGACCTGGGAGACTAATTTGGTGAGATTAGAGAATGTTCCACGTGGACAGGGCAGAGGATGTATGGTGGCCTGGGGGCAGTAATGACCGGCAGGACATGGCCCTCCCTCTTCTGGTGAGAGAGACAGAACAAAGCTGACATTTTTCATCCATCTCAAATCAGGAATACTGATGGCGAACCACTAACTCAGAGAATTACAAGGCTGACAATTACATTGTCTCATATATTAGTAAGATAAAATGTGCTATTATCAGACTATACTGCACTGCATGTCCTGAACATGCAGCAGGTTTCTTTACCTGCAGCCTGTGAGAGAGGTTGTGGAGAGGTATTTCCATGTGAGCAGTAATATCCTTCCTGACATGGTCCACTGACAGCTGTGCGATTTATGGAAGAGCAGTAATGACCGCCGTCACACTGCCTACACTGAGAGACGGACCAGTAGCCGGGGTCAGGACCGTACGTTCCCTCTGGACAGCCTCTCAAGTCAAATCCAGTCCCTTCAGGGCAGTAAAAGCCTGCAGGCCACAAGCAAACACAAGAAAATGCATAAATATGAAGGATACAATTTGAGTCAAATTGTTAGCATCATCCTTTTCACTGATCATTATCGTTTGTTTTGTGTTTTAGCGTATTTTTGCTCAATAATTCATAGTTTCATTAAAATTACCATACACAATAAAAATAGTTTTAAAAATTGGTTTTAAGGGCATACAAAACAGCAAACTACACACCTGAAGCACACAAGTAAAGAGATCCAGACACACAGTACCAGCCTGGTACACAAGGCTCACACTGAGTAGCATGTGTAACAGCAACATATGTCCCTGGATCACAGGGCACTGGTTGAACACTTCCCTCTGGGCAGTAGTAACCCTCAGGACAAGGTCCCCCTGCAATTCCATCAGTGGGGGTAGATGTGACGGCTCCCTTTACACAGTAATATCTGCATAAGAAACAGAGCATGAAAAACTCTAACTTTTTTATGAGTAGCTCTTATAAGAAAAAAAATGTCATCAGCTGGTGTACCCCCCACTGCAGGGTCCACTAGGTTTAGTGAGGCCGGCAGAGTCACAGTAAAATCCCCCCAGACAGGGTTTGCACTCCTCCTGGATACGCAGGCCTGAACTGTTTGACCAGCTTCCTTCAGGGCAAGTCACAGGAGCTGTGGTGCCTATAAAGATGACAAAAACATCCAGTCACATTAAACAGAGGAGTATGCAGAAAATTATTTAAAGACTATTCAAAAATGACAAGAAAAATGCAGCTATTGGGTTTTTGAGATACAATATACTGTACTGCCACAATTCTTTTCACACACTGCAAGCAGAATTAGGTGCAAATAAATATGCGAGACATTCAAGCTCCCATTGGTGTGTGTGTGTGTGTGTGTGCGTGTGTGTATAAGCAGCGTTGAGCAACCCAGGACAAGGCAGAGTTTACCCTACAGCAGCATTATTAAAGCATGGGTCAGTGCTCCATGTCAGAAAGAACAAGTGTACAAATTAATTTAAAGAACACTGTATCAAAAGTCACAAAATAAATGTTGTCAGTACTTTCTGTAGGACACCAAATGGTAATTAGCATGAATAAAACATTGTAGCCCTTGAATACAAGGGGGTAAAATGTCAATAGCCTCACATAGTATAAATTTGGTTGCATTAGCCTATGAAACAAGCTGCATAAGCGTTGGATTACAAAAAGCATTATTATGAAAATGTGGATTGCCCGCAACTTGATACATTACAGGCACCAAATAGCCGCACTGAAGCAGCTGCTGGCTGATTGCTTATTAAGGGAGGACAACCAAGTAACCTGAGGGGCAGTAATGGCCAGGTGGACACCGGGAACCTGAGAGTCCATCCAGCGGGCTGGGAGAGGAGGCTCCCTCTCTGCACCAATAACCAGCATGACATGGTCCTATAGGAAGGAAGAAAAACTTAAAAAAAAAATAAAGAGTATCACAACACAATCATCATACAGTTATATAGATACATCTACAGTCCTGCAGTACACAACTGGATCACACAAATTAGCTTTTGAGATTCCAATTGTTGAGAAAAAAAGAAGAGAAGAGAACTATTTCTCACCTGCAGGCTCTGACATTCCCACAGAAGGACAGTACTGTCCAGCAGCACATGGCATGCAGCCTGCAAGGCTGTGTGTGTGCTGTCTCGGGTTGAAGGAGCCTATGGGGCAGGGGTGTTGGTTGGGCAAGGCTGTACCTGCAGGGCAGTAGTGTCCTTTAGGGCAGGGCCTCAGAAAAGAGGCATTTGCTAGTCTCAAATCACAGTAGTAACCTTGAAAAAAGAGATTTTTTTTTTAAAGCACTGCCAATTTGTGAAAGTACTGAAAACATGATTATGGAAAATTAAACACTTCTTTAAACAAACTGGAAAAGCGCAGTACAATAAATAGAACGGATGCATATGATACAAGCAATCAACTTTAATAAATAAATAACTCGCTGGGGAGCTTGAGAGCTGTTTCATTACAGTCTGTTCAGCAAAATAAAAATGGCACAAAGCCAAACAGTGTTTAAAAAAAGAAAAGTAATATTTATGGTTCTGCTGAGAAGGTAAAAGAGTAAAGAGGTCTCTTATTGTACCTTCTTCACAGACAGCGCAGGCTGCCTGTTCCTCTCTGTCCTGGTAGGTTCCGGGTGGGCATGGCTCTGGAGCTGCACTACCCTGTGAGCAGAAGTGGCCTGGAGGACATGGGAAAGCTGTAGGCACAGTCTGACCACGTGGACACCAATAGCCTATACAGGTGACAAGAGACAATACTTTACTGTAGTGTGCAAGTATGGAAAGTTGGTTGGAGTAGAACAAATTAATCAAACAAACATATCTTTATGGCACAGGCAACTACCAAAAACGTATTCAAGTTTTAGAATACCAATAAATCATGACACAGTGTATGGACTGACCTAGGCTACATGGTCCAGTCGGAGCCCTGAGACCTGCTCCTCTGCAGTAGAAACCTGCGGTACAGGGCTGACAGCCAGCCTCACTGACTAGACCTGGCACTGAAGAGAAAGTACCAGCTGGACACAACTCTGGCACTCCTGAGCCCTCTACTGAAGAGAAAATAGTTTAAGTAGTCATTTATTCAGCTATTTATTTATTGCCTTTACATCCCAATACCTATTCTAGGCAGTGGGGCACTAAATGTTATAACAGGTTACATTGGGCAAAAAGTTTGAAGACACCTTACATGTGCCAACAGTTTATCAACAGGCTAAGAAAAATAGACACAAGATGACTTGTGAATGGAAGAGAAGAATAAGTATAGGCCAAGAGATGCTGATAAACACAGACACAGATTAACCCTCTATTTGCTCTTAAATTCAAAATTGTCAACACCAACAGCTAATCTAAGTAAATACACTTTTCCTAGCAAACACAATTATAAATCATCAAAATCAAGTAAAAATTAAAAAGCAGCATTGGATGGACCCTCGCTTCTCTGTGCGTGTCAGGGTTAGTGGCAGACGCCGGTCCTTGCGACCATGCATTTACGAGGCACTCAGACACTACAAATCATCACCAATGAAACGGGTACTCCCTGCTGAGTTCAATGATACCTCATACAAAAGTTTACTTGATACAGTTCATTAGTGAAAGGGCACACAGCTAAAGCAAAGGGTGTGGGCCAAAATATAACCAATGAAAACGGGAACTCTGTGTTGAGTCCAATGATACCTCACAAAATAGTGTAGAAGGCACAGGTCACTAATTATTAAAGAGGGCGTGGCTTATGCATATGGGGTGGGCCGAACCATCACCAATCAAAAAGGAACTCTTTGCGGAGTTCAATGGTATCTCACACAAGACACTACCTTAAACGGTTCAAAAGCAATGAAAGCGGGTGTGACCTGCATATATAGACGTGGTTAAAGTATAGCGGCCAGCTCAGTATTGGCCTTTATATGTCCTCGGGCCTGGACTCTTGTTGATTGTGGGACATTTCAAGCAGATATGAAAATGTACAATGTAGTTACATCTACAACACTCAAAACATTTTTCTTTTAATAGCTTTTCATCTTTAAGGTGTTGAGATGGTACAGAAATTACACAATTGTAAAGCCCATTGGATGAAATCTCTAGGAGGAGTTCATTTAAGTATAGCACCTTGACTGTTAGGACTACTTCCTGTTGCCACTAGGGGATGCAATGACTTTGAGCCAATATCGGCGTGTGTATGTTGTCAGGGTTGGACTTTCATGTTTCCTGAAAGGTTTTGAGCCAATTGGACGATGTACACTAAAGTTACGCCCACTTCTTGTTTCGATGGCAAAACACACCCAATGGCCGCCCCGCCAAGGCCTTGCCCCTAAGAAAAGTTTTTCTTTAAATAACTTTTCATCTCTAAGGTCTTAAAATGGCACAGATCCAATTTGAAGTTGATTGGATGAAATCCCTAGGGGGAGTGTGTTAAAAGTACCACGTGGAAATGGCTAAAATCACATTAATTTTGAACTTTCAATTCAAAATGGCGGATTTCCTGTTGGGTTTAGGGTATTGCTCCAATGAGCTTTTTTGTACGTCTTGACATGCTACATATGTGTACCACGTTTCGTTAGTCTACATTAAATGTACTGCAGGGGCAAAATTTTAGTGTGCTTTACCCGAAACCCTTAAAATACCTAAATGTTCACCAGAATTGATGCAACCGCCAATTTTGGTGAATTTTTGAGTATGTTAAGCCCATCAAATAGAGGATTATTTTGCTGGAAAAATAATTTCTTCAGTTTCAATAGGGCCTTTATTGCTGTCGGCGCCCAGGCCCTAATTAACCAAGCATTTCACTTCACTTCACGTATAGGCTTAAAAACTTGTTGGCAAGTTAGCAATACAACCGTTCTAATGCAGTAAAGCACGGCTTACCACAGTATGCCCCAGGTGGACAGATGCTGCCTGTAACTCCATCTGTTGGTCTGGCCTCAGTGGCTCCTCCTACACAGTAATACCCAGGGAAGCATGGACCCACTGGCAGAGCCAAACCTATTGAGTACATTTTTTATTTGTATTTTATATACCCAAAAAGCATATGTATACGTAGCCTTAAGACTTCACAAACAAGACACAATAGGTTTAGGGTTTTGGTTTTCACTGTTTACAAGTTTTAAGTGAGAACTTATTTGTTATAGACAGATAGATAGATAGATACTTTATTGATCCCAATGGAAATTTTAGATGCATGTGTTTGGTTAACGACGGTGGACTTTTGGCTAGTGTGCATAAGTAGGTTTTAGATTATCAGTGTACAAATACCTGAGACGTTACAGAAGGTTCCCGGTGGACAAGGCAAAGGCTCTGAGCTACCTAAGGGGCAGTAAAAGCCCACCTGGCAGCGCCCCCCTGTTGATGTAGCTGGACAAAGACAGTTGGCATTGGTGTAATTGTCCAGGTCAAAAGGCTGGGAGTTCCATGCTGCTGACACACAGAACCAACCTGAGAGTTACAGTGCAGAAAAAAAGACATAGTGGGAGACAATGAAGACGATGTACTGATGTGTTGACAAACTTTGGCAAATACACCTACTTGAGACATTAAGAAGAATCAGTTGAGATGTCACATCACATGATTACTTTCCCAGCACAGGGGAAAAAAAAGATTATTCACAGAGGAGGAAGACAGCAATTCGGAGCAAGGTGAAAGAAAAAATGGCTTAATAAACCAGATGGCCAATGTTGTTTAGAAATTCTGCCTGAGACTTGTGTGCATTAGGTGGTTGGCAAATGGAGCGAGGCTGTTTGGCGCGTTTGGACATAAATGATGAATGCAAGGAATTATCTAAAAGCTGCGGTTGTTGCTGGAATGCTAGAATAAAACTGTAAAGAGAGGAAAAGCAAAATAATGACTGATGTGGCGGCTGTTGGCATGGTTTCGTGCTTAATGTGCACTCTTTGTAACCTTTGCGCAAGTCTTCCAGACTGCTTTAGACTGGCTTGTCAACCCCTAGAGACAAAGGCAGGCACAGAGGACAAAGTACTGACACTGAAAAAGCAGGCTGTATGGCTGTGATTGTGCCTTCTGTAGAAATAAACAAAGACACTGTTACTTACCAGCATTGCATTTTCCAGACACTTTGGTCAGCCTCTCCTTCTCACAGTAGTGTCCTGGAGGACATGGCAGGCAGCTGTCCAGACTCTGAGTCATAGGCTCTGGGTTGTAGTATCCACGAGGACAGGGAAACTGGGTGGCATGCCTTGTACCTATGCATACAACAATTTATTTTCAAATGAGTGGGACTTGACATTTATACACTATACATTTTTAATTGCATTGTAAAAGCTGAGGGGAATCATTAATCAAAGCAGTAAAACATGAACATCTTAGATAGTGTTATAACGGTCAATAAAGTCATCAAGAAACACAAGCATGACTGATAGTGTTTGGGTGAAGTCTTACCATCAGGGCAGTAGAAGCCAGGGGGACAAGGGAACTTGGTAAAGTTGCCAGACTTTTCTGGACAGTAGTAGCCAGCAGGGCAGCGTGAACACACTGACTGGCCTGTGAGGTTGGTGTATGCCCCAGCTGGGCAGGGCACTGAGCTCGCACTGCCCTCAGGGCAGTAATGAGCTGGTGGGCAGAGACCTCCTTCTGAGCCTGGAGAGAAAGAAACAATTAGATATGGTGAATTATTGAGATTACTGACTGCTAAGCCCTTAATGTGATGAAACCCTGATTAATTCAGTAATCATTCGTTAATAACAAAACACCCTCACACATTCAGATTTCCTGCATCTATCAGCATCTGTTTCTCTTCTATTGGATGCTTATTCATAACATTTATCTCCATACATGGTATATAAGCTCTGCCTTCCACTTTTTGAATTATATGTATAAACATTCGTTATTGAGCATTGATTAAATAATAGTGAAATCATTGGTTTTTTTTAAGTGCTCAAACTAGGTTTATCCTGCAATGTTGGAGTAAATCCTGTTGCCATTTTCCAAAAACCACACATTCAATTAACTGTTCATGAATAAAACAAAAACATAATATTTTTCCATTCTACCTGTAGCCATTCTGTCTCCCCCTGGACAGTAAAATCCTGCCTGACACAGTCCAGATGGAAGAGTGAGACCTGCAGTGTCACAGAACTGACCCGCTGGACATGGACTACAGCCACGGGGGTCTGTCAGGTGAAGACTGCAACCATACATATGTAGACACGTAAACACACATTAACGTACAGTATACGGTTACATAGCAAAACAAACTGATTAACTGCAAGTGTGTACGAGTAATATTTGGGTCCACCTGTTAGAGTAGGTTCCTGATGGACAGGGCAATGGGAGACTGGTGCCCTCAGGACAGTACTTCCCCCTTGGACATGCTCCTCCCACTCCTGTGCTGAAGTTCCCATCTGGGTTCGGGAAGTTCACACCTTGAGCAATTTTACATTTATGATAGATTTAGTTTTCCAATTCCGTTTAGCAGCAAACCAGCCCTTTTTCTACAGTAGCAGGTCTTCAGTTAGATTACAATGATAAATAATAATACTGCCTTTGTCACAACTGCACTAATATCATACGTGTAGTTTACCTGCTATGCAGTAGTAACCAGCTTGACAGGGTCCAGTAGGTTCAAACAGACCCCAGTCCTCACAGTAGAACCCTGTTAGAACAGCATGAACAATTTCAAAAACACCACTGCAGTAACAATATGGCACAGAGATGGGAAGTAACAAAGTACGAATATTTCATTACTGTAGGCCTACTGTTAATGTAAGTAGATTTTTCAGATATTTTCACTTTACTATTTTTTGTGACGACTTTTTACTTTTACTCCTTACATTTTAACACAAACATTGGTACTTTCTACTCTTTACATTTTAAAAAATTGGCTCATTACTTCAGTTTTGCACAAGAGGTCGTCATGTTGGAGAATAATGTGGACGCGGCTCACACCGCGAGCAGGCGCGCCCGCCACACGGAGAAAAAAGTGAGAGAAAAGAAAAAGAGAATAGCTGTCTGGGGGATAAGCAGTTAATATTGTGTGTGTGCTACTTTGAGAACTGTAAGACGTATAACTTATGTTATCCATTAATTTAAGCCTGTTGTATTGGTCTATAGTTTTTGCACATTTAAAGTAGGCCTAAGTTAGCTTGTGATTTTGTTGTTTGTGTTCTTCCCCTGTTAGCTAGGTTGCACGTTGCATCAACAGTGAGAAGTTGTTTTAACAGACAAACTTGGGGCAAAGTTGGAAACCAGAATCAGCTTTAAATACAGTTCAGTTTCAAATAATTTCACTGGAGTTACCATTATTATTGTTCACGTCATCAATACCATATTAAATCTAATTGGATGGGAATATACTGTACATTGAACTTGAAGCACCACTAAGACGAATCGACAGATTTGGAGTCATTCTGGATTCATTCGCGGCAAATCATAGCGACTTGATAGCGCTAACGTTAGCACATAGTATGGACGGTGACATGATTGAAAATGAAGACAAGAGAGATCCCAGAGATTTGGCAGACAAGCAGCCAGACATTCCTAATCATCCTCGGCCTTATCTGAGAGAGATGTTTGAGATAGTAAGCATCAAGACTGATTCCTGGCCAGTGTGCTGGGGAACTTCTTAATTAATGTCTGTTTAGTAATTTGTATGTTATCCTTTATTTCCTTTCAAGAAGACATATTTGAGCACACACACTCAGTCAGAATCTTATTAATCTGGAGTCCCCCTTTCTGTCACAATAATCTTATATGTGGTGTTTTAGGCCTAGTGGCCAACATCCATTTAAAATGTAGCCAATGGTAAAGTTTCTCAGCGTTTTCTCTAGTAACATTTGTGTGGTCCAGGTAGCTTTGCATAAAAAATGGTTGTCATTCACAAGGCTACTTTACTTTTATACTTTAATTAAATTTACTTTGTTACTTTTACTTGTGTAAAGAAGTTAAATCAGTACTTCCACTATTAGCACAATTACCACCAACTATTTAACAAAAGTATCTGTACTTCTACTTAAGTACGGGAAGAGAGTACTTTTGCGATCTCTGGTAAGGCATGAAAATCATCAAAGTCTTGATGGTTAATCCCATTGCATCATAAAATAATATTTCTCTTCTAGTTAATTAAATGTGATAAAAACATTCTATTATTTCCTTTTATCTTAATAAATTAGTTCCAACACATCGACCAAATAAGGAAATTGATAAATTGAAATCTGATTCAACATTTACAGAAATACTTTCCATTGTTTTGCAGAGCAATAAAGACAACCATGTGACAATACTCTCACCTGCTGGACAAATGAGGCACTGCTCCACTTGGCTGAGGCCAAAGTGAGGACTGTATGTGCCAGGAGGGCAGGGCAGGATACCCTCAACACCGCCACCAAGACAGTAGTGTCCTGCTGGACAGGGCTGGACACCTTCTCCTGACAGACAGTAGGTCCCTGAGAGGCAGTCATCACACTCTCCTGCCCCTTCATCCAATAAAGAAAGAATAATATAAAGTATTAACTGCTTTTATATTTTAAATCCTAATATGTGATATCAGGGGCAGATTGGGTGGGTTGCTACCGGGGCTCCAGCCACTGAATAAATTGGTATTATATGAAACTAAACAACCTAAGGAATCCAGTAGCACCAACTATGTCAAGCTAGTTTATCAGGAAGGGGGCTAAAAAAAACACTCCAAACCTAGGCAAGGGAAAAACTAACATGGCCATTTTCAAATGGGTCCCTTAACCTCTCACCTCAAGATATCTGAATGACAACGGTCTATCTATGGGAACCTGTGATTATCCCCTTTACAGATATGCCCACTTTATGATAATCCCATGCAGTTTGGGGCCAAAATCATGCTTTTTTGCAAGTTTTTCATATGCAGTATAAATGTGTTTTCTAAAAATGGTATAATTGGTAAAATTTGAATATTTCTGCATACTGAGGTCCCTAAACAGTCCTAGAACTGCATAAATTTGGTATAACTACAAATCTGAGACTCTTGTAAATTCAATGAGCCCATTTTTATTTATGTGCTATGTTAGTCCCCGTAGTAGCCATTTAATTGTAGTGAGACCGTTTTGTGAAACTTGATGTTACTGTATAAAATGATGTGTTGTGACCTCGAGGATAATCCCGGCCTTGTGACACATCCACTGACTTGAAACCAAGGGCGTTGAGGATGTTTTGCTTTCCTATTGCATTCAGTAAAGAATCTCACTGCTTGATATTTAATTCAGTTCCATGAAATTATTTTTCTATACCTGTAGTGTTCGAGTACGTCCCATCAGGGCAGAGTACAGGAAACCTTGAACCAATGGGACAGTAGTGCCCAATTGGACAAATGTCCCCTGTCACACCATCTGAAGGCATTGAAGACACGGCCCCTCCTGAACAGTAATACCCTATGAATCAGTAAACAAAAATCATTTCTGGACATAAAGTAAGAAAACAAAAGACTAAATAATAGTTTGAAATGATCATTAGACAACAACAAAAAAACTGTATTCTATCAAATGTTTAACTGTTAAAAAACATGTAAATGTTTCTAAACATTATATTGCTTTTTCTCACTTTGTACCACATAATTAATTCCCTTACCTGTATAACAGATTCCTGAGGGCTGGTTAAGTCCAGTACTGTTGCAGTAGAGTCCTGGAGGGCAGGGCCAGCAGGAGGACAGGTTCTGGGCTCCCACGGTGCTGCTCCAGGTTCCGACAGGGCAGGAGTGCTGCTGGGGGTACATGGTCCCGCGTGGACAGATGTAGCCTGCAGGACAAACCCCTCCAGAGGCCACGGCCACCTGGGGGAATGTTGCAATAATCATCAGTATGACATAGTTGGATCTTTTTGGCATTCAGTAGGATACAGTAAGAACTTTTAAAGTTAAAGCTGTGGGCAGTTTGTGTTGGTAGCTGTCATTCAATTCCCACGCACTATCAGCAGCTTATCCAAAAAACACTGCTGAAAAACATTTTTTATTTGCCTAATGCAAACCTGAACTAAAAATGTCTCTACATTCTTATTCATATCAAATGACAGAAAAACACTTTAGCAGTCAAAGCGAGTGGGAAATGAATCTCTGCCATCAAATCAACTACACAGGTTCAACTTAGAAAGCTAAAATATTCAAGTTAGAGAACGGCTCATTCCACCACTATAAAGTGGACTATTTTTCATTGTCGGTGCTTCTTCACTCTGGCTCATGTGCTGCAACTTGCTAGCAAAATACAGGATTGCCTCACCACAAGCACATAGCAGACAAAATGCCAGACCTTTACCATCATCATATATCATTCAGAGTTTAACATGGTAAGCATGAAAGGTATATTCGTGAGAATCCCATTCCAGAGCACATAGATATTTACCACGTTCACTATCAATGGAGTGAAAAAAAAATGAATTTAAACAACAATTTGGTCATATGACATCAAAACATAGTCAATGTAATTCCTTTCAGTACCTGTGAATTTAATGTTTTAATTCTCTCATTCTCTGTGCACAACTTCAGATAAACTGGTAGAGGCACTTTATATCTGGAAGAGACTGCAATGAGAGTAACTACCTTTTGTAATACCTTCCCAAACAATTTGAGCTTTAGGAATGTTTAAGACTACTTCTTAAAATGTTTTTATGTATTATTATATTTTACACTATACATTTTTCCTAAAACATCAGTTCTTTCTTGATTAAGCTGCTGGAAGCCGAGCTACAGTATCAAAGTCATTATTCATTACTTCTTACTGGAGAGGCAGTGGAGGCTCCAGAGGTGCAGTAGTGTCCCGGGTCACAGAGACCCTGAGGTTCAGAGAGACCGGCTCGGCTGCAGAACCAACCAGCCTCGCATGGTCGACAGTGATGCACAGCGTCACCACCAGGCTGGTCAGAGTAAGAGCCCTGAATTATAAGATAGTATCATTATACAATATCCACTTTGTGAATTTGAATGAGGGTAAATCAAATTCATGAACCTTTAGTGCAAAAGTAAGAAATACAGCCAACATGACTAAGAAAACAAGAAAGAACACTCATTCTCACACACCACACGCATAACATCACACTAATACTGACTGGAGGACAGGGTCGAGCAACAGAGGACCGCGGAGGACAGTAGTGTCCTGTAGGACACAGTATTGGCTGAGACATGCCTGTCTTGTTACACAGTCTGCCTCCTTGACACTCCACACATGACTGTGCACCTCGACGCTGTGGAGGATTAGTAGGCAAGGGAATGACATTGAATATGGCTTAATGGAATTATCTAATTTTAAGAGAACTCTTAGTAGAACAGCACTTGGTATTCTGTATAGGTTGTTTCCTACCGACTGAAAAGTACCAAGAGGACATGGTCGTGGCCCAGCCGCCCCCTCCAAGGTATAATAACCCTCCTCTGCTTCATTCTGAACAGGCGTAGCTGAGCCGCCGGTACAGTAGAAACCAGGAAAACAAGGACCCGTAGGTGAGGTGTTGTTGGAACCTAAACAATAGAAACTGACAGGGCAAGAAACATTTGACACAAAGAATAGAGGTTTGTATTTTACATAGTCCTGAATATTCATATTATGAGGAAGAACAGTAAGCGAATATTAGTGGCATTACCTTGGTGGACAGCTGATACATTCCTCAGGTCTGCCAAGGCCAGTGCTGTTGCTGAAGGTCCCGGGGGGACAGGGGAAGGGAGAGGAAGAAGCTAGAGGACAGTAACATCCTGCTGGACACAAACCTCCTGTCGGCCCATCCGCAGGAGTCTAGGCATAGTCACAGCACATGCACGTACAGGAAAGAGAAGCCAAAATATACTGCATAGAAGTCATTGCATTCCTAAGGCCCGTTCCAGGGAATGTTATGTAATACATAGCGACATAATGTTTCATATTATAAGTCTCACCACATTGAAAATCTAAAAGTTTAAACTGTCTTAATGTGACCTGATCTTTAATATATGAAAACAAGAATAAAGCATTAAAGACTAGCAACGCCTATTTATTAAATAATTGAAATAGCATTTACATACTGCAGACTTGGCTCCCTCTCTACAGTAGAAGCGCTCTTTGCAGCTTCCAGAGGGCTCAGAGAGTCCTACGCCGGTGCAATGCTGGCCTCCGCCACAAGGGGAGCACTCAGACGCATCACTGAGAGCTGAATGTATGCCGTAGGTTCCTTCAGGACAAGGTTCAGGAGTAGAAGTGCCCTCTGGACAGTAAAAGCCCTATTAATAGATTGACAGAGAGAAAAAAAATGTTTCACAAGCCCAGTGGCAATCACTGTCTCATACATGCAACAAAACAGTTTTTCAAAATGCTGTATCTTCCTACCTGAGGGCAGACTAAGGGCGTGTGAGTTCCCAATCTGTCACAGTAATGCCTGGATGGACATAAAACACATGCCTCTCCCCTGTGACCAAGAGTGTTGTTCCTAAATTGGCCAGCCTGACAGGGGTAGGTGTGGGCGTTGCCAGTCCCTCTGGGGCAATAGTGCCCATGAGGACACACACCTGTCTAAAACATTACAGCACACAATAAATGTATCACTTATTTTGTTTTAACATCAGTTTTCACCTACAATCAAATATCACCATGTGAAAAAAAGGTTTTTCTTAGTATTTAACTATAGAAGCATGTATAATCACTAAGAAAAAGTTGGACACTTTACTGTATTTGTAAATACTTTAAGTACTACTTATTCAAATACTGTTTATCTCATTTATGTGGCATCTTACAGGCCTGGTAATAGGCTGCTCCTGAGGCTTCTGGGAGTAACAGTACTTCCCCTCTGGACACTGGACACACTCGCTGGCATCACGCAATCCAGGAGATTCACTGTAGGTACCATTGGGGCAAGGAATGGGGTTAGGGTCCTATGTGGAAAATCACATTTGCATCAGGTAGTTTAATGGACCAAAATTGCTTTAAACATTTGAAAAGTAGAACATATTTATTCATTAATTAAAATATTAATTCGCTGTATACATCATTCTTTTACTCACAATGCTTCCTCCAAGGCAGTAGAAACCTCGAGGACAGAGGGTGGCTGAGCGCTGAGGGTCTCGTGCCAAACCTTTAGAGCAGAGAAAGCCTGGGGGGCACACCATGACGCTTAACATGGCTTCCTCACTAGTGGTCTCATTATTGCAGTAGTGGCCCGGCAGGCATGGTGAACACTCCACAGAGCCCTCGTCCTACACACGAGAGAACGTGAAGGAAGATTTAGAGAGTTGAAGTTAAAGATATCAACCAGTATGGGGGAGTGACAGAGCAAAATACAGATTGAAAACACAACAAATAATCAAATCAAACTTGCAAGACGCAGTAATAACACACTATTTCTTCAATATTGAGAGGAAAAAAATACAATTAGACTTTTCACTACTCAGCTTGCTGACATTTCCAGATGTACAGACATGGTGGGTAATGTAAAACAATCACTGTGGGCGGAAAATGCTAATCTAAAAATAAGACAAACAGAATGGCTTATAGAAGGACAAGAATAGTAAGCCAGCTCTGGCTTCCACTGGTTCCGTTACTTGATCAGTCACAGTGGACTGTGTTATAGATGGGGCCTTACAGAGTAGCTGCCAGTTCCACACACTCTGGGGTTCACAGTGGCTGAGTGGGGACAAAAATAGCCAGCAGGGCAAGCAGAGCAGTCCTCTAGCCTCTGACCTCCTTTCAGATGGCGAAATGTGGAGCTAAAGAAAGACAGAACAGAGTGGATACACTACATCCTACTAATGACACCAGCTCAATCCCTACCCTAAAGGAACACCCAATGACTGCTTACGCTGGGCAGGGTGAAGGTTTGGAGGTGCCCTTTTGACAGAAAGAGCCTTCAGGACAAATCAGGCAGTCTTGTCTGTATCTGTTGCCCATTTGAATGCTGTGGGTGCCTGCAGGGCAAGGAAACTGGGTGCCATATGCAGTCCCTGGTGATGCAACATAGAAATAGTTATATCCACATAAATGACTCATGATTGCAGCTCTTAAAGAGAAAAAATCTTATTTTATAAAATCAATTTTACATAGAAAGCTGTATTTAGATTTATTAACTATAGCGGTACCACATGTATTTATTTATTTAATTAATTTAGATACTACCTATATTATCACTTATGTCACACTCATGTGTACCTTCAGGACAGTAATGTCCAGAGCTGCATCGACCTGACGGCGCTCTAGATCCAGCCAAACAGTACCAGCCCTGTGGGCATGTCTGGCACTCACTTTCAGCTTCTAATCCACTGTGACCACTCCATGTCCCCACAGGACATTTATACTGGGTGGGGAACATAGTTCCAGGGGGACAATAATGCCCTGCAAAGCAGAAGAGTGGTGGTCTCTGGATACCACCAGTTCCTGATAAAGCATAAATAATATTACATCATCAAGGTCGGAAAACTTGCAAACAAGCTGAAAGCTATGGATTTTATTGATATAAAGTAGGTTTAGGTGATACTGAAACAATGAAATATAACCATATTTTCAACCTTGTACCCCTATGGTGACATAGTTTGACAATATTTTGAGAATTACTATTTTAGCTTTTAGAACTTACACACAAGAAAAATCCAAAGTAAATGTTAATGTTTAGTAAATTATCAACATGGATATAGTGATAAAATTAGTAGAGGCATTCATTGTTAATTTATTTTCTGTAGAGCAGTCAAGGTAGCTCAAAAATGTGTATATTATATCCTTAAAGCACCCTTCGTGTAGGACTCAAAGCTTTTCCAATATGTTGACTCATATCATAAAATAGATATTTTATTGATATATCACCCAGCTTTATTTGGCAGAGGCAAGTAAATAAATTGCATGTACAATATGTGTGTGAAAGATCAGTGGTACCTCGAAGACAGGCATATCGCGCTGGGCACTGCTGACACTGGGAGCGGTCAGTGAGGTCAGTGCGATTGCTTAGTGTCCCAGGTGGGCAGGCATTGGTCAGTGCATTGAGTTTAGAAGAACCAGGAGGACACACAAACCTATGAAGAATTAGGCAAATCCATTAAATTGATAGGGTAACAATTTAAATGCAGGATTAGATTACAGGCAATATTACAAAAAATCCTTTGTAAGACAAACGGTTTCAATCCTTTAAACCAGATATGATGTATTTAACACAAGTGGACATGCTTCACAGAAAACCTTTTCTTGAATTTGAAGAGGTTACTTACCCCTGCATGCAGTCCACATCGGGGGCTCTCAGAGCTACCTGTGTGCAGGCTTTCCCTGCATAGCACTCCCTACAATCAGCCAACTCATCCTGACCTTCTAAGGGGTTAAAGGAGCCCGGTGGACAAGGCACAGGGTCGCTTCTCCCCTCAGGACAGTAAAAACCAGCTGGGCATTTAAGACAGTCCTTCACACCTGGAGGGATAAGTTGAAAAAAATGCAAAAATAAATGTAGGTAAAGAATACACTTTAGTAGAGTTTGCGCGCCATGTACAGAGGCCCAGTCCTAGCAACAGCGGCTGCAGATTCAATTCCAACTTGCGTCCCTTTTCTGCATTTCTTTCGCCTCTCTCCCCTTTCATATCTAAGCTGTCAAATCAAATAAAGGCATAAAATGTCCAAAATCTTAATATATATATATATACACACACACACACACACACACACACACACACACACACACACACACACACACACACACACACACACACACACACACACACACACACACACACACACACACACACACACACACACACACACACACACACACACACACACACACACTGTAGGCCTACTTTATTAGAACATCTGCTAACTTAATTTAAATTGTATTACTTGGAATTTTTGCATTATACCCCTATGGAGGCCCTGCTTACCTTGCACACAGCTCAAAGTTAAGTTTTCTTTGACAGTCATCCATTACTGGCTTCACAGCTCCGGCTTGCCATCAACATTTTTTTTTTTACTGCTGAATTAGACGCATCTCTTTGCCCTCTTGGCATCCATCTGTTGTAATTTCTCATCCATATATTCTGGTTAGTCATAGACACTAAATAACACATATTTTTATATAACCACTGAGTTCTGTTGTGATTGACTGCTATAGCACTTTATTAGTTTAACCGGAGAAGCTGAGGAACTAAAGGGCAGTTCCCAAATAATAATTTCACTTATAAATTATCAGCAAGCCCAAGACACATATTCAGTATGCAGTGGGGTAGAATGAAGTACTGTAAACATGACTTAATAAGTTGTGAGTATAAAACATTAATAATACAGCATATAAATTCACTTATTGCTCCTTGATGAGGGGTGAATGTGCCTCGAGGACATATCACTTCTTCTAGGGTGCCAGCAGGACAGTATCTCCCCCGAGCACAGGGCAAGCCAGGCCCCGATGAGCCTGGGACACACGCAAAATTTTAAATCAAACAATCTTCCTTTTATGTTTTGTCTGTATGTATTGCTGTAGTTACTTGATGTGACAGTTTATTTTAATATTTCAGTATTTGTTGCTCAACGGAAGTCAGTGTAGTAGTGCTAAGACTTACCTGCAGGACAGAAGCGTCCTTCTCTACATCTCTTGCAGGCTGCCCTACTTGTCTGACCCAGTTGTTCCCCCGCTGTACCAGCAGGGCAAGGTGACCCATGATGGGTGGCAGTGCCCTCTTCACAGTAATAGCCCTGTGGGCACAGGAACTGGGAGGTGGGTCTCAGTGAGCTTCCTTCCAGACAGTAAAACCCTAGAGAAAAGTATTTATAGTTCATCAGAACAATATTTATGTTTTTTATATATATATATATATATA